>NC_059083.1:40467343-40779863 GCF_020497125.1 Mauremys mutica
AGGCCAATGATCTGCCTGTCCTCTGGCCCCCATGTCCCTCCCTGGTGCCCTGTTAGCTGGGGTGCTGCCCGCAAGCAGTAACCCCTTTCTCTCAGGGTCTCCCCTCCCTGGGAAACCCCCACCCTATCTCACCGTATGGCTACTGCCAGTCATCATCTAGCCCCATCCCCTGGGGCAGACTGTAGTATCAGCCACTCATCACTGGCAAGGAGGGTTTGGACCTGCTGCCTTGGCCTACCCCTGGGCTGCCCTCTACAACCCCTAGTATCCCTTGGCCTTCTGCTAGGCTGCAGCCTGGGGTTTTCCAGGCTAGAGCTCCCCAGCTCCTCAGCCTGTCCCCAGCCCTGCTTCACTCAGGTACCCTGTCTTTAGCTCCCTGCAGCCAGGCCCTTCTCCCTCTACAGACAGCAGGAGACTGACTGTCTGCCCCTAGATTCTCTGCCTTTATAGGGCCAGCCGAGTCTGTTTGGGGCATGGCCCCAGCTGCAGCCACTTCCCCCAATCAGCCCAGCCTAAAAGCTGCTTTCTCCAGCCACAACCCCCTCCCAGGGCTGTTTTTAACCCTTCAGGGCAGGAGTGGGGGTCCACGTTGCTACATTCCAATGTTTGGGTTTCAAACACTGCACAGGATTCTTGGCCTAAGAACTATTTTCAGTCAGATACGTAGCCTTTAAAAATAAGTTTTAAGTGCTGGAACTAGGGGTACTGGAGGTGCAGTACCCCGTGTCTTGAAGTGATTTCCATCACATACAGGGCCAGCATAATGACTGCATGATCTCTAGATTATTCTTGGACATGATATTTTTGGAGATCTTTCTATTTTTATCATGAAATACATTTTCAGATTGTGTTGTAATTTGGTCTTTCACCTTTAACATAAACGAGCTGATGCTGAGCTACAGGGTTTAAGATGAACATTTACATGTTTGTCAAGGGGGAAAGTAGCATTAGACTCTAGAGAGAAAATATGTGCATTCATTAACAAAATGAAAGGAGGGGATGAAATTAATGATGGCTCGAGTAGCTGAGGTACCAAACTTAAAAAAAAAAAAATCGTAAAAAGTCACTAAATAACTAAATGATGGATGTTAGCAGCATGGATCTAGACTATAATAAATTTTGGCAGGCAAATCTTACAAATTGTTCATATTGGTTTTGGTTTATGTGCACTGAAGAGTTTGTCCAAAATGATAAATACAAAGGATCAAGTTGGAAGGCTTTGAGAGTAAACATCATGTCAGTGAAATTCACAGATTGTACTCAAATTAGTGAGATTCTGAAATATTAAAGAGTAAGTAAACATGAGCCAAGATTACTTACCAGTTGGAAGAGAAGGACGTACAGCATAGCAGACACAGGCTATACAAAGACTGCTTAAGGGCAGCATTTGCTTGTATCTGCACATGTAAAGGAGAAAATTGCAATCCTGGGGAGATTTGGTAAGATCAAGGCATTCACCAAGGAATCAGTGTTGTGTGTAACAGTCTATATGGCCCTACCTGGTAACCTGACCCAAAGCCCATTGTAGTTAAAGGAGTGAATCTCACAGACAACTGGGATTAATGGAAGAATAGATGAGGGAGAAAAATTATTCTCCTTAATCTCTGACGATAGGACAAGAAGCAGTGGGATCAAGGAAGGTTTAGGTTGGACATTAGGAAAAACTTCCTAACTGTCAGGATAGTGAAGCACTGGAATAAATTGCCTAGGGAGGTTGTGGAATCTCCATCACTGGGGATTTTTAAGAGCAGCTTAGACAAACCTGTCAAGGATGGTCTAGATGGTGCTGGTCCTGCCATGAGTGCAGGGAATTGGACTTGATGATCTGACCCAAAGCCCATTGTTGTCAAAAGAAAGACTCCCACAGACAAGTGGGACCAAACGGCAGAATAATGGCAGTGCCTAGTGTGGTTATTTCACTACAAAATTAGAGAGCTGGAAAAAATGGGAAAGTTTTAGTGTAATTTCAGCAATGTTTGTGGGGTGACACCTCATGTTTGTTGCCAGCAGGGGAAGATCCCAGGTGCTCATTCTTTAGCTCTGCTGCTCTAGCAGTGAAGCACTGACATCCAAAGCTGGGCTTCTAACCTCATTGTGCAGCAGCCAGCCCCCACTCCTTTCTCCCCCCCTTCCCCGCCAACCTGAGCAGCCCTGTCTACTGGTGTCACAAGGAGGGGGCTTGCTCCTCTGACATAAGCACAATCACTCCCTGAGCTTGCTTGTTTTGAATTTGAAAAAAGTGCAGCAGCAGATCCCAGCCCTGAGTAGGATCAGTGAATGTCATGGAGGTGACGTTTATTCTCATCCTTACAGGAGTTTGCATGGGCTGAGCCTTTAATTGTTCTGCCTGAAGAGTGGGCATCCCTCACTCCGAGCAGGGGAGGGGAGTAAAGCAAAGACACAAGCTGCTTGCATTCCTCTCACCCTTGGCTAGTGAGGGGAGAGGCAGGAGACAGTGTTTAGGGGGGTGCTCCAGCCCCCTGTGAATGGCGCCCTTGGTTCCAAAGAAGATGGAGCTTGGCTGTTCTCAGTGGTGGCAGATGACAGAACAGGGAGCAATGGTCTCAAGTTGCAGTGGGTTGGATATTAGGAAACATTATTTCACTAGGAGGGTGGTGAAGCACTGGAATGGGTTACCTAGGGAGGTGGTGGAATCTCCATCCTTAGAGGTTTTTAAGTCCTGGCTTGACAAAGACCTGGCTGGGATGATTTAGTTGGTGTTGGTCCTGCTTTGAGCAGGGGGTTGGACTAGATGACCTCCTGAGGTCCATTCGAACCCTAATCTTCTGTTATTCTATAATGCTATGGAGTGTTTGTGTTTCTCTTTTGCTGAGTGTATTTCCTGGCTTTCAGAGGTACCAGTTCTCTGCTACCCATTTCTGCATTCTGGAAGGGTACAAGGCACTGCCAACACAACCAAACTCCCCTATTGCAAGGTTTTTTATTTGTGACTTAATTTAGTGCTTGTCTACATGTATGTAACCCCTACCCGTCAGAGTTGGCAGTAACAAGGGCTGGATTCAGTATCTAGGGGTTCCTTTTCAATAACACAATGCAAAACCAGCTTGAGCCCCCACCCAGTGACCCGGGACAATTACATACCACCCCCCGGTGCCTCTTCTGGGTGCAATACTTCCCCTCTTGTAAGCACAGAGTCTGATGAGTGTAGTGCAGAGCAGAGTCTGGGTGTAGCAAAAAATGTTTAATGAAGGTGGGAAACAATGCGGCATTATGTTGGGGAAACACCACAAACAAGGTTCATAAACAAATGAGCCAGAAGACCCATCCTCAAGTAGATTGGGCCGTGTCCTTTTCCTTTAGGTTCTTAAGTCCAGCAATTCAAAAGTCATCCCACTCACAGTTGCTGTCTTTGGTCAGTGCAGCCCCAGAGTTCAGAAATTAATCTGCAGAGTTCACTTCCCAGCCTGGGTGGAAGTGGGGGAAGGTATGGAGGCACCTTACACACTCCACTGCTAAGGCCCTCACTTGCTCCTCCCCAAGAACAATTGCCACACTTCTCCCCCAACCACTCTGTTAGCCACTCCTCTTCATTAGCCATTCACCAAGATGTCTTCATCCCCTCCCAGCCTCCCCCAAGTTCTCAATGATTTCAGGTGTTAGTAGAGGAACCTCACTGCTAGGGCATACTGGATAGTCTTGTGGAAGTCTTCTTGCATCAGAACCCCTAGCCCAAAGTAGGTATAATGTTTAGACTTACATATCAGTGATTTCTACTCTACAGCATATAATTAGACTTTTAATTAAGTCTAAATTAGCTCCATTATTACATAAGAGAAAGGGTGGCAATCACATTTAGACTCATCATAGGCCAGGCTGTACAAATATTTATGTCCCAACCTCTCTCAACTCAATGAGCTTTGGAACCCATGTCCTTTGACTAGCGAGTGCTGCATAGTTGAGAGTGAGTATTTCAGTCAGAAAATGCCAAGTACAGGTCTGCTGTCCTTGATTCACACTACCAGGATAACAATGCTTTATTACTCCTGCCCTAATAACAAAGAGAGTGGGGATCCCACAGCAGCCAAAGTGACCATTTGGGCAAGCACCATGCAAATGAGATCAGTCCCTGAAGTCCTTTTCCACAGCTCACCACCTGATGTCAGAGGAGAGCTCATTCTGACTCTGCTTTCACATACAGATGCACTTCTTTTGATGAACTTCATTTGGCAACAAAAATGATTAGGGGGCTGGAGCACATGACTTATGAGGAGAGGCTGAGGGAACTGAGATTGTTTAGCCTGAAAAAGAGAAGATTGAGTGGGGATTTGATAGCTGCTTTCAACTACCTGAAAGGGGGTTCCAAAGAGGATGGATCTAGACTGTTCTCAGTGGTAGAAGATGACAGAACAAGGAGTAATGGTCTCAAGTTGCAGAGGGGGAGGTTTAGGTTGGACATTAGGAAAAACTTTTTCACTAGTAGGGTGGTGAAGAACTGGAATGGATTACCTAGGGAGGTGGTGGAATCTCCTTCCTTGGAGGTGTTTAAGGTCAGGCTTGACAAAGCCCTGGCTAGGATGATTTAGTTGGGTTTGGTCCTGCTTTGAGCAGAGGGTTGCACTAGATGACCTCCTGAGGTCCCTTCCAACCCTGAGATTCTATGATTATATGATAACTAATGCAAACCTCTCTATGACCCCATTTGTGGGGAGGGAGAGCTCAGTGGTTTGAGTATTACCCTGTTAAACCCAGGGTTATGAGCTCAATCCTTGAGAGAGCTACCTAGGGATCTGGGGCAAAAATCTGTCTGGGGGTTGGTCCTGCTTTGAGCAAGGGATTGGACTAGATGACCTTCTAAGGTCCCTTCCAACCTTGATATTCTATGATACTTAAATGGGTTTGGAAATGGCTTATCAATTTAGCTTGAGTTAATTCCTTCTTAATTTAAGAGTATCTACAGAGGAATTTACACTTGATTAACTAAACTGGAGCAAATTTGTACATAGAAAAGCCTTAATATTAATATTAATTTTACTGTGTATCAAATATGAATCTGGCCAGATTAACTGACCAACCACACTCATGGAATCACACTTGATTACTAGTTTAATAGGAAATGGCTTTTAATAACCATTTAATAAAACTTTTGGCTCATTACTGGGCAATGCAGGATTATCACAAGTTCATTTATTTCTTCTGTAGATTTGGGCTCTGCTCCTGTCATCTCTGTGGAGGGACATCAGGACGGAGGGATCCGGGTGGTGTGTCGATCATCCGGATGGTACCCACAGCCCAAGGCTCAGTGGAGAGATCACCAGGGGCAGCTCTTACCATCGGCCTCTGAAGAAATAACCCCAGAGGCCAATGGCCTGTTTCAAACAGAGATTGTCATTGTTCTAACAGAAGAGTCCAACCAGAAAGTGTCCTGCTGTGTCAGGAACCCCCGACTCAACCAGGAGAGAGAGTCAGTGATTTCCATAGCAGGTCAGTGCCCGTCCGTGGCACCCATGGATAGACCGAGATGCTGCAGACATGGGCGAAGAGTATTTATCATTGTGTCTCCTCTTCATTGGCCTGAACCTTCAAGGTGCTGAGCAACCTCAGTTCTCTCTGGATATGTCTACACTGCAGTTAGACACCTGCTGGTGCCCTGTGCCAGCTGGCTCAGGCTAAGGGGCTCGGACTAAGGGGCTGTTAAATGGCAGTGTAGATGTTCAGGCTTCTGCTGGAGACTGGGCTCTAGGACCAGGGCCGTTCCTAGCTATTTTGGTGCCCTACGCAGCCCTCCCCTTGGGGGAGCTGTGTGGGGCCCCAGGCCTCTGCGGGCAGGAGCAGCTAGCCCTAGGCCTCCATGGGGGGCCTGTTTGGGGCCTCGCCCCAGGCCTCCACGTGAGGGGGTTGGCTGGCCCCAGACCTCTGTGGGGGGTGGGGGCTGGCTACTTCCTGCGGGAAGTGGAGTGACCTGGTCCCAACCTGCCCTGCTCCCCTGGCTCCCAGCAGCACCTCCGGCAAGTACTGGAGGGTGGTTCTCCCTCCCCCCAAGTCTTGGAGCCAGGGGAGCAGAGCAGGCTGGGGCCAGGTCACTCCACTTCCCGCAGGAAGTAGCCAGCTCCCCCCTCCCCACAGAGGTGTGGGACCCCACACAGCGCCCCCCATGGAGGCCTGGGGTCAGCTCCCCCCGCTCCCACCTGTGGAGGCCTGGGGCCCCAGGCTGCTCTGCTCCCCTGGCTCCCACGCAGCTGGGGCCGGGTCTCTCCACTTAGCAATGAGTGCAGTGTCGGGCCTGGCTGCAATCTTCAGGACAGTGGGGGCAGGATGAGGCTGGGGCAGAGCAGGGGTAGGAAGAAGTGGGGCTGGGGCGGAGCACAGGCAGGGGCCTGGGGAAGAGCCGAGTAGGAGCTGGAGCAGCACACAGCTGCACAGGGCACCAGGAAATTTGGTGCCCTGAATTTCCTAGTGCTCTACGCAGCTGCATGCTTTGCGTATGGGTAAGGATGGCCCTGTCTAGGACCCTGGGAAGTGGGAGGTTCCTAGAGCTTGGGCTTCAGTCTGAGCCTAAAGATCTACACTGCAATTAAACAGCCCTTTTGCCCGAGCCCCCTGAGCCTGAGTCAGTTGGCATGGGCCAGCTGTGGGTGCTAATTGCAGTGTAGACGTACCCTTTGACTCCAGTAGGAGCTGAGGGTGTTTAGCACCTTTAAGGCTGGGGCACCATTGGCCAGATTTTCATAACAGCTCAGTACCCAGCAATCATCCTTCTTCTCAGTGTGGGAGGGGGAGGGAATTCTCCTTTGTTCTTGTGCTGTACTGAGAACTGTGTTGCAATTGCAAGCTGTCACTGTAAGAGTGGGGGGTTTCCCAGTGCTGTTTGCAGGATAGAGGTCTCTGTAGCAAAGCATGTGAGCAGAATCAGGGCTTGTCTACTGGAACAGTTAGGTCATGGCAGGCTGGGGTGCAAATCTGCCTCAAACACTAACTGTCCATGTGGACCTTACCACATGCACTAACAATTCCATAGTGTGCTTTGATCTGCCCCACTTTGAAACAGGAACGGATCAAAGTGCACCAGGGAACTTTTAGTGCAGTGCAGCAGGGTGCACACAGCCAGTTAGGGCACAGCAAGCTAGTGCGAGGTGGATTTACACCCCAGCCTGCTGTGCACTCTCTGTGCCTTCAGACGAGCTGACATAAAGCAAGGTGGGGTGAGTTAGACTCATAGACTCATAGACTTTAAGATCAGAAGGGACCATTATGATCATCTAGTCTGACCTCCTGCACAATGCAGGCCACAGAATCTCACCCACCCACCCCTCTAACAAACTCCTACCCTATGTCTGAGTTATTGAAGTCCTCAAATCGTGGTTTGAAGACCTCAAGCTGCAGAGAATCCTCCAGCAAGTGACCCGTGCCCCATGATGCAGAGGAAGGTGAAAAACCTCCAGGGCCTCTGAAAATCTGCCCTGGAGGAAAATTCCTTCCCGACCCCACATATAGCGATCAGCTAAACTCTGAGCATGTGGGCAAGACTCACTTGCCAGCACCCAGGAAAGAATTCTCTGTAGTAACTCAGATCCCATCCCATCTAACATCCCATCACAGACCACTGGGCATACCTACCTGCTGATCAAAGATCAATTGCCAAAATTAGGCTATCCCATCATACCATCCCTTCCATAAACTTATCAAGCTTAGGGTACGTCTACACTACGGGACTATTCCGAATTTGCATAAACCGGTTTTGTAAAACAGATTTTATAAAATCGAGTGCGCGCGGCCACACTAAACACATTAAATCGGTAGTGTGCGTCCATGGTCCGAGGCTAGCGTCGATTTCTGGAGCGTTGCACTGTGGGTAGCTATCCCGTAGCTATCCCATAGTTCCCGCAGCCTCCTCCGACCCTTGGCATTTCCGGGTTGAGATCCCAGTGCCTGATGGGGCAAAAATCATTGTCGCGTGTGGTTCTGGGTACAGCCTCACCCCTCCCTCCCTGAGCAGCAGACAATCGTTTCGCGCCTTTTTTTGCTTGGTGAACTGTGCAGACGCCATAGCACAGCAAGCATGGACCCTGCTCAGCTCCATACCGCAATCGTGAATGTTTTAAACACCTCGCGCACTCTCGTGCAGTCTATGGTGAACCAGGACCTTCAATCCGAGGCGAGGAGGAGGCGGATACGGCAGCGCGGCGATGACAGTGATGAGGACGTAGACACAGAATTCTCTCAAACCGCGGGCCCCTGCGCTTCGGAGATCCTGATGGTAATGGGGCAGATTCTATCCATTGAATGCCGATTTTGGGCCCGGGAAACAAGCACTGACTGGTGGGACCGCATTGTGTTGCAGGTGTGGGACGATTCCCAGTGGCTGTGAAACTTTCGCATGCGTAAGGGCACTTTCATGGAACTTTGTGACTTGCTTGCCCCTGCCCTGAAACGCCATAATACCAAGATGAAAGCAGCCCTCACAGTAGAGAAGCGAGTGGCGATAGCCCTGTGGAAGCTTGCAACGCCAGACAGCTACCGGTCAGTCGGGAATCAATTTGGAGTTGGAAAATCTACTGTGGGGGCTGCTGTGATGCAAGTAGCCAAAGCAATCACTAAGCTGCTGCTACGAAAGGTTGTGACTCTGGGAAACGTACAGGCCATAGTGGATGGCTTTGCTGCAATGGGATTCCCTAACTGTGGGGGGGCGATAGATGGAACCCATATCCCTATCTTGGCACCGCAGCGCCAGGGCACCCAGTACGTAAACCGCAAGGGGTACTTTTCAATGGTGCTGCAAGCACTGGTAGATCACAAGGGACGTTTCACAAACATCCACGTGGGATGGCCAGGGAGGGTTCATGACGCTCGCGTCTTCAGAAGCACTACTCTGTTTAAACGGCTGCAGCAAGGGAATTACTTCCCAGACCAGAAAATAACAGTTGGGGATGTTGAAATGCCTGTCGTTATCCTGGGGGACCCAGCCTACCCCTTGATGCCATGGCTCATGAAGCCATACACAGGCAGCCTGGACAGTGGTCAGGATCTGTTCAATTACAGGCTGAGCAAGTGCAGAATGGTGGTGGAATGTGCATTTGGCCGTTTAAAGGCGCGCTGGCGGACATTACTGACTCGCTCAGACCTCAGCCAAACCAATGTCCCCTATGTTATTACTGCTTGCTGTATTCTCCACAATCTCTGTGAGAGTAAGGGGGAGACATTTATGGCGGGGTGGGAGGCTGAGGCAAATCACCTGGTCGCTGATTACGCGTAGCCAGACACCAGGGAGATTAGAAGAGCACACCAGGAAGCGGTGCGCATCAGAGAAGCTTTGAAAACGAGCTTCATCAATGGCCAGGGTACAGTGTGACTGCTGTGTTTGTTGATGAACACCCAACCCCCTTGATTGACTCAGTCCCTGTAAGCAACTCCCCCTCCCCCTTCGAGTACAGCTTACTTATGCAAATAAAGTCACTCTCATTTAAAAAGCATGAATTCTTTATTGATTCATTATAAAAAGAGGGAGAGAAGTAAGGGTGTGGTTTGGGAGGAGGATAGGAGGGATGGAGAAGGCCATTAAAAAAAAAATTCACAGTAACGACATCCTTCTGGTTGGGCTGTCCACGGGGGTGGAGTGGGCGGGTGCACGGAGCCTCCCCCACGCGTTCTTACACGTCTGGGTGAGGAGGATGTGGAACATGGTGAGGGTTGAGGGTGGTTATACAGGGGCTGCAGCGGCACTCTGTGATCCTGCTGCCGTTCCTGAAGCTCCACAAGGCGCCGGAGCATGTCAGTTTGATCACGCAGCAGCCCCAGAGTTGCATCCCGCCACCGCTGATCTTCCTGCCGCCACCGCTGATTTTCCTGCCGGTCTTCCTGCCGCCACCTCTCATCTCGGTTGTCCCTCCTGTCCTCACGTTCATCCCTCCTGTCCTCACGTTCACTGGCCTCTTTCCTGTAATTTGAAACCACGTCCTTCCACTCATTCAGATGAGCTCTTTCATTGCGTGTAACTTCCATAATATCCGAGAACATCTCATCTCGCGTCTTCTTTTTCCTCCGCCTTATCTGTGCTAGCCTTTGGGATGGAGGAGGGATGGTTGAAAAATTTGCAGCTGCATGAGGGAGATAAATATTTAGAAAGATACATTTTACAGAACAATGGTTATACTCTTTCACAGTGAAAAGCAGTATTCACCTAGCACATGTGATTTCCCTACAAGGTCGCATTTTTCATCTTAATAGTGAGTGCCTGCAGCTCTGGAGTTACAGATCTCTCAGACACAGGTCCAGGCATCAGAGTTCAGCTTGCATGCGGCCATGGTAAGCCACTGTCTTTCAGCTTCTGCAGTGATTTACCCCTCCCCCCAACGCATGGCTAATACCACGCTAGCTCCCTGCTAATCAACACCCTTCCCACCTCCCCCCCACCCACTGCGTGTCTGGTACCTTGGGGAAGATCGCCGGTGACCAAACACAGTAAAGATCATCGGCATTTCACTCCTCCCCTCCCCCCGCTTCGCTACGTGCAGGAAAGTTTTTTTTTTTAAGCTGATGCATTCCACGAACCCAGTAGAAAAATGGCCACCCCCCTTACTTAAATTCCTGATTTTTAACCAGGTTATCCTGAACGATATCACTTTGCTGAGGATAACAGAACAAGATAAAGAACGGATGCTTCTTGAATGCCAGCAGTCACCGGGACCATACGCTGCTATGCTTTGCCACGCAATGATACCTGATTACTTGCTACATGCATGGCGTGGTAAAGTGTCCTACCACGGTGGGCGGAACAAGGCTGCCTTGCCCAGAAACCTTCTGCAAAGGCTTCTGGAGTACCTACAGGAGCGCTTCATCGAGATGTCCCTGGAGGATTTCCTCTCAATCCCCGGACATGTTAACAAACTTTTCTAAGTAACTATACTGTCTGCGAATGCATCCCAAGTCCTCAGGGCAAATCAATCATTAAAAAAGGCTTGCTTAAAAAACAATGTTTGCTATTTGCAAAGGTACACTCACCAGAGCTCCCTTCCATGGCGTCATTGTCTGGGATAGTGGCTTGTGAGGGCTGGGAGGACGGTAATTCCGTCAGGGTGATAAAAAGCTCCTGGCTGCGGGGTCACGGAGTGCTGTGTGCTCTCTGCTAGGTCTTCCTCCTCTTCTTCATCTTCATCTTCCCCGTCTGCATAATCCTCAGCCATGGCAGAGATTACAACCCCCACCTCGGAATCCACGATCAGGGGTGGGGTACTTGTGGCGCAGCCCCCTAAAATTGCATGCAGCTCAGCATAGAAGCAGCATGTTTTTCGACCTGCCCCGGACCTTCCGTTTGCTTCTTTGGTTTTCTGGTAGCCTTGTCTGAGCTCCTTAACTTTCACTCTGCACTGCACTGAGTCCCGGCTGTGGCCTTTATCCGTCATAGCCTTAGAAATTCTTTCAAATACTTTTTCATTTCGTCTTTTGGAACGCAGTTCTGTTAGCACTGAATCCTCTCCCCAGATAGCGATCAGATCCAGTACCTCCCGTGCACTCCATGCTGGGGCTCTTTTACGATTCTCAGGAGACTGCATTGTTAACTGTGCTGATGAGCTGTGCGTGGTCACCTGTGCTGATGAGATGAGATCTCCACGCTGGGGAAGCAGGAAATGAATTTCAAAAGTTCGCGGGGCTTTTCCTGTCTACCTGGCCAGTGCATCCGAGTTCAGAATGCTGTCCAGAGCGGTCACTGGTGCACTGTGGGATAGCTCCCGGAGGCCAATGCCGTCGATCAGCGTCCACACTAACCCTAATCCGATATTTTAATACCGATACTAGTGTTACTCCTCTCGTTAGGGAGGAGTACAGAAACCGGTTTAAAGAGCCATTAAAATCGATATATGGTGCCTCCTAGTGTGGACGGTTGTGGCGTTAAATCGGTTTTGCGCTCCTAAAACCGGTTTAAACGCCTAGTGTAGACCAGGAGTTAGTCTTAAAGCCAGATATGTCTTTTGCCCCCACTACTCCCCTTGGAAGGCTGTTCCAGAACTTCACTCCTCTAATAGTTAGAAACCTTCGTCTAATTTCAAGTCTAAACTTCCTAGTGTCCAGTTTATATCCATTTGTTCTTATGTCCACATTGGTACTAAGCTTAAATAATTCTTCTCCCTCCCTAATATTAATCCCTCTGATATATTTATAAAGAGCAAGCATATCCCCCCTCATCCTTCTTTTGGTTAGGCTAAACAAACCAAGCTCTTTGAGTCTCCTTTCATAAGATAGGTTTTCCATTCCTCGGATCATCCTAGTAGCCCGTCTCTGAACCTGTTCCAGTTTGAATTCATCCTTCTTAAACATGGGAGACCAGAACTGCACACAGTATTCCAGATGAGGACTCACCAGTGCCTTGTATAACGGTACTAACACCTCCTTATCTTTGCTGGAAATACCTCGCCTGATGCATCCTAAAACTGCATTAGCTTTTTTAATGGCCGTATCACATTGGCGGCTCATAGTCATCCTGTGATCAACCAATACTCAGAAGTCCTTCTCCTCCTCTGTTACTTCCAACTGATGTGTCCCCAATTTATAACCAAGATTCTTATTATTAATCCCTAAATGCATGACCTTGCACTTTTCACTATTAAATTTCATCCTATTACTATTACTCCAGTTTACAAGGTCATCCAGATCTTCCTATATGATATCCCGGTCCTTCTCTGGATTAGCAATACCTCCCAGCTTTGTGTCATCCGCAAACTTTATTAGCACATTCCCGCTTTTTGTGCCAAGGTCAGTAATAAAAAGGTTAAATAAGATTGGTCCCAAAACTGATCCCTGAAGAACTCCACTAGTAACCTCCTTCCAGCCTGACAGTTCACCCTTCAGTACGACCCGTTGTAGTCTCCCCTTTAACCAGTTTTTTATCCACCTTTCAATTTTCATATTGATCCCCATCTTTTCCAATTTAACTAATAATTTCCCATGTGGAACCATGTCAAATGCCTTACTGAAATCGAGGTAAATTAGATCCAATGCATTTCCTTTGTCTAAATAATCTCTTACCTTCTGAAAGAACATCAGGTTGGTTTGGCACGATCAATCTTTTGTAAAACCATGTTGTAATTTATCCCAATTACCATTGACCTCAATGTCCTTAATTACTTTCTCCTTCAAAATTTTTTCCAAGACCTTACATACAACAGATGTCAAACTGAGGCCTGGTCCACACTAGGACTTTAATTCGAATTTAGCAGCGTTAATTCGAATTAACCGTGCACCCGTCCACACCACGAAGCTATTTAATTCGACATAGAGGGCTCTTTAGTTTGACTTCTGTACTCCTCCCCGACGAGGGGAGTAGCGCTAAATTCGACATGGCTATGTCGAATTAGGCTAGGTGTGGATGCAAATCGACCTTAGTAGCTCCGGGAGCTATCCCACAGTGCACCACTCTGTTGACGCTCTGGACAGCAGTCCGAGCTTGGATGCTCTGACCAGCCACACAGGAAAAGCCCCGTGGAAATTTGAATTCCTTTTCCTGTCTGGCCAGTTTGAATCTCATTTCCTGTGTGGACGTCGTGGCGAGCTCAGCAGCACTGGCAGCAATGCAGAGCTCTCCAGCAGAGGTGTCCATGCAATCTCAGACTAGAAAGAGGGCCCCAGCATGGACTGACCAGGAAGTCTTGGATCTGATCACTGTGTGGGGCGAGGAGTCTGTGCTTTCGGAGCTGCGCTCCAACAAACGGAATGCAAAGACCTACGAGAAGGTCTCCAAAGCCATGGCACTCAGAGGATACAGGCGGGATACAACGCAGTGCCTCGTGAAAGTCAAGGAGCTGAGACAAGGCTACCAAAAAATCAGAGTGGCAAACGGACGCTCCGGAGCCCACCCCCAGACATGCCGGTTCTACGAGGCACTGCATGCCATTCTCGGTGGGTCTGCCACCACTGCCCCACCAGTGTGCGTGGAATCTGAGGATGGGATACTGTCGACGGACTGTTCCTCAGAGATGTTCGCGGACGGGGAAGATGAGGAGGACGAGGCAGTCGACAGCGCTTACAACGCTGATTTCCCCGACAGCCAGCATCTCTTCATCACCCTCACTGAGATCCCCTACCAACCCTTCCCAGCCGTTACCCCGAACCCTGAATCAGGGGAAGGATCAGTCAGTAAGTGCTTTAAACATGTAAACATTTATTTCTAACAGAACAGGAATATTAACTATGCGAAAAGAAGGTCAATATAAATGGGGATGGAACGGAAATCCTCTTGGGAGATTTCCGAGAAGCTCTCCTGCAGGTACTCGAAAAGCCTCCACATGAGGTTCCTGGGGAGAGCTGCCTTATTGGGTGCTCCGTGGTAGCACACTTTTCCGCGCCAGGCTCTCATCAGGTACTCCGGGAGCATTGCCTCCACGAGCATGGCCGCATAGGCCCCTGGTTTGTGCTGGCTTTCACGCAGCATGCACTCTCTATCTGCCTCAGTGACCCTCCTCAGGGTGATCTCGCTCGGAGACTCCTGCATTTAATTACAGTAATTTGTGTACTATTAGTATTGGGAGTGCTTCACTGTTCCTTTGCATAACAATCAGCATCACTTTACAGCCACGTGGTGGAGGCTGCAGAGTGGCATCATACAGGGATCTTTCCCAGGGAACAGACGCGAGGGGGTGCAACAGGGGCAGAGTTTATGCTTTCAGGATTGCCTGTAGCAAGAGGACAGTGGTATACATTGACTTTTAAGCAGCCAAAAGTTTTTGGCTTACCATGCCTGGCTGCTCCACGGATTCTGCTGTCCTGCCCCGCTTGTCTGATCTGCAGTGCAATCCCCCAGGCAATGAAAACGAATTCCGAAAATTCGAACTTTCCCTGAGTGAGTGCTGTGCATGGTCTTGTTCACAGAGACTGACTAGACTATGTTTCTTCTTTGCAGAAATGTATCTTTATAAGGAAGTCAATCCCTTTTTCCCATCACACAGCTGCACCTGTATCCCGACCTGCTCCAGCATGCCCCTCACAGAGGCTGGCGCAGATTAGGCGGCGCAAGAAAAAGACACAGGACGAGATGTTCGCAGAACTTATGGGCTGCTCCCGAGCCGCGGCGGCCCAGTAGAGCCATTGGAGGGAGAACCTCTCTCAGCAGCAGCGCTCACACAGCGAATGGGAGGACAGATGGCGTCTGGAGGACCAGCAGGCGACTCAAATGCTACTTGGACTAATGAGGGAGCAAACAGACATGCTCAGGCGCCTTGTGGATGTTCTGCAGGACCGCAGGCAGGAGGACAACAGAGCCCCCCTGCACTGTATCTGCAACCGCCCTCCCCCACCACAAAGTCCAATACCCCCCTCACCCAAAATAACAAGAAGGAGGTGCGCCAGGGGCCGTGAAAACTGTCACTCCATCCCAGCAGAGTGCTCAAGTACCAAAAAGCTC
Organism: Mauremys mutica; assembly: GCF_020497125.1. Classification (NCBI taxonomy): domain Eukaryota; kingdom Metazoa; phylum Chordata; order Testudines; family Geoemydidae; genus Mauremys; species Mauremys mutica. Next base: position 40,482,693 of record NC_059083.1, read on the forward strand.
TCATTCGCTAAATTTTGAGAAATCCTTCCCTTCCTGGATCACCCAAGCCCAAATCCCAGTTTCGTTCCCTCACTGTGTAGTTGATTATTAAAAATAGTTTGCTGTTCATTACTGTTTCCATCATGTTTCTTTACAGAAGACTTTGTGTGAAGGGTGGGGAGGGGTTTGGTAATTGCATAGGACGGTCACCATTACCTGGGTACAGATACGGGGGCAGGATCTACAGCAGGTCACACACACAGTGCAGTCACTAGGCACCCTGATCAGTCTGAGAGGTGTTTTTCATGTTCTGTGCATAGGCGGCAGGTGCCCTGCTCCAGCTATATTTGGAGCTGGGTCTCTCCCCCGGCCATGCCTGGATTGGGCCCTGGCCCCCAAGGGTCTCCCCCCGCCCCACCGCGCTGCGTACCTGCCTGACAGTAGAGCGGCTCCCTGCAGAAATGCTGTCTGGTGCCCCAGGGTCCTAGCGCCTGCCATACACAAATGGCAAGGCAGGCTGCCCTTACCCTGCCCTTCCACCATAGCCCTGAGCCTCTCCAATGCCCCAAACCCTCAGCCCCAGCCAGAGCCCTCATCCCCCTACACCTCCTCCCCCTTCCCACACACCCCTCACCCTTTCCTGCACCCCTCACCCCTTCCTTCACACCCACCTGGGCTCTTCTAATTGCACGGGTGTCTGGCTGAGCGTAATCAGCAGCCAGGCGATTTGCCTCAACCTCCCATCCCACCATAAAGGTCTCCCCCTTGCTCTCACAGAGATTGTGGAGCACACAGCAAGCTGCAATAACAATGGGGATATTGGTTTCGCTGAGATCCGAGCGAGTCAGTAAGCTTCGCCATCTCCCCTTGAGACATCCGAAAGCACACTCCACCACCATTCTGCACTTGCTCAGCCGGTAGTTGAAGAGCTCCTTGTCAGTGTCCAAGGCGCCTGTATAGGGCTTCATGAACCAGGGCATTAGCGGGTAGGCTGGGTCTCCGAGGATCACTATAGGCATCTCCACATCCCCAACAGTTATTTTGTGGTCCGGGAAGAAACTACCTTCCTGCAGGCGTCTAAACAGACCAGAGTTCCTGAAAACACGCGCGTCATGAACCTTGCCCGGCCACCCGACGTTGATGTTGGTAAAGTGTCCCCTATGGTCCACCAGTGCTTGCAGCACCATTGAAAAGTAGCTCTTTCGGTTAATATACTGGCTGGCCTGGTGGGCTGGTCCCAGGATAGGGATGTGAGTCCCATCTATAGCCCCACCGCAGTTTGGGAATCCCATCGCGGCGAAGCCATCTATGACGACCTGGACGTTTCCCAGGGTCACTACCTTTGAGAGCAGTAGCTCAACGACTGCGTTGGCTACTTGCATCACAGCAACCCCCACGCCAAAGTGGTTCGGTACTGACTGGTAGCTGTCTGGTGTTGCAAGTTTCCAGAGGGCTATGGCCACTCGCTTCTGCACACTCAGTGCTGCTTGCATGCGGGTGTCCTTGCGCTTCAGGGCAGGGGACAGCAAGTCACACAGTTCAAGGAAAGTGCCCTTACGCATCCTGAAGTTTCGCAGCCACTGTGATTCATCCCAGACCTGCAGCACTATGCGGTCCCACCAGTCCGTGCTTGTTTCCCGGGCCCAGAATCGCCGTCCCATAGCATGAACATGACCCATTGCCACCATGATCTCCACGGCGCGGCGTACCGTGCTTTCTGAGAGGTCTGTGCCACTCTGAGACTTCATGTCCTCACCGTGCTGCCGGAGCCTCCTCGCCCGATTTCTCAGCATTTTACTGTTGAAGAGGTGTACGATAAGGTGCGAGGAGTTGACAACGGCCATAAGTGCAGCGATGATCGCAGCGGACTCCATGATCGCAGTGGAGTGCTGTGGCGTCCGCGCTGTCACTAACAGGAAAAGTGCGCGAACTGATTTCCCGCCGGCGGGAGTGACGGTTGAATGCTGACAGTTACCTAAGACCACCCTCGACACAGTTTTCCCCCCAGCATGCATTGGGGGGAAATCCCAGAATTCCAATGGGCAGCGGGGAGTGCGGGAACTGTGGGATAGCTTCCCACAGTGCACCGCTTCCAATTTCGACGCTTGCCCCGTTAGTGTGGACTCACAAAGTCGAATTAGTGTCCTTACTGTGGACACACAAATTCGACTTTGTAAGGTCGATTCTACAAATTCGACTTAAGTTGATTCGAACTACTCTTGTAGTGTAGACATACCCTAACAGGCCTATAGTTACTCGGATCACTTTTTTTTCCCTTTCTTAAAAATAGGAACTATGTTAGCAATTCTCCAGTCGTACAGTATAACCCCTGAGTTTACTGATTCATTAAAAATTCTTGCTAATGGGCTTGCAATTTCATGTGCCAGTTCCTTTAATATTCTTGGATGAAGATTATCTGGGCCCTCCGATTTTGTCCCATTAAGCTGTTCGAGTTTGGCTTCTACCTCGGATGTGGTCATATCTACCTCCATATCCTCATTCCCATTTGTCATCCTTCCATTATCCCTAAGCTCCTCATTAGCCTTATTAAAGACTGAGGCAAAGTATTTATTTAGATAATGGGCCATGCCTAGGTTATCCTTAACCTCCATTCCATCCTCAGTGTTTAGCGGTCCCACTTCTTCTTTCTTTGTTTTCTTCTTATTTATATGGCTATAGAACCTTTTACTATTGGTTTTAATTCCCTTTGCAAGGTCCAACTCTAAATGGCTTTTAGCCGTTCTCACTTCATCCCTACATGTTCTGACCTCAATAAGGTAGCTTTCCTTGCTAATCCTGCCCATTTTCCACTCCCTGTAGGCTTTCTGCTTTTTCTTAATCACCTCTCTGAGATGCTTGCTCATCCAGCTTGGTCTACAACTCCTGCCTATGGTTTTTTTCCCCTTTTTTGGGATGCAGGCTTCTGCTAGTTTCTGCAGCTTTGACTTGAAGTAATTCCAGGCCTCCTCCACCTTTAGATCCACAAGTTCTTCAGTCCAATCCACTTCCCTAACTAATTTCCTTAATTCTTTAAAGTTAGCCCTTTTGAAATCAAAAACCCTAGTCCCAGATCTATTTTTGTTTATCCTTCCATCTAGTTTGAACTAAATTAGCTCATGATCACTCGAACCAAGGTTGTCCCCTACGACCATTTCTTCTATAAGGTCCTCACTACTCACCAAAACCAAATCTAAAATGGCATCCCTTCTTGTTGGTTCTTCAACTGCTTGGTGAAGAAATCCATCAGCTATCACATCCAGAAAAATCTGAGCCCTATTATTGTTACTAGCACTTGTCCTCCAGGCTATATCTGGGAAGTTAAAGTCTCCCATGATCACACAATTCCCATTAGTGTTTACTACATTAAAAACATTAAAGAGGTCTCTATCCATCTCCAAATCAGATCCTGGTGGTCTGTAGCACACCCCAAGCACTATCTCAGAGGAGGCTCTAGTAGCTTTCTTTCCTAGTGTGATTTTTGCCCAGACAGACTCTGTCTTATTCATTCTATCACTTCTTATTTCTTTACAGTCTACCTTATCATTGACATACAATGCTACTCCACCACTTTTGCCCGCTGCCTTAGGGAGCAGCTCCCTCTCCTGTTTTAAGGTTTTTTGTGTGTTAAGGCTCTGGATTTTAAGACATAAAGTTGTGTTACGCTGCAGCCTTCCAGCAGGAGTATTTATGTTTGTGTCTAACTGCTCTGTGTGCTGTGATCATCACAGTTCTCAGTGGGAGTGGGGGAGAGAATTCTCCTTTGTTCTCAGTGAGAGCTGCTGGGTGCTGAGTATTTATGAAAATCTGACTAATGAAGTTATTTTTCCTAAACAGCAGAAGAGAGCCCTGGATATGGTCCGAGTATTGCTACTTAGATTATATCTGAAAATACCAGAACAAAAGTTGAGGCCCAAAATTGGCTGAAACAAAATCTTACCTAGGAGCATCTTAATTTTTAGAAAAAAAGGTTGTGATTTTATGTATTATTATCTACCAAATAACTTGGTTAATACTGAATGAATATTTCATCACTGTAATAGTACGAATGTTGTATTTGTAAAGCACTATTCATCTGAGGTCTCATAGTGCTTCACTGATGGTTAGTCTATGATATGCCCAGTATTACCTAATTGTTCACAGCACAGAGAGAGAGAGTTGAAACCCCACATAAACTCTCTTCCCAAAAGGCTGCAATGTAGCACTGCTTTATTTCTAAGAACCCAGAATTCTAACATGCCACAGCCAAATACAGAGAGAGAAAAAGCAGGCTGCTCCCTAAGGCAGAGAGGCAGAATGAAACCCACTCTGCTCTAGGCTGGCTCTTTGCAGACTGACTGCAGAGGACCCAGATGCACACTCTCAAAAGAGCCCTTTAGCCTGCAAGCAGGACCAGGAATCCCCTCAGGATTTCAAGTGTCAGCTTGTAATTTGAACACAGTTTTCAATATACACCACTTAGCAAAGGGCCCTCTAGCCAGCCATTGCTCCAAGGCCCAGGGAAGAGGACTCTGGAGGAATTTTTACTCTGAATCTATAGGCTCAAGTTTTGTTTTTATTAAAATCCTGCTGTGACGGGTTGAATCACAGAAACCCCCTTGGGGCTGCCAACTGATGTGCCAAGTCTACTTCTGCTCCTGCTTTCCTGCCCTATCAGCTTAGGACTTCACTGCCCTGCCTGGTTTGAGCCAGACCTGCTGGTCTGTTGTAAACTCAAACCCAGATCTGAATCACATTCCCTAACAACTGTAGGCTTAACCTGAAAGCAGCTAACAGCAGCGTTCTTGTCTTTAACACTCAGATGCCCAACTCCCAATGGGGTCTAAACCCAAATAAATCCATTTTACCCTGCATAAAGCTTATACAGGATACTTATAAACTCATAAATTGTTCACCCTCTATAACACTGATAGAGAGATATGCACAGCTGTTTGCTCCCCCAGGTATTAACACATACTCTTGGTTAATCAATAAGTAAAAAGTGATTTTATTAAATACAGAAAGTAGGATCTAAGTGATTTCAAGTAGTAACAGACAGAACGAAGTGAGTTACCAAGCAAAATAAAATAAAACATGCCAGTCTGTCTAATACAGTAAAAAACTGAATACAGATAAGATCCTCACCAGTTCCAGAATGCTCCCTTTTACAGACTAATCTCCTTTTAGCCTGGGTCCAGCAATCGCTCACACCCCTTGCAGTCTCTGTCCTTTGTTCCAGTTTCTTTCAGGTAACTTTGAGGGGGAGAGGCTCCCTCTTTAGCTAGCTGAAGACAAAATGGAGAGGTCTCCCACAGCTTAAATACACTTTCTCTTGTGGGTGGAGACCCCCTCCTCTCTCCTATGCAACATCCAGCTATAAAATGGAGTTTTGGAGTCACCTGGTCAAGTCACATATCCATGCATGACTGAGTTTCTTACCAGCCAAGCCATATTCCTGGGAAGGCCCAGATGTGGATTGGTGTCTCCAAGGCCTGGTCTACACTATGAGTTTATTTCAAATTTAGCAGCATTAAACCGAATTAACGCTGCACCTGTCCACACAAGAAGCTCTTTATTTCAATATAAAGGGCTCTTAATATCAATATCTGTACTCCTCCCCGATGAGGGGAGTAGCGCTGAAATCGGTATTGCCATTTTGGATTAGGGATAGTGTGGCTGCAATTCGACAGTATTGGCCTCTGGGAGTTATCCCACAGTGCACCATTGTGACCGCTCTGGACAGCAATCTGAACTCGGATGCACTGGCCAGGTAGACAGGAAAAGCCCCGCAAACTTTTGAATTTCATTTCCTGTTTGCCCAGCGTGGAGCGCCGATCAGCACAGGTGACCATGCAGTCCCAGAATCAGAAAAGAGCTCCAGCATGGACCGTACGGGAGATACTGAATCTGATCTCTGTATGGGGAGATGAATCTGTTCTATCAGAACTCCGTTCCAAAAGACCAAATGCCAAAACCTTTGAAAAAATCTCCAAGGCTATGATGGACAGAGGCCACAACAGGGACTCGACACAGTGCTGTGTGAAACTTAAGGAGCTGAGACAAGCGTACTGGAAAGCCAAAGAATGAAATGGACACTTACGGAGGGAGGGACAACTGATGACTGTAGCTATCCCACAGTTCCTGCAGTCTCTGAAAACTATTTGAATTCTTGGCTCAGTTCCCAAAGCTTGAAGGGTCAAAAACATTGTCGCAGGTGGTTCAGAGTATATGTCGTCAGGCCCCGCCCCACTCCGTCTGTGAAAGCAAAGGGCGAAAAAATCGTTTCTCGCCTTTTTTCAATGTCACTGTATGTCACAGGTCATGCTGGTAGTACTGTGTCCCTACCGAGTTGGGTGAAAAGAGTGAGAGAAGCCCAACAGCAAAAATTAGGATGTTTGTTCACCAATGCGAGAAGCTTAGGGTACGTCTACACTACGGGACTATTCCGAATTTGCATAAACCGGTTTTGTAAAACAGAATTTATAAAATCGGGTGGAGCGCGGCCACACTAAACACATTAAATCGGTGGTGTGCGTCCATGGTCCGTGGCTAGCGTCGATTTCTGGAGCGTTGCACTGTGGGTAGCTATTCCCTAGCTATCCCATAGTTCCCACAGCCTCCCCCGCCCCTTGGCATTTCCGGGTTGAGATCCCAGTGCCTGATGGGGCAAAAATCATTTTCGCGGGTGGTTCTGGGTACAGCCTCACCCCTCCCTCCCTCCCTGACAACGGCAGACAACCATTTCGTGCCTTTTTTGCTTGGTGAACCGTGCAGACGCCATAGCACAGCAAGCATGGACCCTGCTCAGCTCCATACCGCAATCGTGGATGTTTTAAACACCTCGCGCACTCTCGTGCAGTATATGCTGAACCAGGACCTTCGAACCGAGGCGAGTAAGAGGCGGATACGGCAGCGCGGCGATGACAGTGATGAGGACGTGGACACAGAATTATCTCAAACCGCGGGGCCCGGCGCTTTGGAGATCCTGATGGTAATGGGGCAGATTCTATCCATTGAACGCCGATTTTGGGCCCGGGAAACAAGCACTGACTGGTGGGACCGCATTGTGTTGCAGGTGTGGGACGATTCCCAGTGGCTGCGAAACTTTCGCATGCGTAAGGGCACTTTCATGGAACTTTGTGACTTGCTTGCCCCTGCCCTGAAACGCCATAATACCAAGATGAAAGCAGCCCTCACAGTAGAGAAGCGAGTGGCGATAGCCCTGTGGAAGCTTGCAACGCCAGACAGCTACCGGTCAGTCGGGAATCAATTTGGAGTTGGAAAATCTACTGTGGGGGCTGCTGTGATGCAAGTAGCCAAAGCAATCACTAAGCTGCTGCTACGAAAGGTTGTGACTCTGGGAAACGTGCAGGCCATAGTGGATGGCTTTGCTGCAATGGGATTCCCTAACTGTGGGGGGGCGATAGATGGAACCCATATCCCTATCTTGGCACCGCAGCACCAGGGCACCCAGTACGTAAACCGGAAGGGGTACTTTTCAATGGTGCTGCAAGCACTGGTGGATCACAAGGGACGTTTCACAAACATCCACGCGGGATGGCCAGGGAGGGTTCATGACGCTCGCGTATTCAGAAGCACTACTCTGTTTAAACGGCTGCAGCAAGGGACTTACTTCCCAGACCAGAAAATAACAGTTGGGGATGTTGAAATGCCTGTCGTTATCCTGGGGGACCCAGCCTACCCCTTGATGCCATGGCTCATGAAGCCATACACAGGCAGCCTGGACAGTGGTCAGGATCTGTTCAATTACAGGCTGAGCAAGTGCAGAATGGTGGTGGAATGTGCATTTGGCCGTTTAAAGGCGCGCTGGCGCACATTACTGACTCGCTCAGACCTCAGCCAAACCAATGTCCCCTATGTTATTGCTGCTTGCTGTATTCTCCACAATCTCTGTGAGAGTAAGGGGGAGACCTTTATGGCGGGGTGGGAGGCTGAGGCAAATCACCTGGCCGCTGATTACGCGCAGCCAGACACCAGGGAGATTAGAAGAGCACACCAGGAAGCACTGCGCATCAGAGAAGCTTTGAAAACAAGCTTCATCAATGGCCAGGGTACAGTGTGACTGCTGTGTTTGTTGATGAACACCCAACCCCCTTGATTGACTCAGTCCCTGTAAGCAACTCCCCCTCCCCCTTCGAGTACAGCTTACTTATGCAAATAAAGTCACTCTCATTTAAAAAGCATGAATTCTTTATTGATTCATTATAAAAAGAGGAAGAGAAGTAAGGGTGTGCTTTGGGAGGAGGAAAGGAGGGTTGGAGAAGGCCATTAAAAAAAAATTCAGAGTAACGGCATCCTTCTGGTTGGGCTGTCCACGGGGGTGGAGTGGGCGGGTGCACGGAGCCTCCCCCCACGCGTTCTTACACGTCTGGGTGAGGAGGCTAAGGAACATGGTGAGGGGGGAGGGTGGTTATACAGGGGCTGCAGCGGCACTCTGTGATCCTGCTGCCGTTCCTGAAGCTCCACAAGACGCCGGAGCATGTCAGTTTGATCACGCAGCAGCCCCAGAGTTGCATCCCGCCACCGCTGATCTTCCTGCCGCCACCGCTGATTTTCCTGCCGGTCTTCCTGCCGCCACCTCTCATCTCGGTTGTCCCTCCTGTCCTCACGTTCATCCCTCCTGTCCTCACGTTCACTGGCCTCTTTCCTGTAATTTGAAACCACGTCCTTCCACTCATTCAGATGAGCTCTTTCATTGTGTGTAACTTCCATAATATCCGAGAACATCTCATCTCGCGTCTTCTTTTTCCTCCGCCTTATCTGTGCTAGCCTTTGGGATGGAGGAGGGACGCTTGAAAAATTTGCAGCTGCATGAGGGAGATAAATATTTAGAAAGATACATTTTACAGAACAATGGTTATACTCTTTCACAGTGAAAAGCACTATTCACGTTACATAGCACATGTGATTTCCCTACAAGGTCGCATTTTTCATCTTAATAGTGACTGCTTGCATCTCTGGGGTTACAGATCTCAGACACAGGTCCAGGCATCAGGATTCAGCTTGCATGCGGCCATGGTAAGCCACTGTCTCAGTGATTTACCCCTCCCCCCCCAACGCATGGCTAATACCACGCTAGCTCCCTGCTAATCAACAACCTTCCCCCTCCCCCCCACCCACTGCTTGTCCGGTAGCTTGGGGAAGATCGCCTCGCCGGTGACCACACAGAAAAGATCATCGGCATTTCACTCCTCCCCTCCCCCCGCTTCGCTACGTGCAGGAAAGTGTTTTTTTTAAGGTGATGCATTCCACGAACCCAGTAGAAAAATGGCCACCCCCCTTACTTAAATTCCTGATTTTTAACCAGGTTATCCTGAATGATATCACTTTGCTGAGGATAACAGAACAAGATAAAGAGCGGATGCTTCTTGAATGCCAGCAGTCACCGGGACCATACGCTGCTATGCTTTGCCACGCAATGATACCTGATTACTTGCTACATGCATGGCATGGTAAAGTGTCCTACCATGGTGCGCGGAACAAGGATGCCTTGCCCAGAAACCTTCTGCAAAGGCTTCTGGAGTACCTACAGGAGCGCTTCATCGAGATGTCCCTGGAGGATTTCCTCTCAATCGCCGGACATGTTAACAAACTTTTCTAAGTAACTATACTGTCTGCGAATGCATTCCAAGTCCTCAGGGCAAATCAATCATTAAAAAAGGCTTGCTTAAAAAACACTGTTTGCTATTTGCAAAGGTACACTCACCAGAGCTCCCTTCCAGGGCGTCATTCTCTGGAATAGTTGCTTGTGAGGGCTGGGAGCAGGGTAATTCCGTCAGGGTGATAAAAAGCTCCTGGCTGCTGGGGGTCACGGAGTGCTGTGTGCTCTCTGCGAGGTCTTCCTCTTCTTCCTCTTCATCTTCCCCGTCTGCATAATCCTCAGACATGGCAGAGATTACAACCCCCACCTCGGAATCCACGGTCAGGGGTGGGGTACTTGTGGCGCAGCCCCCTAAAATTGCATGCAGCTCAGCATAGAAGCGGCATGTTTTTCGACCTGCCCCGGACCTTCCGTTTGCTTCTTTGGTTTTCTGGTAGGCTTGTCTGAGCTCCTTAACTTTCACTCTGCACTGCACGGAGTCCCTGCTGTGGCCTTTAGCCGTCATAGCCTTAGAAATTCTTTCAAATACTTTTTCATTTCGTCTTTTGGAACGCAGTTCTGTTAGCACTGAATCCTCTCCCCATATAGCGATCAGATCCGGTACCTCCTGAGCGGTCCATGCTGGGGCTCTTTTTCGATTCTCAGGAGACCGCATTGTTAACTGTGCTGATGAGCTGTGCGTGGTCACCTGTGATGATGAGCTCTCCACGCTGTCGAAGCAGGAAATGAATTTCAAAAGTTCGCGGGGCTTTTCCTGTCTACCTGGCCAGTGCATCCGAGTTGAGAATGCTGTCCAGAGCGGTCAGTGGTGCACTGTGGGATAGCTCCCGGAGGCCAATACCGTCGATTGCGGCCACACTAACCCTATTCCGATATGTTAATACCGATATTAGCGCTACTCCTCTCGTCGGGCAGGAGTACAGAAACCGATTTAAAGAGCCATTAAAATCGATATAAGGTGCCTCCTAGTGTGGACGGTTGTGGCGTTAAATCGGTTTTACGCTCCTAAAACCGATTTAAACGCCTAGTGTAGACCAGGCCTTAGGTAATAAAATGGAGGAACTGGAGCTCTTGGTCCGAGAATTGAAACCCGATATCGTAGGAATAACCGAAACATGGTGGAACGGTAGCCATGACTGGAGTACAGGTATGGAAGGGTATGTGCTGTTTAGGAAAGACCGATGCAAAGGTAAAGGGGGGGGGAGTAGCATTGTATATCAATAATGAGGTGAAATGTAATGAAATAACTAGCAATGCAATGGATAATACGGAGTCTGTCTGGGCAATGGTCACATTGGGGAAGAAAAATACTAGACCCTCACCCGGGATAATGATTGGGGTGTGTTATAGACCGCCGGGATCTAGCCTGGAGACGGATAGAGAGCTCTTTAATGTTTTTAAGGAGGTAAACACTAATAGGAACTGCTTGATCATGGGGGATTTTAACTTCCCAGATATAGATTGGGAAACAAATGCTAGTAACAATAATAGGGCTCAGCTTTTCCTAGACGTGATAGCTGATGAATTCCTTCATCAAGTGGTTGCTGAACCGACGAGGGGGGATGCCATTTTAGATCTGGTTTTGGTGAGTAAGGAGGACCTTGTTGAGGAAATAGTTGTAGGGGACAACCTTGGCTCGAGTGATCATGAGCTAATTCGTTTCAAAATAAATGAGAGGATAATCAATATTGCATCTGAGACTAGGGTTTACGATTTCAAAAGGGCTAACTTTACTAAACTAAGGCAACTAGTTAGGGAAGTGGACTGGACTAACATATTTAGGGATCTAAAGGCAGATGATGCCTGGGGTTACTTCAGGTTGAAGTTGCAGGAGATGTCAGAGGCATGTATCCCGAGAAAGGGAAAACGGCTCGTAGGTAGCAGTTTTAGACCGAGCTGGATGAGCAAGCGTCTCAGAGGGGTCATTAAGAAAAAACAGAAAGCGTACCAGGAGTGGAAAATGGGAGGGATCAGCAAAGAAACCTACCTTATTGAGGTCAGAGGGTGTAGGGAAGCAGTGAGAAAGGCAAAGCGACGGGTGGAGATGGACCTAGCGAAGGGGATTAAAACCAATAGCAAAAGGTTTTTTAGCCATATAAATAGGAAGAAAACCAAGAAAGAAGAAGTGGGTCCGCTTAAAACTTTGAACGGAGTGGAGATTAGGGATAATCTTGGAATGGCACAATATCTGAACGAATATTTTGCCTCGGTCTTCAACGAGGCTAATGAAGGGCTAAGGAATAGTGATAGAGGGACCGATGGGAATGAGGATATGGGGGTAGACATTACGGTATCGGAGGTGGAAGCCAAACTTGAACAGCTTAACGGAAGTAAATCGGGGGGCCCGGATAATCTTCATCCTAGAATATTAAGGGAATTGGCGAGTGATATTGCTAGCCCGTTAGCGATGATTTTTAATAAATCTCTAAATTCGGGGATTGTACCGTTGGACTGGAGATTAGCTAATGTAGTTCCTATATTCAAGAAGGGGAAAAAAAGTGACCCGGGTAACTACAGGCCTGTTAGTTTAACATCTGTAGTATGCAAAGTCATGGAAAAAATTTTAAAAGAGAGAGTGGTTACGGAGCAGGAGGCCGATGGCAACTGGGATAGTTTACAGCATGGATTTACGAAAGGTAGATCGTGCCAAACCAACCTGATCTCCTTCTTTGAGAAAGTAACAGATTTTTTAGACAAGGGAAATGCGGTGGATCTAATATATCTGGATTTCAGTAAGGCGTTTGATACGGTACCGCATGAGGAATTACTGGTTAAATTGGAAAAGATGGGGATTGAAATGAAAATCCAGAGGTGGATAAGGAGCTGGTTAAAGGGGAGACTGCAGAGGGTAGTATTGAAGGGGGAACTGTCGGGTTGGAGGGGGGTTACTAGTGGAGTTCCTCAAGGTTCGGTTTTGGGTCCGATTTTATTCAATCTATTTATTGCTGACCTGGGAACCAAGAGTAGGAGTGGGCTGATAAAGTTTGCGGACGACACCAAGTTGGGAGGTATTGCCAATTCGGAAAAGGATCGGGATATCCTCCAGGGAGATTTGGATGACCTTGTAAACTGGAGTATTAGTAACAGGATGAAATTCAATAGTGAGAAGTGTAAGGTTATGCATTTAGGGATGACTAACAAGAATTTTAGTTATAAGCTAGGTACGCACCAGTTGCAAGTAACGGAGGAGGAGAAGGACCTAGGAGTCCTGGTTGATCGTAGGATGACTATGAGCAGGCAATGTGATGTGGCCGTTAAGAAAGCAAATGCGGTCTTGGGATGCATTAGGCGAGGTATTTCTAGTAGGGATAAGGAGGTGCTAGTCCTGTTATATAAGGCGTTGGTGAGACCTCATCTGGAGTATTGTGTGCAGTTTTGGTCTCCCATGTTTAAGAAGGATGAATTCAAACTGGAACAGGTTCAGAGACGGGCTACTAGGATGATCCGAGGAATGGAAAACCTATCTTATGAAAGGAGACTCAAAGAGCTTGGTTTGTTTAGCCTAACCAAAAGAAGGATGAGGGGGGATATGCTTGCTCTTTATAAATATATCAGAGGGATTAATATTAGGGAGGGAGAAGAATTATTTAAGCTTAGTACCAATGTGGACATAAGAACAAATGGATATAAACTGGACACTAGGAAGTTTAGGCTTGAAATTAGACGAAGGTTTCTAACTATCAGGGGAGTGCAATACTGGAACAGCCTACCGAGGGAAACAGTGGGGGTGAAGGACCTCCATGACTTCAAGACTAAGCTAGATAAGTTTATGGAGGAGATGGTATGATAGGATACCGGGCTTAGTCAATAGGTTAATTAAGTGCCACACTGGTAAATAGTACAATGGGTCAATGATATGATATTCTTAACCTTTTTCCAGAGGGTATGGCTGGAGAGTCTTGCCCGCATGCTCGGGGTTCAGCTGACCGCCATATTTGGGGTCGGGAAGGAATTTTCCTCCAGGGTAGATTGGCTGTGGCCCTGGAGGTTTTTCGCCTTCCTCCGAAGCATGGGGCAGGGGTCGCTTGCTAAAGGAGTGGGGGGATCGGCTAATGTGGCCTGCATCTTGCAGGAGGTCAGACTAGATATTGGTCCCTTCTGATCTTGGATTCTATGATTCTATGATTCTATACTGGATGCTGCTGGCAGACATGGTGCTGCAGCGCTACACAGCAGCATCCTGTTCCTTTCCCTTCTGGATAGTAGATGGTGCAGTATGGTTGATATCCATCATCGTCTTCCAGTGAGTGCTCCTGGTTGGCCTTGGTAAAAATGGGAATGACTCCCAGTCATTCTCTTCTTTAAGTTTTGTCTCTTGGAGATTCACTCCTGCCTGGAATATCATAGCAGCTGCAGGCTGCTGTCCCCTTTAATCTCTGCTTGCAGAGGCAATAAAGTTAGTCTTGTTTCTTGTTCCTGCATTGGGGGGAGGGATAGCTCAGTGGTTTGAGCATTGACCTGTTAAACCCAGGGTTGTGAGTTCAATCCTTGAGGGGGGCCATTTAGGGATCTGGGGCAAAAATTGGTCCTGCTAGTGAAGGCAGGGGGCTGGACTCAATGACCTTTCAAGGTCTCTTCCAGTTCTAGGAGATTGGTATATCTCCAATTATTATTATTCTTTATTACTTCATCACACAAATGGGGGGATAACTGCCACGGTAGCCCAGGAAGGGTGGAGTAGGAGGGAAGCAATGGGTGGGGTTGTTGCAGAAGCACCCCCTAGAAGGGCTTGCAGCTCATTATTTCTGCAGGATGTCTGAGGCTTTGACCCAGAGCAGCTGTTTGCCGCTCTGGTTCTTCAGTAAGCTTGCCTGATATTCTAGGCAGGACTGACTCTCCCTTTAGACAAAACTTAAAGAAGAAAATGACTGGGAGTCATTCCCATTTTTGTCCCTGCACCCCCAGCCAATCCATGACAGCAGCAGACAGTACAGTATGACTGGTAACCCTCATTATCAACTTGCAAGGCAGCAGACAGTCCAGTAGGGCTGGTAATCATCTGTGCTAACTTGCAAAGGCAAGGGGATGCTGCTGTGTAGCACTGCAGTACAGTGTCTGTTAGCAACATCCAGTAGACATATGGTGACAGTGAAAAAAGGCTGAACAGGCTGAGAATTCCAGTGGGCAGGGGAGACTGCAGGAACTATGGGATAGCTATGGGATAACTACCCACTGTGCAACGCTCCGGAAATCGACGCTAGCCTCGGTACATGGACGCACACCACCGAATTAATGTGCTTAGTGTGGCCGCATGCACTTGACTTTATACAATCTGTTTCCAAAAACTGGTTTCTGTAAAATCAGAATAATCCTGTAATGTAGACATACCCTAAATTCATTGTTGGCTTAAGTGTTTCTTGATTGGGCACTTAGAATAGTCTGTAGTCAACTGCTTCACTACAGCCTACTTAGAATCAAACAAGTATGCAGCCAATATTCATAACTTCAAATACAAAAATGATACATGCATACAAATAGGATTAATAGATTCAATAGATCATAACCTTTACAGAGATACATGGCATATGTAGCATAAAACACATTCTAGTTATGTTATATATATATATATATATATACACACACACATACATAAGTATATTTCTATAAAGCTTAATGGGGGGCACCAATTGTCACACCTGCATTAACATATTTTGGGCCGGACTCTCTCGTGAAGCTGAACCCCAATCTGCAGCCTTGGGATCACTTAGAGCAACCTAGGGACTTCTTGAGCTTATGCCAGTGGGGATAGGTGTAGCATAATGGAGCTGCCCCTTGCCCCCTCCCTATCCCCAGCATGCCCCCTCTCATTAATTAACCATATTCAGTAACCAGGCTAAAGCCTGGGCTTCCACAAGCTTAATAATAAAGCACAGAGCAGCCACATCTCCCTGTGTATTTCCCTGTGAGAGTCTTGTAACTAGTCCCAGTGTCACCACTGGCACAGTGTCCTGCCTTCATTCTGCACGTGTTTGCTCCCAAGTCAATGGCACTTTCTCTTGCAGAGCTGTTTTTCCCACAAGTCAATCCCTGGACAGTGGCTCTGGGTCTGATCCTGCCTCTCCTGGCTGTTCTCACTGCCCTGGCCAGTTACTGCTTCTGGAGGCAGCACAGAGCAAAAGGTGATGTAATGAGAGGGGGTGGGGGGAACACGGTGAGAGACAGACAGAGATTTAAAAACCAAACCAAAAGTAAAGAGACAGGGATTAAGGGGCTTTGATTCAGTTTTCGGAGGAGTTTCAGGCAGTGGGAGCTGGGCTGAGGGTGAAGAGGGAGCTGAAGAAATTATGATCATGTTTGAACCAAGAATTGTCAAGTGGTTTCAGCCCTTCAGATCTCACTCTGGGATCCTGACCAAATGTGTGAGTCCGAACTGTTCCCTGGGGAGCCACATGGCTCAGTTTGAAACACCTGTATGGGGCTCAGTGAGCTGGGCTGAGAGCTGCTGGCGAGAAAAACAGAATGCAAAATAGAAGAGGGGTTTATTAGGGCCCAGTTCTGCCCTGTGCTTGTGAGTAGGAGCTGTGGATGGGCAAAGCAGCGACTGTGCAAATGGAAAGGTGCCATTACCTATGCTCGGATTTGCTCTGCCTGCAGAACTGCCCTTCAGTGATCTATGTATTTATAGAGATTCTGGAATTTTCACAACTGCCTAAGGGGTCTGAATGCTCAACTTTTGTTTAAATTAATGGATGCTGAGTGTGCAAACTCCCAAGGCAGCTGTGAAAGTCCCACCCAGAGGGTTTTCTCAACTGAAGGGCTGTGAACAGTACATAGAAATGTACCAGTGTTGGAAGGATTGGGAAGGGGAAATGTCTGTTCCAATGATTTCCCAGTGGGGACGGAAGCAGGTAATTGAGAGAAGCAGAAAGGAGCTTTGTACTTGTGAAAGTTGGAACTGGATGCTGCACTTTTAGAACTGTCACCTTCAGCACCAGGTATAAACTAGTTTAGTTAGTGGTTTTTGTTAACAGATACGTTATGTGGGTTGAGTGCACGTTTAGGTGACAGGGATATACTCGTTTTGAGCTGCCCTGGTGAGCTGTGGCTCGGATGCTGTAATAACACAAACACACTCAGGACTTGCACAGCTGGTTTGAGACACTGCTCACACTGGGCACAAGATGGTCTCGCTCAGGCAGTTCTCAGCAGTGACTGTCAGACATGACACTACCTCCATTTCCTGCAGTGTTGGTACCTCAGGGCTGATGCACCAAGGGGACGAGCTCCCAGTGGGAAAGAGCTGATTTTAGAGGTGACGCCTGTAGGGGCCCATCCACACCCCCATCCTTGGCTCCTGCTGACCTGAGCACCCAGCTAAAGAAAGGTCTCTCCACCCTGTTCTTAGCTGGGACCCTCCCCATCTACCCAGGCCCAGGGGGAGCTGTTCCCATGTATCACTAAGACCAGGGGACAGGCACCTGCCACAGGGTCAGGAGTTGGCCTTGAATGTAGCAAATCAGACCCTGTCACTTTCCTAGCCCAGGTCAGTGCCCCATTCCCATCGCTCACTTCCATCCTCCATCCCCCCAGTCAGGAGCTTGGGCGGGGGGGGGAGAGGGAGAGAGAGCTGGGGCTGTTCAGGGGATGGGCCAGAGGGGAGCAGACAAGGAACTGGACACAAAAACAGACCTTCTCCCCCCGCACTGCCACCCTCAGTAGCAGATTAGACAGGAGTGTGACAGGGCCCAGGCAGTGGGGATGCTGGCTGCAGGGATGTTGAGACAGATCTGTCTGTGTGTCCTGTTTGTCAGTCTGTCTGCCTCACTTTCATAGTTACAGCACAATTACGTTAATAGCAGGAACTGCGCTTTAAACGTGATGGTGAAATCTCACCTCTCACCCTTTTCTTCCTCTAGAGACTCTGCAGTTGGATAAGAAGAGCGAGAAAGGTCAGTGTCTGGGCCCATCACATTACCTGTCAGTAGAGTTATCCCCATAAACACAACAGGGTGAAATCTTGCCGGCTATTATTAATTAATCATTGGAACAATTTACTGAGGGTCATGGGTGGCGGGTGGAGCCCCCTTTGGGAAGCTAGCCCCAGCTCCACCTCTTCCACCTGTGCCCCCCCTCAGCCGGAGCCCCAAGACCGCCCTGCCCCCCCACGTCTGGAGCCCCGAGACCCCCTTCCCCTCTTGGCTGGAGGAGCCCCAGGCCAGCTGAAGCCCCGAGCCCTCCCGCCTCCCACCTGCCCAGAGCTGCCCTGGGTCAGCTGCAGCTGTGCTGTGCCTCCCCTCCCCAGACCTCAAGCTGCCTAGGGAAAACCATCTCTCAGGTCTGGAAGACACTTTTGCTATGCCCCATGCAAGTTCCAGGGCAGCTGAGGAGGTGGTATGTGCTACTCATCTTCCTGGGTTCCACAGTAATCTCCAGTCCAGGGAAATTACTGATGAACCCAGGAAGCTGAATAGCACATACCATCTCCTCTGCTGCCCCGGAACCTGTATTGAACATAATAAATCAAAAACTTCCCCCCAAAACCGGGGATCTGGTGGCTGTGGCAGTGGCAGGGGAGGCTGAGCCTCTCCTAGCCTATTATACCCGCCACCCATGCCAAGGGTCATGGTGGATTCTCTAGCACTGGCAATTTGAATCAAGATTGGATGTTTTTCTAAATGATCTGCTGTAGGGAATTATTGTGAGGAAACCCATGGGCCTGTGGGGAAACCCACGGGCTTGTGTTATGCAGGGGTTAGACCAGGTGATCACAATGGTCCCTTCTGGCCTTGGAATCTGTGAATTGATGAATCACCTCTCACCCTTTTCTCTCTCTAGAGATCCTGCTGTCTGAACGGGAAGGAGAGAAAGGTCAGTGTCTGGGCCAGTTACAATATTAACTCTATCCCCATGAACATGACAAGGGGAAATCTCACCTCTTCCTCTTTTCCCCCTCTAGAGGCTCTGCGATCTGAGATGGAGAGACAGAAAGGTCAGTGTCCAGAACAGTTACGTTAGCTGTGGGGTTACCATTATAAACACAACAGAGGGAATCTCATGTCTCTCCCTCTTTTCCCCTCTAGAGGCTCTGCAATCTGACATGGAGAGACAGAAAGGTCAGTGTCTGGGACCAATGGGATCTGATGGGCTGAAGATTTCAGGTCATATCATTCGAATCAGCTCAGTCAAACCAACTTAACTCAATTGAAAGTCCCATTTACTGCCAGTGGAGTCACAGTTTAACACCTTGAGCTCAATTTTAGCAGGTGGAGTTACAGCCTGTTTGAATGAGGAACATCTCCATGTCCGCACCAGGGCCCAAGCTGTCAGCTCAGGGGCTGCTCACACTGACACAAAGGGGCTTTGAAGGGGAAAGGATCATTTGATCTAATAAACCCCATGGGAATTACAGAAATGGCACCTTGAGCCCAGGGCCCTGAATACACTGTCCCAGCTCGGTCAGTCTCATTGCTGGAGACTGTGGGTACATGTACAGTGCAAAAAACCGCCCATGCCCACAAGTCTCAAAGACTGGATCAGCTGACTGGAGCTCGCGCTGCAGGGCTAAATCTAGCAGTGTAGCCGTTCCTGCTTGGAGACCTCCCCCTTCCCTCCTCAGTGGGTGTCAGACAGGGCCGGCTCCAGGCACCAGTCCAGCAAGCAGGTGCTTGGGGTGGCCCCTGGAAGGGGGCGGCACGTCCAGCTCTTTGGTGGCAATTCGGCAGCGGGTCCCTCAGTCCGTGTCAGAGGGAAGGACCTACTGCTGAATTGCCGCCGAAGAATGAAGCGACGGCGGTAGAGTTCCTGATCGTGGCTTTTTTTTTTTTTGCTTGGGGGGCGGCAAAACTATGGAGCCGGCCCTGGTGTCAGAGCCCAGGTCCCAGCCTGAGTGGGAACGTCTGTACCGCATGAGCCCCACAAGCCTGGCTCTGAGACCAACTGCCACAGGGTGTGTGTGTGTGTGTGTGTGTGTGTGTGTGTGTGTGTGTGTGTGTGTGTGTGTGTGTGTGTGTGTGTGTGTAGAGTATTTAACAGGATCCCTCACCTGGGAACCCACCGTGTTCTGGCCCTTCCATGCCCATGTAATGTGGGAGGGGGCAGGATTTCACCCTCAATGACTATGTGCACCCACAACCTCAGCTCCAGCCTGCAGCGGCTCCGCACAATAACCACACAGGTCTGGTCAATGCAGAGCAGTGTGTGTGGGGGTCTATATTAAATGAAACTGATTTTTAATGGTATGCGAAGGTGTTTTTTTTTTTTAATTTTCCCCTTATAAAGTTACTATGGGGCAGAGTTAAGGTTGCTTAGGTGCCTTAGCTGCATTTCTACACCATGGCATGTTTGGATTTCTTTTAAATTGAACCTTAGTTTTGTATTTCCTGAGTTTATAACGCTTGGTTTGGGGATAATTACAAGATCCCTATCATGTGCTTTACCCTTAAATTACAAGTATGTCCTCTCCACCTTAACCCCATGCTAATCATAGACTCGTAGGACTGGAAGGGACCTCGGGAGGCCAGTCAGGCCAATCTTCTGCACTCCTGGCAAGACTAAGTATTATCTAGACCATCTCTGGCAGGTGTTCATCTAACCTGCTCTCATGGTGGAGATTCCACAAGCTCCCTCAGTTTTATCTCAGAATCGCATTATGGCGCCGATCTACAAAGAGCCTTAGGCACCTGGACTCCAGCTACAATTCCCGTTTTAGGCACCGTGATCCACAACCCCCCGCTTGGCTGACACCTACCCCTGTAAGCACCTAAATTCACTCACGACATAAATCTCTGTGTAAGTTCTCACACAGTCTAAGCTTCTGCCTCACTCTAGACGTTTGGGCATCTATCTCCCACCTGGGCCTTCAGCTACAGAGACTTGGTGGGATAACTCACATGATTGGAGTACTGTCATGGATGGATATAAACTGTTCAGGAAGGATAGGCAGGGCAGAAAAGGTGGGGGAGTTGCGTTGTATGTAAGAGAGCAGTATGACTGCTCAGAGCTCCAATATGAAACTGCAGAAAAACCTGAGAGTCTCTGAATTAAATTTAGAAGTATGAACAACAAGGGTAATGTCGTGGTGGGAGTCTGCTACAGACCACCAGACCAGGGGGATGAGGTGGACGAGGCTTTCTTCCAGCAACTAACAGAAGTTGCTAGATCACAGGCCCTGGTTCTCATGGGTGACTTTAATCACCCCGATATCTGCTGGGAGAGCAATACAGTGGTGCACAGACAATCCAGGAAGTTTCTGGAAAGTGTAGGGGACAATTTCCTGGTGCAAGTGCTGGAGGAACGAACTAGGGGAAAAGCTCTTCTTGACCTGCTGCTCACAAACAGGGAAGAAATAGTAGAGGAAGCAATAGTGGATGGGAACCTGGGAGGCAGTGACCATGAGATAGTCGAGTTCAGGATCCTGACACAAGGAAGAAAGGAGAGCAGTAGAACAGAGACCCTGGACTTCAGAAAAGCAGACTTCGACTCCCTCAGGGAACTGATGGGCAAGGTCCCCTGGGAGAATAACATGACGGGGAAAGGAGTCGAGGAAAGCTGGCTGTATTTTAAAGAATCCTTATTGAGGTTGCAGGAACAAACCATCCCGATGTGTAGGAAGAAAAGTAAATATGGCAGGCGACCAGCTTGGCTTAACAGTGAAATCCTTGCTCGTCTTAAACACAAAAAAACAGCTTACAAGAAGTGGAAGATTGGACAAATAACCAGGGAGGAGTATAAAAGTATTGCTCAGGCATGCAGGAGTGAAATTAGGAAGGCCAAATCACACTTGGAGTTGCAGCTAGCCGGAGATGTTAGGAGTAACAAGAAGGGTTTCTTCAGGTATGTTAGCAACAAGAAGAAAGTCAAGGAAAGTGTGGGCCCCTTGCTGAATGAGGGAGGGAATCTAGTGACAGAGGATGTGGAGAAAGCTAGTGTACTCAATGCTTTTTTTGCCTCTGTCTTCACAGACAAGGTCAGCTCCCAGACAGCTGCACTCTGCAGCACGGTATGGGGAGGAGGTGACCAGCTCTCTGTGGAGAAAGAAGTAGTTCGGGACTATTTAGAAAAACTGGACGAGCACAACTCCATGGGGCCGGATGCACTGCATCCGAGGGTGCTAAAGGAGTTAGCCGATGAGATTGCAGAGCCATTGGCCATCATCTTTGAAAAATCATGGCGATCGGGGGAGGTCCCGGATGACTGGAAAAAAGCTAATGTAGTGCCCATCTTTAAAAAAGGGAAGAAGGAAGATCCAGGGAACTACAGGCCAGTCAGTCTCACCTCAGTCCCTGGAAAAATCATGGAACAGGTCCTCAGGGAATCAATTCTGAACCACTTAAAGGAGGGGAAAGTAATCAGGAACAGTCAGCATGGATTCACCAAGGGCAAGTCATGCCTGACTAACCTAATTGCCTTCTATGATGAGATAACCGGCTCTGTGGATGAGGGGAAAGCAGTGGATGTGCTATTTCTGGACTTTAGCAAAGCTTTTGATACAGTCTCCCACAGTATTCTTGCCAGCAAGTTAAAGAAGTATGGGCTGGATGAATGGACAGTAAGGTGGATAGAAAACTGGCTAGATGGTCGGGCTCAATGGGTAGTGATCAATGGTTCCATGTCTAGTTGGCAGCCGGTATCAAGTGGGTGCCCCAAGGGTCAGTGCTGGGGCCGGTTTTGTTCAGTATCTTCATTAATGATCTGGAGGATGGTGTGGACTGCACCCTTAGCAAGTTTGCAGATGACACTAAACTGGGAGGAGTGGTTGATACGCTGGAGGGTAGGGATAAGATACAGAGGGACCTAGACAAATTAGAGGATTGGGCCAAAAGAAATATGATGAGATTCAACAAGGACAAGTGCAGAGTCCTGCACTTAGGACGGAAGAATCCCATGCACTGCTACAGACTAGGGACCGAATGGCTGGGCAGCAGTTCTGCAGAAAAGGACCTAGGGGTTACGGTGGTTGAAAAGCTGAATATGAGTCAACAGTGTGCCCTTGTTGCCAAGAAGGCTAATGGCATTTTGGGTTGTATAAGTAGGGGGCATTTCCAGCAGATCGAGGGATGTGATCATTCCCCTCTATTCAGCACTGGTGAGGCCTCATTTGGAGTACTGTGTCCAGTTTTGGGCCCCACACTACAAGAAGGATGTGGATAAATTGGAGAGATTCCAGAGGAGGGCAACAAAAATGATTAGGGGGCTGGAGCACATGACTTATGAGGAGAGGCTGAGGGAACTGGGATTGTTTAGTCTGCAGAAGAGAAGAATGAGGGGGGATTTGATAGCTGCTTTCAACTACCTGAAAGGGGGTTCCAAAGAGGATGGATCTAGACTGTTCTCAGTGGTAGAAGATGACAGAACAAGGAGTAATGGTCTCAAGTTGCAGAGGGGGAGGTTTAGGTTGGACATTAGGAAAAACTTTTTCACTAGTAGGGTGGTGAAGCACTGCAATGGGTTACCTAGGGAGGTGGTGGAATCTCCTTCCTTAGAGGTTTTTAAGGTCAGGCTTGACAAAGCCCCTGCCTTGTGAAAGTGAGTGAGAGTGGGGGAGAGCGAGTGACAGAGGGAGGGGGATGGTGTGAGCAGGGAGCAGGGCCTCAGAGAAGGGGCATGGCAAGAGTCTTGGGGTTTGTGCCATTAGGCAATTGGCAATGCTACCAGACAGGCATGTGGAAGCCCTGGCAGTGCCGGAAGAGCACCCGAACAGCACAGCCGGCAGCACTGCCCAAATGTCAGGTGGACCATGTCCGCATGGGTGCAGCTTGTGTGTACATGGGGGCCCAATGACTGTTCTGCCCTGGGGCCCGGAATTGCTGTCAGTGGGCCTGACCACTCCTATCTCCATTAAATCCTCACCTTTCACAGCTCCCTCCTCTCCCAGTTCTCTTCCTGCCTCCCTAATCACTTTTGGTTTCTGTTCTGTTGGGTTGATCTCTTCCTGTCTCCCTCTTTCACAGCACATCCCCCAAAGCCCAGTGCTAGTCCGTAGGGGTTCTTATGGGGGGAGGGATAGCTCAGTGGTTTGAGCATTGGCCTGTTAAACCCAGGGTTGTGAGTTCAATCCTTGAGGGGGCCATTTAGGGATCTAGAGCAAAAATCTGTCTGGGGATTGATCCTGCTTTGACCAGGGGGTTGGACTAGATGACCTCCTGAGGTCCCATCCAACCCTGATATTCTATGACACTCAAGGCATCAGATACCACCTCTATGCCCAGGGTTGGCCTTACCATGAAGCCTGCTTATTTGTCCCCTTCAACTGAGTGTTGAGAGCCACTATAGCTGGCACAGAGTGAAAGAAGAAAACATCCTTCTGGGGCAGCATTCAAAAAAAGCAAGCAAACAAAGGAAGCTTTTCTATCTAAGCAGGAAGGAGCTCTCCTGAGATACATAGACACAAATGTTCCTGGTGAGCCATCTGGCCCCAGTGAGGATGTGAGTAGTGAGGAGATGCCTGATCTTCCAGTTAGTCAGAGTGCAGGTGACCTGGCAGCTACTGCAGCATCCATATCTCCATCTCAAATGGATGTAACCATGCACATTCCTGAAGAAAAATGTAGATCAGAGAAGAGTGTGGTGGAGGGGCAAGAAACAACTGTTGCTGAGTTTAGTTCCTTAAGTCTAGATGATCCAGGACTGTGGACCCACTTGAGCAGTAGCCTGAGGGACTTCCTTGTACTGCATGGGCCACAGCAAGTGAAAAACTTCATGTTCCCCAAAGACAATGAAAATAGAAGTTTCCATCCAATACATTGCTGGTGTGAAATCCCCAATGGTCACAAAGTGGAGAGGCCACGGCTTACGTACTCAAAAACCCAGAATGCTGCATACTGGTTTTGTTGCAAATTCTTCCAATCTAATGTTCCAGCCACACTGGGTTCTACAGGAACAAAGGACTGGAAAAATCTGGCTAGAAAACTGGCATGCCATGAGAAGGCAGCAAGTCAACAGAGAGCATTCCATAGGTGGAAAGAGCTTGAGATGAGACTAAGGTTAAAGGCCACCATAGATGATCAGCATCAAGAGAAGATTGCATCAGAGTCTCTTTACTGGCAAAATATCCTGAAAAGGCTCATTGCCATTGTGAGAATACTTGCTACCAAAACCTAGCTCTTCATGTCACTTCAGATCAGCTGTATGTGCCAAACAATGCAAACTTCCTTAAAATTGTGGAGCTGATGGCTGAGTTTGATGCTGTACTCCAGGAGCATCTAAGAAGAGTCACCACCCAAGAAATGTAGACACACCACTACCTTGGAAAAACAATTCAAAATGAGATCATACAGTTACTGGCAACAAAAGTCAAACAGAAGATTGTGGCAGACCTGAAGTTAGCAAGATATTACTCTGTTATTCTGGACTGCACACCTGAAATCAGCCATAAAGAACAAATGATTTTAATGGTGGTGTTTTGTAACAACAACAGAACCTAGTGAAAATGTTCCTGCAATGGTGACTGTCAGAGAGCATTTTCTAGAATTTATTGACACTGATGATACTACAGGAGTTGGTATAACAAATGTGCTTCTTAAAAATCTGGAAGATATGGGAATTCCTATAGCTGACATGAGAGGTAAGAGCTACAATAATGATGCCAACATGAGGGGAAAGAACAGAGGAGTGCAGACACGGATCCGAGAGTTAAACCTTCGAGCTTTTTTTGTCCCATGCGATTCTCATTCATTGAACTTGGTGGTCAGTGATGCAGCATCAGCTTCTAGTGAGGCTGCTGAATTTTTTAATGTAATTCAAAGCATCTATGTATTTTTCTCTGCATCAACTCATCGATGGCAAATTTTGAAGCAACATCTGGGAACATCCTCTCTGACACTGAAATCACTGAGTGCTGCATGATGGGAATGTTGAGTGGAGGCGATGAAGCCTATCAAACACCAAATTGGGAAGATAGATGATGCCATAGTTGCCATTATGGAGGATGATGCTATGACAGGAACTGTTCATTGGAGAACAGTGGCAGAGCAAAATGGAATCACCAGAAACATTCAAAACTTCAAATTTGTGTGTGGCTTAGTGTTGTGGCATGATATACTGTTTGAAATAAATGTTGTAAGCAAGACTCCAAGGTGTTGACCTTGATATATCTGGAGCAATGGAACAACTGGACAAAACAAAGTCATACCTACAGTCTTACCAATCAGATGAGGGATTTCAAAATGTTCTGAAGAGTGCACAGAAGTTGGCAGAGGAACTTCACACTGAAGCTATTTTCCCACCCATTCAAGAATACAAGAGTCACCGAAGAAGAAGACATTTTGATTACAAGGCACGGGATAATCCCATAAGAGACCCCAAACAACAATTCAAAGTTGAATTCTTTTACCAGGTGCTAGATTGTGCAAGACAGTTAGTTGAAGAACATTTCATGCAGCTCAAGGAACACAGCAGTATATTTGGAATGTTTCATGATATTCCAAAACTCCTCACTATACCTGAAGACCTGCATCAGCAATGCAGGGCACTGGAGACAGTGTTGACACATGATGACATGCACGATATTGATGCGAGTGATTTAGGTGATGAACTGAAAGCCCTTTCAAGATACATCTCAGCAGCTGTTCTGGAATATATGTGCACAAATAATATGACCACCCTCTTTCCAAATGCTTTTGTTGCTCTGCACATACTTCTGACACTTCCGGTAACAGTTGCCAATGGAGAAGGCAGCTTCTCCAAGCTGAAGTTAATAAAAACACATCTACGCTCCACAATCACACAGGAGAGGCTGGTCGGCCTTGCAACCATCTCAATAGAGCATAAGCTGGCCCAAACTGTGGACCTTCAGGAAGCAGTTCAAATCTTTGCAACCAAGAAGGCACGGAAAGCACCACTTTGATTATTCAAACAGATAAAAATGCCAGTGTTTACTATGCAGACAAGAAAAGTTACATTTGCTGTTCAGGTGTTTGAAAGTTAAGTGTTACTTAAAATTTTTGAACAAGGCATTTTAAGTTGTTAGTTCACCTTTAGTGGGATAGGTAGCAGAGCAGTACCATGAGAGGAGTAGAACAGGAAGAAGGCAGAATTGAGACCTTTCAAAGTTTTGGCCCAAGCAAGGGGGCATGTGGGCCTCATTTGAGCTCTCCACCTCAAGTGCCAAAATGTTGTGGGTCGGCCCTGTCTATGCCCAGTGACTCTCAAACTCGTGCTCTGCTAAAGACTGTTTCTAGGCATCCCATCCCACATCTCAGCCTGTCTGACAACGCCTCTTCCTCGATGTCTACAGGGAAATTTAAGCTCAAAGCTGAGTGTTGAATCTCTTCCGCACCCTTCACAGCCCACCCCCCTTTCTAGTTTCTTCATCTCTTTGGATAACACCACGAGCCCTCCCCGAGGTAGGGGGCTGTGACAGCTCTCCCTCCCTCCCTGCCTCCCATCCCTCACAAAGGGCTGCCCTGAGCTCGGTACCAGGATCTCTGACCCTTCTGTGGGCCAGGGATTGTGGTCCTGAGGTGGGGTGTGAGGCCTGGGCTGGCTGCAGGGAGCCCAGAGTGAAGGGGGAGGCCTGCTTGAGGTGTCTCCTTTGGGAGGGGCCAGGGGGTATTTCCCCTGCCCTGGCTGGGAGAACCACTCCATGATGTAGGCCCAGGTTGGGGGAGGGGAGGAAAAAACTGTCCTGTATTTTTTAAATACAGTGTTGGGCATCCTAACAACATCTCCGGTCACTCAGGCCAGAAATCTGGGCATTGTCTCTGACTTAGCCTCTCTCTGGGCTGCACGTCCTGACCTTTCCTCAGTCTCCCTGCTCCTGCCTGTACAACACAACACAGCTTCAGCCTCTTGTGTCTGTCCTGACAGCCCAGGCTCTCGTTCCCCCCTTCATCTCACAACCTCCACTGCTGTGATCTCCTCCTGTCCAGCCTTGATGCCAGCCGCTTTGTCCCCTCAGCTGCACCCAAAGCACGGCTGCTGGGCTCAGCCCTCAGGCTCGTCTCTCCTGCCACCTCCACCACTTAGTTCCACTGAGGCCCCTCCAGCACCGCTCCAGCACAAGCTCCTTGTCTTTGCCTTTAGGCCCCTCAACTCAACATTAAAAAATAATAATAATAATAATGGAGATATCCTATCTCCTAGAACTGGAAGGCATCTCAAAAGGTCATTGAGTCCAGCGCCCTGCCTCCACTAGCAGGACCAAGTATTGATTTTTGCCCCAGATCCCTAGGTGGCCCCTCAAAGATTGAACTCACAACCCTGGGTTTAGCAGGCCAATGCTCAAATCCCCCCACCCTGTCTGAGTGATTGGCGCCACCTTCCTTCTGCCAGCGATGGCCAGTTCCAGGGATGGGCGCGCAGGGTCGGCACCCTCATCACACTTCCAGGGGGAGCTGTACAACCGCTGAGCTTTTTATTTTGTTTTTCTCCTGGCAGCCTGGTACTCGGTAGGGTGACCAGATAGTAAGTGTGAAAAATCTGGACACATTTTGTGTGTGCGGGATGGGGAGGGCAGGGGATAGTTGTATATATAAGACAAAGCCCCTAATATTGGGATAATCCTAATAAGATTGAGATGTCTGGTCACCTGCCTATCTGCTTCTCCCTTAGACACCTCAGTGTTTTCTCCCCCTTCCCACTCCATGCATGGAAAAACATCCCCTCAGTATTTGTAAAGCTGCCCCCTTCTCCTCTCTTTAATCCCTCCGCCAAACCCAGCTGTGCTGTGGCCCCTGGAATCTCTCCTGGCTGTGCACATGGTGGGTCTGGCCCTGAGTGTGTGTGTACAGGTCCTAGCACCATGGGGCCTAGTTCTAAGTGTGTGCATACAGGACCTAGCTTAGAGAAGCCTGGTCCTGAGTGTGTGTGAGTGTGTGTACAGTACCTAACACAGTGGGGCCCTCCCATGAATGTATGCGCATCACCTAGCCCTGAGTGTGTGTGTGTGTGTGTGTGTTCAGGATCTAGTGCTGTGGAGTCTGACCTTCAGTGTGCATGTACAGGACCTAGCACCGTGGGGCCCAGCCCTGAGTGTGTGTTTACAGAACCTAGCAGGGATCAGTGTGGAAGGGACAGAGACAAGTCATGACATGGAGCCAGGAAGCCCTGCTCTCTGGTCCAGGTTTATACCTGTCCAGTATCTGAGGTGTATAACACAGTAGATATAACAGATAGGGCAGGACAGCTTAAGTCCATTCGCCCATAAGAAGCCGGCTCCTGTGCTGTGCTCTGCTTAGTGTCTTATGGGCAAATCTTTCAAAACACTCGTATCACCACTGAGGGAGACATCGCTTTCAGCTTGACTGTTGCCCATTAAGTTTTGAGACTCAACATTAACTCCCACTGTCTTTGACTTTCCAGCGGAATACGAGGCAGCAAAAGGTAAGGGCATTTTTACTAGTTTTGATTATGCTTTAAATTAGGGTGGTTTGAGCATTGGCCTGCTAAACCCAGGGTTGTGAGTTCAATCCTATTATTACTATTACTAAATTGGAAAAGGAACACTCAGAGCTGTGTGTGCAAAGACGTGTTAGTGTAAAAAATTAATGTGTTACTGAGACAGGTAATGTACACGACAAGGGGAAATCCAGATATTACCCAGACATAATGGATGGGAAATTTTTGGTATTGAAATATGAATATTAACAGTTTTATTTTTCACAACATTAACCCTTGGAAATACCCTTAAAAAGCAAACAAACAAACGTCACTTACTGACACCTGAGAGACCCTGTAACGAGAACAATGATTCTTTTATACCAATAGGGCCCGGCCCAGTGAGCTCTCCATGGATATTCTCCTGCACCCATAGGTCTCCTTGGAGCAGGCTCGGGCCCTGTTGGCTTCCACACACAGCAGCTGTAGGATCAGGCACATGGGTCTGATCCCACTGAAGTCGGCAGGAGTTGTAGGCACTCAGCACCCCCTTGGGGTCACCCAGCATCACCCAGATGATGGAGACACTTGTGAAGGAAGAGTTCTTTGAGCTGCAGGCCCAGGTTCTCTGCTGGGCCAGGACCTGCCTGGGGTGCGGGCAGTGAGGGAGCTGGTTATGGCTCCCTGGTTCTCAGGCTGCCCCAGGGGTTGCTCTAATTCGCTCCAGCTGGCTGTGGTCCCTGAGAATTGGTGATGTGCCCTGCCCCAGCACACCTCCTCCCAGCCCCTCCCAGCCCTGACACTCCCCCTACACCAGGGTGGCAGGGGCAGTTGACACAGGAGCCAGCTATGCTGCTTTACGCCATCTGGGCTCTCCCTACGGCAGCGGAATTCTCTGATGTCCAGGGCCTGGTTCCAGCCAGTCTGTGCCATCCCTGCACACAGTGACCGGAGCAGGGGAAAGAACTGGGCCCCTTATCACTAATGGCCCCATTCTGCCCCCCTGACTCACATGAGTGATCCCCACAGGTGCGGCCCCATGGATTTCTGGGGGGCAGGATCAGATGCAATAAAGGAGAAGTCATAACTAGCAATTAGGAGCCCAATCCTGCTGTCCTTACTCAGGCAAAATTCCCACTGAAGCCAATGTAATGCGGGGTTAGAACTGGGCACTTTTGTTACTGAGAATCTCTCCTGTTGATTCATTTATGTTCTTTTTTCCCTTTTCTCTCCTCTCATTCCCATGGACCCTCTGGCAGAACTGGGTAAGCTGTTTCTGGTTGTGTGGTTTGTTTTTCACAGTATGTGACTTGCTGAGTCTGCATTTCGTTTGTGTAAATTCTCATTTCTGATTATTTCAGGACTCACCAGAGCCCAAGGATACGCAGGTAACTAACGCTGATACTGCCGCAGTCACTGTCAGACCCATTCCTCTGGGATACTCGGTATTTGTATGTGTATTTGTAGACACTGGTAGGGGCAGTGTGCTGGGAGAGAAGCTCAGCTCTGATGGTGGGGTGGGGCTTCTCTGATTAGGGGTCTTATAAAGGTAGCCAGTCAGTCAGGCAGTGGCACCGACAGCTGCAGCAGCACAGGAGCCAGCAAACAGAGGAGTTTGCAAGAGGAGTTTGGGGGGAAGACTAGGAGAACCAGGCAGAGGAACAGACAGGCTAGTGAAGGGAGTGTGCAGTGTTCTAGTGCTCCTTGGGGGTTTGTTTTGCTGTGGGTGGTGGTGGTGGTGTGGTTTGGTTTGTGTTTCTCAGATTAACAGGATTTAGGTGGGAAGGCTATGACAGATACAGAGGCCACAGTGGTAGTGGTCCAAGCAGTGGAAGACACAAAGAAGATGACTGGATGTGGAAGCTGCAGCATGTACATGATCCTGGAGGGGGTACGTGAAAAGAGTTTCATCTGCATGAAGTGCCACCTGATAGAGCTGATGGAAGAAAAGATCTGAGGATTGGACATGCAGGTGGAAACTCTGGTTGAGTTTAGAAGGGAGTTCGAGCAGATGATGGAGCAAAGACACAAGGAGGCTGAAGGAAAGAGCTCAGACTTGCAGATGGAAGCAGGACCAAAGAGCTCTGAGAGGAGACTGCTGAGTGAGGAAAGTGGACGGTGGAAGCATGTGATTAAGAGAACCAGGCAAAGGAAAAGACGGGCTAGTGAAGGAGCAATAGAGCTCAGGAACAAATTTGCGGAGTTGGAAAATGAAGAAGGGGCACAACAGGTGGTCACTGAAGGTGAGAGGTGAAGGAAGAGAAGAAGAGCAGCTAGTTCTATAGGAAGAGGGGAAGAGTCAATGGAGATAACACCAAATATGAGCCCCAGGAGGATACGGGATGGGTTGCAGACAGGGCTGGTGCAAGGATATTTTGCGCCCTAGGCAAAACTTCCACCTTGCGCCTGCCCTCCCCCCGAGCATCACTTATTAAAAACTTTCAAAAATGAATGCTGCATAATGTGGCATTGTTCATTAGAATGAATACATGTTCGGCTTGAAAATGTATTAATTTAATTATTTAGTCTACATATTTAATGAAAATAAATGAATAACCTGACAGTGTTGACACTGTTATTGTTTTCACTTTACACAACACAGCATGGATCTTAAAATAAATCACATACATTATACACAATACACTGTCACAGAGTAACATGTTATAATTTATTTTTCCGCGCTTTCAGTTTAATAAATTTAGAAACAAGTTCCTCCAAGTCAATGCTGCAAGCAATGTCATGTTCTGTTGACAAGGTAGATAGCTCAACAAGTCTTTGTTGCAACATTGATGTTCGCGTGTATGTTTTTATCAACTTGAGCTTCGAGAAGCTTTCCTCACCACTGGCCACAGAAACTGGGAGAGTCAAGAGGATGCAAAGAGCAATAACTGTGTTGGGGACACTATCTGTCAGTTTATTTGTACATATGAAGTTCAATACATCTTGCGGTGATGCACTCTTTTGGACTCATCATGCAATAGCTTGCAATTCATTGCACAAGTGAAAGGCATCAATATCTTTGGATTCACCATGTTGCAAAGTTTGCTCCAGATTCAAGCAATGTTCCATAATTTGCTTTGGTAGTGTATTTTGCAAACTGTAAACATCATATAGGAAGCCAAATACTGAACTAATTTGTTGCATCAATGTGAATCTTTCTTCAACTGAATGTATTGCTGTATCGATGACTGCAAAGTAAAAGTTCACTTTGAATTTTTCTTTTGGATTATAAATAGGTTCGTCATCTGCTTCATATGTGAACTGCTTCCTCTTTTTTCTAATACGGATTGGATCTGGTTCAAAAAGTGCTGGTACATCCAACTCCTCCGCAAGTTCACCTGCAACTACCAATGTTTTCTCAAAGTCTGCATCACTTCTGCGGCCTACAAGAAACGTCTTGGTTTCTCCAAGTTGATTAATGGTGTCAGTTGTGTCGAATTCTTTCACCTGAAGTTGTTTGCTAGTCATGTTGATCTCAAACAATATACCACACAACAAGAGAAACAAGAAACTTGAAACTAGAAATGGCTTTTGCAAGATCCTTTGCATCAACTCGTGACGCATTGCCAGATGGTCCTGTTAGAGTAGTGTCATCCTAGATCTCTATCAGAGCATCATAGATGTCACCAAGCTTATAGCGAAGAGGTTTCAAGGCATCAATTTGACTTTCCCATCTTGTTTCACTCAATGGTTTAACTATGAGATTAGATACGTGGTGTGTTAGAACTTCCCAGCGATGTGCAGAAGCTGAGAAATGCACATAAACAGGTTGAACTAAATCAAAGAAGGCAGTTGCCTCCAAGCAACACTTTGCAGCATCATTAACAACCAAATTCAATGAATGTGCACTGCCAGGAATGAAAAAGGCTCATGGATTAATATCCAAAATTCTTCACTGGACACCATTTTTTTCCCTTTTATATTGCTCCCATTGTCGTAGCCTTGACCATGCAAGTTTTCTATAGGCAGTGACATCTCTTCTAACAGATGAAGACTAGTTTCTGTCATACCAGCTCCAGTTGTCTCCGTAAGCGACACAAATCCCAAGAAGTGTTCCTTTATGAATACTGATTCAGTCTCATTCTCTGTCTCTGAAGTAGACCTATCCACAAACTGAATGATTATGGTCATTTGTTCAACGTGGCCTGCATCTGGTGTACAATCTAGAATGATCGGAAAGTATTTTGCAGCATGAGCAGATGCTAGGATTTTTTGTTTGATGGCATTGGATAGAAGCTGAATAAGCTCATTCTGTATGTCTTTCCCTAGGTAATGTACATGCATCTCCTTGTCCTTAATCCTGCGAAGATGCTCATCCATAAGTGGGTCAAAGTAAGCTAGATATTCGACAAATTTGAGGAAGTTCCCGTTACCCGAAGTGTGCAGTTTTTCTTGTGTTCCCCAAAAGGCCAGGTTTTACATACCGAGAACTCTGACCAAAGCAATCAGATGTTTTAGTATTTGCTGTCAATACTTTTCTTCTTGTTTAATGAAGCACAAATGTTCTTCATCAATTGTTCTCTTGTATTTCAATCATAGTTCAATTTCCTTCCATGTCTGAACATTCATCAAATGTTGACTGCTTTTCTCGTGCCCTGAAAGACATGTTTTTTCCAATCCCTTGAGCCTTTTCCAGAAAGAGATGATGCTCCAATAGTACTACTGGCAAACAACTTGCAGCAGAAGCAAAAGACAGAATCATTTGATATGGAATACTTCAGCAATAGCACCAGGCTTCCACCATTGCCGTCATGCTGCTGTAACAGATACATGCTGGCTATAGATCTTCCCTTAGAGCCAGATACACACCAGATGTGCTCATCACAAGGCCCTTTAATGCTCTGCCAGGTATGGCTGAGGTTAGCTTAAATAAGGTCTGTT
Organism: Mauremys mutica; assembly: GCF_020497125.1. Lineage (NCBI taxonomy): Eukaryota > Metazoa > Chordata > Testudines > Geoemydidae > Mauremys > Mauremys mutica. The sequence goes on from NC_059083.1 coordinate 40,516,405, forward strand.
ACACACAGCCCCACCTAGCTACAAGGTCCCTCCAACAGCTGCCTCCCAGGACACACTCACACACGTGCCTTTGGAGTTAAGTTTGTCTTTCATTCAGATAGCTCCTGATTAGCATCTCTAATTATTACTGAGCACAGCTTTTTTTCCCTGCAGCCTTCAGTAAATGAGCTCTGGGAGCACATTTCAGATCCTCTTCTGTCCACATGGCTGGTATAACATCAGCTGGGAAAGTGCCTTTCTGCTGCTCCCCTTTTCCTGTAGGATGGACTTCGGTTTAGCCCAGCTCTGGTTTGGGCTTGTGTTGCTCTTTCAGGTCTCTGCAGGGAGAGGTCCCCATTCTCTTCCTTTTCTATTTCAACTTCCTCTTGGAGGTGTGTTTTTATGGTGACTTTTCCCTCCAGCAGATGGAATCCCCACCTCAGACAGTTCATCTTCCACATGATGGGCCTGTACCTCTGCATCCACCACAGTGCTGTCCTTGTCTCCAGCCGGCTGGTGTAGCTCCTTGCCCAGCTGCTCTGTTTGCTGGAGAAGCCGCGCCTTCTTTCTCTGACAGAATTTCATCTCTTTCCACAAGGGCTCTGGGCTCTCCTGCTTCGTGTAAGAGCTGAGTTTTGTTCCACACTCGATCTTAAGTTGGTTCTGGAGATTAGTCAGCTCCTTCTGCAACAACAAGCACTCCTGTTCCCCAGTCACCTTCCCATGCTGAGACAGGCTCCTTCCAGGGCTCCTGCTCCTGCTGGATGGCTTGGGCTGAGATCCAGTCCCTTGCCAGTGCGACTCCTCTAGGTCCTGCAGGGCCTCAGCCTTTAGGCCTGGAAGGTGCTCAGCTGTGCAAGGCCTTCTGCCCTTTTCCCCTCAGCTGTAGCAACCTTTTCTTCTAGCTCTTCCCAGTCCATTAGTGGGTGGGTTTGTTGGGTCACTGTAGAGGACACGGCAACTACTACAGCTTCCCTTTTAGTCAGTACCTCTGTATCTGTGCCCGTCGACATCCAGCCCTTCAGTGTGGGATCCGCTTGTTTTGCTAAAAAGCCTCCCAGGACACCCGCAGCATCACTGCACTCCCCTGTGTAAATGCAGCCTCCTGGTGATTTATTGCTGGGCTCTCTTATCGCACACACCAGAGCCCTCAGCCTGCACCTCTGCCCCCTCCTGAGCCATCAGCTTTTGTCTGTCTAGTTCTTTAACTTATTCCAGGAGCTGTTCCTTCTCCTCTATTAGCAAACATCTACATTTGATCTAAGAGGTGTGATTCCCAGCTCATGTAGACATAGCTGAGCTAGCACCTAAAAATAGCCATGTGGCCAGGGTAGCACAGGTGGCAGCTTCAGCTACTGCCTGAGTAGAAACCCGCCCAGCCCCCTTGGTACGTACTCAGGCAGCTGGCCCAAACTGCCCTTCCTAGCCACACTGCTTCTACTAGCATGCAAGCTTCAGTGTGCTAGCCTGAGCAGAGTTAGTGCAGGGATGTTTACATGAGCTGGGAATCTCACCTCCCAGCTCAGTTGCAGACACCCTCTGTTTCCAGTTTGCCAGGTTTCTTCCTTCTAACCGGTGTGGCAGGATCCTGTGTCCCAGCAAACCCTGCTCTAGTTTCCCAGCCACACCACTCACGTCCTGCAGCCCTTTCTGGGCCCCTCCCACAAGGCCTAGGGCTTGTTCATGCCCTTTCAGTTTTGGCTCCTGGGTAACTTTCCTCTGCATGGCTCATTTCCTACCTTGGCTGCCTGCAGCTTGGCTGTCTTGAGACTGTTGTTCCCCAGCTCCCTGATGCTTTGCACCTCCAATGGCTGAACTATTCTGGTCTCCAGGTGCTGCTTCTCCTCTAGGGCCAGGGCTCCTTGACCAGGGGTATTGGCAATTCCAACTGCCACTTCCTCCCTGTGGGGTGGGGCTTGGTACATTCAGCAGCTGTGAGTTTCTCCTGCATTTGAATAATCTCATCAGTCCTTCACTTACGCAGGTGCTGGAGCTTTATCTCCAATGGCTGGGCTCATTGGGAGCTAGAGCAGAATTTCTTCTGCCGAAAGCCCTGTTCCTTTTTCGGTGCCTTGACCTGTTTGCTCTCTGTAGCCTCAACCTGGTGGCTTCTCTCCTGCTCTGTGAGTAGCTCCTTCTGCCTGTCCTCTGGTCACTGGGTTCGCTCCTGTTGCTTCGCCAGTTTCAGTAAGAAAATCTGCACCTGGGCCTGCAAATTAGAGAGCTGTTCAATAGCCCTGTCAGAGCTCTAGTAATACTACTCTCTTGGGACCACCAGAAATGCTGAATCACATTTAGCTTCTGCCCCAGCTCCCTTGGCCCAGGGAGACGGCTGTGCCCTAGAGCTGCTGGTTGGATCATTTTCCAAGGGAGTCCTTTCAGGTTCTTGGGGTAAGCTGCTCAAACGCCCCCAGTTCCCAAGCTTTGAATCTGGGAGGGAGGCTAAGGTATCCCTGGTAAGCAGAGGGACGTCTGCGAGTCTCAGAGCCGGAGTGACAGACATCGGCTTGTGGAGTTTGTGCTGCAGCATTAAACACAGCTGTGTAGATGTTGTTTCTGGGGCTGGAGCCTGGGTTTGAAGCCCCCACTTACTCCCTGGGCTTCAGAGCCTCAGCTCCAGCCTGAGCCAGAAGGTCTGTATGGCTCTTTTTAGCACCATAGCAGGAGCCCCACAAACCTCCGTCTGTTCTCCCGGCTCTGAAACTCGCTGCCACAGGCTGTGTAGATGAACCCAAAGTGTCTCCAGAGTCTGGGTGTGAAAGTTCCCAGCGTGTCTGACCCAGGGCCATTATCCTCTCTGGGAGACGCCCAGGTGCAGCTGCAGAGGGTCTGTGCTGCTCGCAGAGTCCAGGGGACAAATTGCTCTGAGCAGAGTTCAGGCTGGAGCCGAGACTCCATTTTCAGCCTGGTTTTTGGGGTGAGATCAGGAGCTGCGGGGGATGGGGAATTTTCCTACCCAGGGCAAATTTAACAGCAGCTCTGGGGTGTTTCATAGCCGATGTCCTGAGCCCGTAACTCTGCGTTGCTGGGGATGTTGACAGTCACTCACTGCAAGTCACTGGGGTTTGGGCTCCTAAGTTGTTCAGACAGGTTTGAAGTGGAGCTGGGTGAAATGTTTTGGACAAATAGTTTATTTGCTGCAATATATTATTTTGGATCGACTGAAACTTTGCAAATCCATGTTGAGTTTGCTGAATGGTTTGAATGAACAGAAGAAGGTGCCATCGCTTCCCTTCTAGCCTTTAGCCCAGTGGCTGGGCCCTCAGCTGGGAGCTCCAGGTTCAATCCCCCGCTGTGATATGTGGGGCAGGGATTGGAATGGGAGTTTCCCCCCCTCAGGTGAGGGCTGGAACTGCTGGGCTCTTGCTGTCTGCTGTGGGGCTCTCTCAATCTCTCCTGCTGAAGACACCCCCTGTGTATAAACACTGCCATGGGCACTGGGCCAGAGCATGGGCGTGAGAATGAGACTGCAGCCCAGTGCGTCAGGCTCCATCTGGGAGCCCAGAGTCCAGCTCCCCTGCTCCATTGACCCTGTAATTAATGATCCATAACCCCAGTGAGGGGAGGGATTGTGGCCCTGGCACAGCAGTGCCTCAGCCATGTCGGTGCCCCCGTGCAAACCCCTAGTGCAGGCGCACTGCGCAGGTGTGAGCTGGGACTGGCCCCTGGTGCAGCTTCTCCCAGATGGAGGGGGCAGGAAGTGGGGAAATGCCCCCTCCTCTCCCCACTGCCCCAGCCTCATTAGTAATGGCCCCTGTTCCCCGCATGTCCCAGTAATACCTCCAAGCATCTCCCCACTGCCCATCCCCCCACTGTCTTGCCCCCACCCAGGAGCCAAGCCCAGATCCACTTCCCATGGTCTGGGGAAGGGGCTGGGCTTAGTGAGGGAAGGCTGTGGGGTTTGCCTGGATGGAAGGTGGTGCCCGTGGGGCCGGCCGGCATGGAGAGTCCCAGCTCCACTCCTGGGGGAGGGCGGCTGCCTGGCCAGTGTGTGTGGGGATGGCACGGACCTGCTTTTAGTATCAAAACAATCACACATGGCCCCAAAGCAACAGAGATGCAGGTCTGTCACCTTCACCGATTTCTGTCCCCTGGCACCTGCCAATCTCCTCCGGCCCCTAGCTCCTGCCCCTCCCTTTCCCTTCCCTCAACTTCTGTGCCCACCTGGCCCCTGCTTCTATCCTCCGTGGCTCCACTTTGCCCCACCCCTTCCCTTCACCCCCTTTCTGCTCCCATGGTCCCCTCTCCACCCACTTTGTCACATGCCCCCTGCCCTGTCACATGCCCCTGCCCTCCACCTACCTCTGCCCCCCTGGAGCCCACCCCCTTCCTGCCCTCCTGGGCTGGCACTTGCCCCCTCTTCCAAACACTCTTTGCACCTGGTGCCCACCCATCACTTCACTCCCCCACTCCCTGGCCTCTGCTCTCCCCTTTCCCCGCACTCACGAATCCCAGCTCTCCCCTCACCCCCATCTGCCCCTAGTGCTCACCCAAGCTTTCACCCTCCTCTGTTGTCCTGGCTCCTGCTCTTCTCACTTCCCTCAGCACTCTTGGCACATGCCCCCTCCCCATCCTCTCTGACCCTCTGGCTCCTGCCCCTTCCCAAGCCCGTCTCCTAACACCCTCTACCCACCTGCTCTGCCTCTCTCCTCACCCCTCTCTGTCCCCTGGTGCCCACCCCTCCTCCCTCAGCCTTCCTTGTGTCTGCCCCTCTGCTCACCCCCCTCAATCCCCCTGTCACCTGCCCTTTCCCTCCCTCCTCTCTGGTGCCCACCCCCCCACACACCACCCTCTGCCCTCATCACCATGACTCCATTCCCTGCCTTCCTGGTGCCTACCCCTGCTTTCACACCATCCTGCTCCTAGCACCCACTGCTCCCCTCCCCCTTCCCTCCTTTTGCCTGCCCCGTCCTTTCCCCCTTCTGTCGCCCAGCACCTGCCCCTCTGGCACCCCCCTCTTACCTTGCCCCCTGCACCCCCAATGCCTCCTCTTGCCCCTTGTTGGCCACAGTGCCTGCCCCTTTCCATGCCACACGACTGTCCCCCGGCACCTGCCCCTCCCCCTGCCCCATAGCTGCCTGCCCATCTGCTTGTCCCCTCTACCCCCTGACTTTCACCCCTCTCCTCATGCCCCTCTAGCCCCCCTGGCACCCAGCCCTTCCCTTGCCCTCCCACCCCGTGATGACCACCCTTCCCTCAATCTTCATTTGCCCCAGTGCCTGCCCCATCTCATGCCACCCCACTGCCCCCCAGTGCCCACCTCTCCCCCACTCTGTCCTGTCAGTGCCTGTCCCTGACCCCATCCCTCCCCTCACCCTCTGGCACAAGCCCCTTCCCTTGCCCCCACCCCCACCCCTGGTGCCTGCCTCTTCCCTTGTACCCCCTCCCCCTGCCACCTTCCCCTTAGTTCTCCCCCCACCCCTCCTGTCGCCCCCTCTGCCTCCCTGACACCTGCACCCCTCACCTGCCTCTAGTGCCCTGGTACCAGCCCCTTTGTTCACTCCTCTGCCCCCCTGAGGCCCATCTCTACCCTCGCCCCCATCTGCCTCCATGGTGCCTGCCCCTTCCCTTGCCCCCTCGGCCTGCCTGGTGCAAACCCCTTCCCTTGACCCACTTTGGGCCCCCTGGTGTCAGACCTTCCTTCCCCCCATCTCTGCCCCCCTGGTGCCCACCCCTCCCCATACCCTTTCCTAGTCTCTGGGTCCCACCCCTCCCCTCATCCTCCCTCTGTCTCCCGGTGCCCACATCTCCACACCCCTGTGCCCCCCTAGGGCCTGCCCTTCTCCACACCCCACTTTCTACCCCCTGTGTGCATCTGTTCCCTTCCCCCACTCTGCCCCCTGGTGCCCCCTCTCCTGTGTCCCCTCCTTACATCTGCCCCTCTGCTCAGCCCCTGCATCCCTCCTGGTGACTAGCCCTTCCCCCGCCCTACCAGCACCCACCCCTACCATCATGCCCCTCTCCCCCTTGATGGCAGCCTCTTCTCTCCATCCCGTTTCCCCCTGGGGTCTGCCCCACCCTTGCCCCCCCTATGGCCCTCTGGCACCTGCCCTACCCCTCACCCCTCTTCCTCCCCTTGTCACCTGCACCTTCTCCCTCCCATGCCAGCCCCTCCTCCTACCCCCTCTGCCTTCCCAGTACCTGCCCCATTCCTCCTCCCCTTCTCCCCTTCTCCCCACCCCATTGGCGCCCCCCCCCATTCCTTCACACCCCTGGTGCCCGCCCCTTCCCTTGCTTCTCTGTACCTTGGGGTCTGTCCCCTTCTTCTGCGCTGACACCCACCCCTCCCTTGCCCCTCTGCAACCTGCTCTTCCCTTCCCCGACCCTGTCCTCCTGATGCCCACCGCTTCCCTTGCCCCCGTGCACTTGTGTCTGCCCCTCCCCTCCCCTCGCTCCACCCTTCGCCCCCTGCAACCCCTTTGAATCTAACCCCCTTCACCCTCCCCTGCCCTCCTGGTGCCGGCTCCTCTTGCCCCCCCACTGCCCTTGTGCCTGCCCCCCTCTGCCCCTCCCCCACTGCCCTGTCACCTTCCCCAACCCTTTCCTCTCCCAGCATCAAGCTCTTCCCTCCCCCATCCCTCTGCTGCCCTCCCTTCCCCCATTGACATCTTCCCACCCCCTCCCCCAGCATCTGCCATTTCCTCACAGGCAGAGGGGCCCTGACTCCCCTCAGACAACAACCCTCCCCTCCCCGCACAGTGATTAACGGGGCTGCAGGTTAATTTCCTTTGATCCCAGTGACAGCCCCTGCCCTGACTCTGTGACTCTCTCCCCAGTGGACGTGACTCTGGATCCAGACACGGCAAATCCCAACCTCGTCCTGTCTGAGGATCGGAAACATGTGAGATGGGGAGACACACGCCAGGATCTGCCCAACAAACCTGAGAGATTTAATACTTATCCCTGTGTCCTGGGCGCTGAGGCGTTCGCGGGCGGGAGGTGTTACTGGGAGGTGGAGGTCGGAGACAAGACTGAGTGGGACCTGGGGGTTTGTAGAGGATCTGTGAACAGGAAGGGGTGGGTCAGACGCACACCTGGGAATGGATACTGGGTCGTGTGGCTGAGCGGTGGGAGATACGAGGCCTGCACTTCTCCCCCGAACCCCCTCCCCGTGAGCGTCAGGCCCAGCCGGGTGGGGATTTTCCTGGACTATGAGGCGGGCGAGGTCTCGTTTTACAATGTGACTGACAGGTCCCATCTGTTCACTTTCACTGACACCTTCTCTGGGAAGCTCCGCCCTTATTTCAATCCTGGTGACTATGATGATGACTATGATGATGGTACAAACGTGGCTCCCCTGATAATCTGCCCGGTCCCAGCTCAGGCCGGAGGGAATCTCGGTCACTGACAGTGACCCTGCGGCACAGACTGGCCCCTCCCAGCCCCGCTGCTCTTCCCACCCCCTGGTATTGGAGGCCGGTTACTGAAGATAACTGGATCTTTTTTTGTGCTGCCCAGATGCTGCCAGTTTCCCTTTTCAGCTGAAGTAGAAACCTAGACACCTGGCAACCCCAGTCCAGGTTGGGTGAGTGGGACCCACTTGCTGGAAGGAGCGAGAAAGCTTCCCCCCCACCCCTGTTCCCCCTGTGTTTGGTCCATCCCTGGCACAGGGCGATGCTGGTAAGAAAAACTGCCAGATAGCTAGTGGGTTTTGCCGCCCTCACCTTTCCCCGTCCCCTGCCCAGGGGTTGCAGATGGTGAAGGATGGGGATCATTCACTCCTGCCAGAATTTCCGACCCCTGTGAAATCTCAATGCAAAATATGAAAAAAGAAGATTATTCTAAATTAGAAACTGTTATTGTAAACAAAAATGATAGACTTAATTGAGCAATATATTTAAGTTAACTCACACAAGATTATAAAATAGTCTTTGAACTTCTGTCAGCATTAATTCATATGATTTTTAACTTTCTAGCCACATATAATTGGTAATCAAGACATGACCCTTCCTTTCTTGTTCTCACATCAATTAACAAAACATGGTCCCAAACCTCAAACGTTATCTTCCTGTAGATAGAAATCTCTTCTACAATATCCTTTTTCTAGTTTATTTTTCTTTAGAAATATTATTTGCAGCCAATGTACTGTCAGTGTCCACTGTTGATTTCAATGTACTGCCAGGCTCTTCATGTTCTTGGTTCTAAGGATGCAACAAATGTATTTTTGTTAAAAAAATAGAGAAGGGATTGTGTTCCTTTACTGAATCATCACAAATTAACTTAATTGTATTAAAGGTGCTGGCACGTAATGGCCCATAACATGAAATTTGGTGAAGCTTTATTGGGAAACCTTTCTTCTCGGCCATAAATCAATTGAAAGGGTGATATTTTTGTTGTCATGTGAGGTTTAGAGTACAAAGAAAATAAAGTTGCTCCAGGAAATTCATCACAGTTCCTCTGGGTTCTCTGTCCGCCACCTTCCTGGATGCTGTGTACAAATAGTGACTGATTGGTCTAATTCCTTGAAATTAGCAATTGAACCTCATTTCCTGAAGAGCTAGCTGAGCAGAGTATGAGGGGAGGCACATTGCAAGGCATTGCTAGGACTACTTTTTGTTTTAAATGTGATGCATTATGAACATTTTCAATGTAATAATTCAGTTTTGAAAATTTATTCATGCCCTAAACATACCTTGATTATTTGAAAATAAATACCCTAAAATTATCTTGTGATGGATTCATTTGTGTTTTTATCCAGTCTGCTGCTGTCTAGGTGGCATGGGCTGGTGAAACCAGGGCCAGCTCTAGGCACCAGCAAACCAAGCACATGCTTGGGGTGGCACATTTTCAGGGTCAGCATTCCAGACAGCCTTTTTCTTTTTTTCCTCCCGCTTGGGGTGGCAAAAGCCTAGAGCCAGCCCTGGCAGCAGCAGTGTGTCCTGCGCAGGGGGCACCCTGGGGCCTCTGTAGTTCGTGTCGGGGAGCAGCACCCGCACCTTGTGGTTGAGCCAGGCAGGCTCCAAGCACGAGACACTTGGGGCTGGGGACCGCCCTGCGGGGTGCACAGAGCTGCCAGCAGGTGCCGCAGGGCAGCTGCTCCCCAGCGCCGCAGCCAGGGCTGGGTGAAGAGGCCCGAGCCGCCCAGGGGCTGCGGCAGGGTGGCCAGGAACAGCAGCAGCAGCGGGGACATAGAGGGGAGTGGTACCCAGGGCACTGCCATGTGGGGCCCGCGTCCCACTCTCTGGGGCTCCACTCCCTCTGAGGCTGCCCTGCCTTGCCCTGGCTCCTCAGCCCCCTGCCGGGGTGGTTCCCCCAGTTCTGCCCTCCCGGGTCCCGGCTAGTCCTGGAGGCGGGAGCCCTGGCTGGAGGGACCCTGGGCTGAGGCACGGCCTGGGAGCCCTGCTGCTTACCCTGACCCTGCCAGCACTGGACCGGCTGGAGGCGAGGAGGGAGCGGGTGGAGTCTGCACTAGTGGTGGGGAGCCCAGGACTGGGGTGGCAGCGGGTTTGGGCGGGGAGAGCCCAGTGCTGGGACGGCAGGGGGCGCAGGTGGGGGAGGCCACTGGGGTTGGGGGTGAGAGCCCAGGACTGGGGTGGGGGGCAGCCAAAATTTTTTTGCTTGGGGCAGCAAAAAACCTAGAGCCGGCCCTGGCTGAAGCTATCTGTTTTTCCTAGTTTTTAACACGGGGAAGTGTTAATCTAAAAATAGATAATTTTTCCTAAAATTTCCTTCAGAAATATTTGTGTTCCTTTTCCTATTTCCCATTGAATTATATATAATTACTGTGATTTCTTATCCAATCTTATTGCATTATTACATGGGAAAATATGTTCACAAATAGTAAAAACTATGTTGTATATTAACATATCTGACAAGACATAAAAGTGTGTTGTCACTAACAATTTACAGTATGAAGTGTCATTAAAAGATAGTTGGCAATGTTCATTTTTAAATTTCTAACTATGAATGCTCCTGCATCAGTTCCTGCAACCCTTGGCTGGCAGGGAGTCTGCCAGGGAACCTTCCACAAGTGTCTTTATTACCATTTATCATGCATCACAAGATAGCAGCAGGTTTGTGGAGGCCGCTTCCTGGTTCAGCCTTTTATACTGCTGCTTTCTTCACAGCACTGAGCTAGTGACCTCATCAGGCTCCCTACAGCAAGTGATCCCCTCTCCCCTTCCAAACCCAAACTACTCAGTCCCTCCTCCTCTAACTGCACTCGGTGCCCTGGGTGTGCTCAGTGACCAGGGTGCTGGTTTCCAAAGGGCTCCGTTTGTAGCTGCTAACAGCCCCTGTCAGGCCATGATTGTGCAGGTGACCATGTAGTGAAAATAACACCAAATGGAAACTGTTACCTCATTATTATATTCAGAACCCAGATCTGCCAATATCTGCTGTGGACAGCCATGGTGATATATAATTTTACACATCCTCTTTCCACCTCACATGCCGTCAAGTTGGAGCGCATTAAATCAGTCCCGGGCACTATAACTCTCGAGGTGTCCACACTGGCAAGGCACGTAGAGCGCCCAGACTCCACGGCTGGAACGCTTCTGGTAATCCACCTCGACGAGAGGCGTAGAGCTTTCTGCGCCCAGGCTAAAGCACCGCAGTGCCAGTGTGGACGCCCTGCTTTATTGCTGTGCTCTCATCAGCCTCCGGGACATGTCCCATAATGCCTGTTCTAGCCACTCTGGTCATCAGTTTGAACTCTACTGCCCTGGCCTCAGGTGACCAACTGTCAGACCCGCCCTTTAAATTCTCTGGGAATTTTGAAAGTCCCCTTCCTATTTGCTCAGCAAGACGTGGAGTGCTCTCTGCGCATCTTTCCAGGTGACCATGCCTCCACGCTCCAGGCAATCCTCAGCATGGAGCAATGCCGAGATGCTAGACCTCATCAGTGTTTGGGGGGAGGAAGCTGTCCAGTCCCAGCTGCGCTCCAGCCATAGGAATTATGATACTTATGGACAGATTTAAGAGCCATAACCGAAAGGGGCCATGACCGGGATGCAGTGCAGTGCAGGGTGAAAGTGAAGGAGCTGCGGAATGCATATCACAAGGTGCGGGAGGCAAACCACCGCTCCAGTGCTGCCCCCATGACCTGCCGGTTCTACAAAGAGCTGGACGCGATACTTGGGGGCGACCCCACTGTGACATTGCACTCCATATGTTTATGGAAATATGCTTATGAATGTGAATACAGTAACTCCTCACTTAACGTTGTAGTTATGTTCCTGAAAAATGTCACTTTAAGCAAAACAGTGTTAAGCGAATCCAATTTCCCCATAAGAATTAGTGTAAATAGGGAGGTTAGGTTCCAGGGAAATTTTTTTCACAGAAAAAAATCTCTATATTATATAAATATATACACACTATGGCAAATTGCCAGTACTATTATGATGGGTCTCGCGCTTTCTCTTCTTTGTGGGGGGTTCAGGGCACTATTTCTTGCCCCTGAATTGGAATATTAATTGCCCTACTAGTGTCTTTGAGGAGGGGAGTGGAGAGGGAGGGACCTGAGCCCGCCCTCTACTCCAGGTCCCAGCCCAGGGGCCCTGAGGATAGCGGTGAACCACTTGAACTGGCGGTTCCTTCCCCTGGGCTACTTCCCTCTCCTGCCCTTCAGCTTGTGGGGGGGGGGCTTCCTGTCCTCCCTCTGCACAAGCCAGGTGCCCTTTACCTAGGGTCTTGGACTTCTTAGGCCACTGCAGCACTCCTCCAAACTTTCCTCTGCTTTTCTTCAAACTGTTCTCTGCTCCAGCACCAATCCTTTCTGCTCCAACTCCCACACTGTCTGATTGAAACAGGGTTTTTTATCATGTGACAGACTGCAGGTGCTCTAGTTAATCTATAGCAAACTTTCTTCCTCTTACAGGGAATAAGGCTCCCTTGTAACACTCTCCTGCTGCCCTCTGGCCAAGCTGTATCACAACACACAGTATAAGTTTTAAACAAACAATTTAATACTGTACACAGTGATGATGATTGTGAAGCTTGGTTGAGGTGGTGAAGTCAGATGGTGGAAGAGGGTGGGATATTTCCCAGGGAATGCCTTACTGCTAAATGATGAACTAGCTTTTGGCTGAGCAGTTGGGGGAGGGACAGCTGAATGCCAGCAATTGCTAGCCTGCTGGGCAGCTGCTGCACAGGGAACTTAGGGGAGTGGGGAGCTGATAGGAGGAGCTGATGAGGGGCTGACGGTCCATCCTGGTTTCAAGCCCCCCACCAGCTAGCTGCAACAGGTTGCTCTTCTGCAAGCAGTGGACAAAGCAGGCAGCTGCCAAACAACATTAGAAGGAAGCATTGCATTGCAGAACTTTAAACGAGCATATTGCCTAACTGATCAGCAACATAAGAACAAAACAACATTAACTGGGATGACTTTGAGTAGTTACTGTATGACATAACTGGAATATGCTTTATACTAAATATGCCATGTAACATATCTCTGCAAAGGATATGATCTACTGAATTTATTCATCCTATTTGTATGCGTGTGTCATTTTCATATCTAAAGTTATGAGCGTTGGCTCTAGTCTAGTATGTTAAGTGTTTGCTGTGGGAAACACATAAGGGAGGGTGAGCCAACCTATTGTGAAGACCATTCAAGTAAATTGGAAGTACTTGACTAACAATGGACGGTGGGAGACACCAATTCACATGTGCTAAGCTAACATGTAAACAATGGCGTAGGCCTGCAGAAAGCTGAATCATTCATGGACATGTGACTTGCCCATGTGGCTCCAAACTCCATCTAGCTGCTGTAATCTTGCAAAGGAGTTTCCTCCCACAAAGCCAAGAATATAAAAGACCCTGGAAATCCCTCCAGTTTGTCTTCAGCTGGCTCAAGATTGCTGGACCCAGGCCATAAACTACAGCTTTGGTCTGAAAAGGATTGGGCCCAGGCTAGGAAAGAATCCTGTCTGTGCAGTATGCTTATTGGAATAGCTTTGAGGGTGAGATATTACTTGTAATCAGTTTCTTAATGTATTAGGCTTAGACTTGCATTTTGTTTTATTTTACTTTTGTGACCTTCCTTGCTCTGTCTGCTATTACTTGAAACCACTTGACTCTTACTTCTTATACTTAATAAAATCACTTTTGTTTATTAATAAACCCAGAGTAAGTGATTAATACCTGGGGGAGCAAACAGCTGTGCATGTCTCTCTATCAGTGTTATAGAGAGTGGACAATTTATGAATTTGCCCTGTATAAGCTTTATACAGAGTAGACCAGATTTATTTGGGGTTTGGATTCCACTGGGAGCTGGGTATCTGGGGGCTGGAGACAGGTAACTTGCTGAGCTGTTTTCAGTGAAGCCTGCAGCTTTTGGGGCTTGGCCCAGACCCTGGGTCTGTGTTGGGCAGGCTAGCGTGTCTGGCTCAACTAGATGGGGTTCTGGGGGGCCCAGGCTGGCAGGGAAAATGGGCTCAGGGGTGATTTCAGCAAACCAGGTGACAGTCCCAAGGGGATCTCTGTGACCCAACCCGTCACACCCACCTCCACTCCAAGGAGCACCGTGGACACTTCACAGGCCATGCCAGCCCAGAGTGCAAGGAGCCAGGAGGAGGAAATCGGGAGCAAGGGTGATAAGGAGGAGGGGAGCCCAGAGACAAAGGATGACTTGGCATCCATAGATGCATGCATCCAGGAGCTGTTTTCAAGCCCAGAGGAAGCTAGCCAGTCACAACAGCTGGAACTTGGGGAATCGCAAAGATCAGAGGAGGCACCTGGTAAGCGCCTTTGATTTTGGGAAGCGAGTTGCTGGGGGCAGGTTGGTGGGGCGAGGAGAGTTGCAGAAAGCAGGCTTGGGTCTGTGCGGTGCCTAGAAGCAGAACAGGGCATTGATGCATCTCTCACATCTTGGCAATCGGCCTCACAGATCTCATCAAAGGTCTCATGCAGATACCGGGCAATCCGATTCTGTAGGTTCCTCGGCAATGCTGCTGTGTTCATTGTCCCATTAAGAGTAACATTCCCGTGACATTGTGCCATCAGGGGTGGTGAGATCATTGCTGCACAAAGGGAAGCCACATAAGGGCCAGAGCAGAATCCGCAGTCTTGCAGAAAACCCTGACTTGCTTCCCTGCTCACCCTCAGCAGAGAGATATCTTGAGTGATGAACACAGCCTGTGGAAAATGTGTGGATAGTGTTGAGTATAAGGCCCCCTGCAGTGTTAGCTCTCCCCATTACACACGGTCCCTGAGCAATGAGTTCCCCTGGCCCCTGAGGTTACTCTCCATTTTGGGGGTCTTGTGGCTTATGTGCTCTTGCCTTGGGACAGACAGTTGTGATAGGTATGTGAGTTGTGTTTGTGTTTAAGTCCAGCTGTATCATTGCTCTGTCTAGTGTTAACAATGGTGCCTCTGTAAAATGTTGCATTTTGCCTTCACAGAGGCAGCCTTGGCATCCCAGTTACCTTTGTTATCACCGGCTGAACAGCTGCACAGATTCAGGAAGCAGCCTTGACAAAGTAAAGAGGACCTGCTGCATAACTGAGAACAGAAAAATGCAGGAGTGACGTGACAGCAAGATGAGGGAATGGAAGGAGAACACAGAGCAGCTCCTAAACATCATGGAGTGGCAAGCGGACTCGATGCAGGCCCTCGTAGAACTGCATATGGAGCAGCTTCGTGCCTGCCCTCCCTGTAGCCTGTGTCCCAAAACTCTTTCCCTTGCACCCCATGTCACCGCCAACACAGTAGATCATAATCTTTCTAATGGTATGTTACATGGGGCATTTAGAATAAAGCACATTTCAGTTATGTTATATTCATGTTCATAAGCATATTTTCATAAAGTATATGGAGTGCAACGTCACAACTGCATTAAGTGAAAGCAAGCATAGCCCAGGAAAGCAACAAGCACTGCTAGTCAGTACACTATATGGAGCACTAGGTACCTACTAGCATTACAACCACTGCACTCCTGTGCATGGCACCAAACATTACTGGCTTTCAGCATCGAATTGCTGCCTCAGAGCATCCCGAATCCTCACAACCCCATGTTGTGACCCTCTAATGGCCCTGGACTCTAGCTGCTCAAATTCAGCCTCCAGCCACTGAGACTCAGCACTCCGGGGGTCGGAGTGAAACTTTCACCCTTCCCTTCACAAATATTATGCAGGGTACATCATGCGGCTATAACCATAGGGATGTGGTCATCGGCCAGGTCCAGCTTCCCATACAGACATCACCAGCAGGCCTTTAAACGGCCAAAGGCACACGACAGTCATTCTGCACCTGTTAAACTGCTCCTTGCTGCTGTCAAGGCTTCATGAGCCACAGCATCAAGGGGTAGGCAGGATCTCCCAGGATCACAATGGTTATTTTGTCTTCCCCTACAGTGATCTTCTGGTCTGGGAAGAATGTCCCCGCTTGCAGCTTCCTGAACAGGCCTGAGTTCCGAAAGATACGTGCATCATGCACCTTTCTGGACCAGCCTGCATTAATGGCCATGAAATGCCCACGGTGATCCACAAGCGCCTGGAGAACCATTGAGAAATACCCCTTCCGATTAATGTACTCGGAGGCTAGGTGTAGCCAGAATTGGAATATGCATCCCATCTATCGCCCCTCCGCAGTTAGGGAAACCTATTTGTGCAAAGCCAGCCACAATGTCATGCACATTGCCCAGAGCAATGTTTTTTCTGAGCAGGATGCGATTAATGGCCCTGCACACTTCCATCAACATGAGTCCAACAGTCGACTTGCCCACTCCGAACTGGTTAGTGACCAATCGGTAGCTGTCTGGAGTAGCCAGCTTCCACAGTGCGATCGCCACATGCTTCTCCACCAGTAGGGCAGCTCTCATTTTCGTGTCCCTTGCACTGCTGGGCTGGGGCGAGCTCAGCACACAGTCCTTATCCGAAAGTTCTGCAGCCACTGCTCATCATCCCAGACATATATCATGATGTGATCCCACCACTCGGTGCTTGTTTCCCGAGCCCAAAAGTGGTGTTCCATGGTGGTCAGCACATCCGTGAATGCCACAGGCAATCTTGTGTCATAGCTAGTACATGTGGCGATATTATCGTTGGATTCCTCATCTGTAGTTTAAGGAGTAACTGGACTGCCATTTGTGATGTGTTAGTGAGACCCATCAGCACATTCCTCAACAGTTCAGGATCCATTCTGGCAGACAGAGAGCACAGTACAAAAACCATTGAAAGATGGCACCAAATGCAGATGGAGGCAAAGGGGCTGCTGGGATGCGAAGAGATGCATGATGGGACATGGGACAGGACCCAGGATGCCCCGCGATCCCCCCCTCCACCTTCCCACAAGCCTCAGCAGCAGAAGAGGAAGAGGTGCCCTGTGAGATAGCTGTCCAGAGTGCACACGCAAGTGCCGCAAGTGTCCTGGCAGCTAACAGTGCTGGAGTAACAGGAGTAACAAGAAGGGTTTCTTCAGGTATGTTAGCAACAAGAAGAAAGTCAAGGAAAATGTGGGCCCCCTGCTGAATGAGGGAGGGAACCTAGTGACAGAGGATGTGGAAAAAGCTAGTGTACTCAATGCTTTTTTAGCCTCTGTCTTCACAGACAAGGTCAGCTCCCAGACAGCTGCACTCTGCAGCACGGTATGGGGAGGAGGTGACCAGCTCTCTGTGGAGAAAGAAGTAGTTCGGGACTATTTAGAAAAGCTGGACGAGCACAAATCCATGGGGCCGGATGCATTGCATCCGAGAGTGCTAAAGGAGTTAGCCGATGAGATTGCAGAGCCATTGGCCATTATCTTTGAAAAATCATGGCGATCGGGGGAGGTCCCGGATGACTGGAAAAAAGCTAATGTAGTGCCCATCTTTAAAAAAGGGAAGAAGGAAGATCCAGGGAACTACAGGCCAGTCAGTCTCACCTCAGTCCCTGGAAAAATCATGGAACAGGTCCTCAAGGAATCAATCCTGAACCACTTAAAGGAGGGGAAAGTGATCAGGAACAGTCAGCATGGATTCACCAAGGGCAAGTCATGCCTGACTAACCTAATTGCCTTCTATGACGAGATAACTGGCTCTGTGGATGAGGGGAAAGCAGTGGATGTACTATTTCTGGACTTTAGCGAAGCTTTTGATACAGTCTCCCACAGTATTCTTGCCAGCAAGTTAAAGAAGTCTGGGCTGGATGAATGGACGGTAAGGTGGATAGAAAACTGGCTAGATGGTCGGGCTCAATGGGTAGTGATCAATGGTTCCATGTCTAGTTGGCAGCCGGTATCAAGTGGAGTGCCCCAAGGGTCGGTGCTGGGGCCGGTTTTATTCAACATCTTCATTAACGATCTGGAGGATGGTGTGGACTGCACCCTTAGCAAGTTTGCAGATGACACTAAACTGGGAGGAGTGGTTGATATGCTGGAGGGTAGGGCTAGGATACAGAGGGACCTAGACAAATTAGAGGATTGGGCCAAAAGAAATATGATGAGGTTCAACAAGGACAAGTGCAGAGTCCTGCACTTAGGATGGAAGAATCCCATGCACTGCTACAGACTAGGGACCGAATGGCTGGGCAGCAGTTCTGCAGAAAAGGACCTAGGGGTTACGGTGGACGAAAAGCTGAATATGAGTCAACAGTGTGCCCTTGTTGCCAAGAAGGCTAATGGCATTTTGGGTTGTATAAGTAGGGGCATTTCCAGCAGATCGAGGGATGTGATCATTCCCCTCTACTCAGCACTGGTGATGCCTCATTTGGAGTACTGTGTCCAGTTTTGGACCCCACACTACAAGAAGGATGTGGATAAATTGGAGGGAGTCCAGCGGAGGGCAACAAAAATAATTAGGGGGCTGGAGCACATGACTTATGAGGAGAGGCTGAGGGAACTGGGATTGTTTAGTCTGCAGAAGAGAAGAATGAGGGGGGAATTGTTAGCTGCTTTCAACTACCTGAAAGGGGGTTCCAAAGAGGATGGATCTAGACTGTTCTCAGTGGTAGAAGATGACAGAACAAGGAGTAATGGTCTCAAGTTGCAGAGGGAGAGGTTTAGGTTGGATATTAGGAAAAACTTTTTCACTAGTAGGGTGGTGAAGCACTGGAATGGGTTACCTAGGGAGGTGCTGGAATCTCCTTCCTTAGAGGTTTTTAAGGTCAGGCTTGACAAAGCCCTGGCTGGGATGATTTAGTTGGGTTTGGTCCTGCTTTGAGCAGGGGGTTGGACTAGATGACCTCCTGAGGTCCCTTCCAACCCTGAGATTCTATGATTCTATGACTTCTAGTTCTCCCTGCTTGTTCCCCAGGCTTCTTGCATTTGTGTATAGGCACTTAAGATAACTCGCTGATTTTCCCGCTTTCTCGGTCTGAGATAGGAGTCCTCCCCTCTTGCAGTCTCCTGCTTGTGCTTCCTCCCGGTATCCCACTTCCCCACTTACCTCGGGGCTTTGGTCTCCTTCCCCCGGTGAACCTAGTTTAAAGCCCTGCTCACTAGGTTAGCCAGCCTGCTTGCAAAGATGCTCTTCCCTCTCTTCGTGAGGTGGAGCCCGTCTCTGCCTAGCAATCCTTCTTCTTGGAAGACCATCCCATGGTCAAAGAATCCAAACCCTTCTCTCCGACACCATCTGCGTAGCCATTCGTTGATTTCCACGATTCGATGGTCTCTACCCTGGCCTTTTCCTGCCTCAGGGAGGATAGATGAGAACACCACTTGCTCCTCAAACTCCTTTATCCTTCTTCCCAGAGCCACGTAGTCTGCAGTGATACGCTCAAGGTCATTCTTGGCAGTATCATTGGTGCCCACGTGGAGAAGCAGGAAGGGGTAGCGATCCGAGGGCTTGATGAGTCTCGGTAGTCTCTCCGTCACATCGTGAATTCTAGCCCTTGGCAAGCAGCACGCCTCTCGGTTTTCCCGGTCAGGGCGGCAGATAGATGACTCAGTCCCCCTGAGGAGAGAGTCCCCGACCACCACCACCCTCCTCCTCCTCCTCTTAGTTCTATCCATCTATTGTCTGTGTGCACACAATCCTGCTGTGCATCACTTTGACAGTCCTCCAATTGCTATCCCACACTGCTTTGCAGGCAACTGTTACTGGCCTGTTTACCTGTGTGCCCTCCCCTGCTCTGGTGTCTAATTCCCTGGATGACCCAACTCCTGTTTAAAAGTTGGGATGGGGCCAAATTTTGCCTATTTGCTCCTGGGTTTGAGTATATCACTATTGCTGTGATATTACCCCAGAAGTCCTATGACACCCCTTGAGCAGCCTCTGGACACCGTGCTTTGACCTGGATCTCATCGCCATCGGGGAAGGGTCGTTGGTTCAGGAAGCTCTTGTAGCCAGTCACTGCCATAGAGATCTGGCTGTGGACGTTGCTAAGCTGATGCCCCTGAGGGGCCATGACTGGGATGCTGACCAGTGCCTGATAAAGGAATTTACATCCCTGTTACACACAGTGACCAGCACAAGAGAGACCTTTATCTGCCCTGATAGGCCCCCGACTCAGTGTTACCCACTGGCGGGGTTGTATCTGTGCAGTGGGGGAGGAGGTAGCAGGGGGAGTCGGTCTGGGGGATTCCTAGATCCCCTCAGGGCCATTAATCTGACTCTGAGATGGGAACATCTCTGCATTTCCAGCCTTTGGGGGAGTCTCTGCCCATGGAGGGGAGTGAAACGGCCACAGGGGGCAGCAGTGAGCGCTGGGACCCTGCTGTAGGGGCCACCCTGTGCTGCAGACTCAGTTGTGTGGTGGATCTGGTCCCAGCGTGATGGAGGGATGGGTAGTGGGGAGAGCTGGGGAAGGAATTTGGTAGCTGAGCCAGGGGAAGTGGAGTGAGAGCCCAGCCCCAGGGCTCTGTGTGTGTGGGTGAATGGCACCAACTCATGGGAAGGAGCCCAGGCAGTTTGTCTCCTGTTCTCACCACATGTTCACCCGACCACATGGCTCCTCCCCACTTCCACGTCCATTGCCTGGGCACCTTCCTGTACAACCACACACCTGCCCCATCCTTGCCCTGCTCTGTACCCAGCAGCTCCTGCACTTGGTGCTGTCTCTGGGGAGAGAGCTGGTGACCCTGAGCTGGGAGAGTCGTGCTGAGGTCAGACAGGGGAGGCTGGAAGCAGGTTGGCTTTGCAGAGTTAAAAGGGTTTCATCGCACACACTCCTAGTGATGCAGCTGATTTAGCAGATGGTTTACCAGCCACACACACTGTGGGAGTCACGAGAGCCTCAGAGACATTCACTTACCTTTGTGTTTCTCTCTCTCTATCTCCCCTGCTGTAACACAACCAAGCACCAGCATGGCTCCCCTGTGTGCTGAGATGCTGTTGCTGAGTGTGTGACATTAACCACTGTCATTTCACAGACCCAGTAAAGATGTCATTCAGATCCACGTTATTCCTGTTTTCCTGACTTTAATTCCTGGCCTGGCTGCCTGAAAACGAGTAGAATTGGGAATCAGAACCACGTAGGGACAGAGCTGGTTGGGCTGGCCCCTCCCCTGTCATTTCCCATGGCCCCGGGCTGGGGGAGGCCAGCAGCAGAAAGATCAGTGCAGACCAGGGACATGGGCTGGGAAGGTGCTGTGGAGGGGAAGCCCAGGATGGAGTCAGGGGTCCCTGCACTCACAGAGCTGCTGGGTCTGTGAGGCCGCAGAGGAGCTGCTCCCAGGCTGTGGGACAAACTCCTGCAGGAGCCAGGAACAGCCCCAAACATCCCCATGTTGGGTTCCCAGCACCAGGTGACGTCTTAGACCTGCCTCGTGTCACCAGCGCACAGAGCGCGGCAGACACCACATCCACCAATGGATAAACCGATTTAAAATCTCTGCCCCTGGGGAGAGCAGGGAGCAGGAGAGAATCCCAGGGATAAATGTGAGTCGTGTGGCTGGTGCCCGGCTAGACGGTGCTGGGACCCTGGGGGGATGAGGGGCTGTAAGGACTGAACAGAACAGAACATGGGGGAGCAGCGCCGCTGGCTGCTACCGGGGCAGTTGGCCGGACCCTGAGTGACTGGGTTAAACTCCCAACTACTCATTAAATAATAATATTAAATTCTGATATAAAATCCTCTGCAGCCTGTGACCCATCTCTCCATATGATTGAATAATTAACCCAATCCAGCCTCCCAGCTGCCCCTCCCGGCTGCTGCCTCCTCCCAACTCACCAAAGGAGCTTCCTGTTCTGTCCTGCTCTCTGCCCCAGCATCGGCCACGGCTCCCTGCCTCCCATGTCAATGGCAAGGCAGGGCAGGGGGTTAAGTGCAGATTTTCAGCCACTCTGGGCGCTGCCTGTGTGGAGCAGGGACCCAGTCACACACAGAGCAGCCCCCCTTGGGTGCGGAGTGACCCCTCATCCTGCTGCATCTGAGGCTAAAACCAGATCAGGTCTGGCCAAGTGTCCCACTAGCAGCTGGGAGACCCCGTTTCCCAGATA
This sequence comes from Mauremys mutica, assembly GCF_020497125.1. NCBI lineage: Eukaryota > Metazoa > Chordata > Testudines > Geoemydidae > Mauremys > Mauremys mutica. The sequence continues at coordinate 40,537,676 of NC_059083.1, forward strand.
GGGGAGGCTCCTGGCTCTGATCAGGGCCGGCGCTACCTTTTTTGCTGCCCCAAGTGAAAAACAAAAACAGGCCGACGAACTGCTGTTTCCTGCATAACCGGAATGCCGCCTCTTATAATGTGACGCCCCAGGCACCTGCTTCCTTGGCTGGTGCCTGGAGCCAGCCCTGACTCTGACAGTCACCACCAACAGATCAATTTTAAAGTGTGTAGAGGGGGAAACAATTTGATTCTGAGATGTGAGAGGGAAAGTTGGTCACTGGGGGGTTTGACCCCCTTTCCCTGCAGCCCCCCAACATGGAGAATGACTCAGGGCAACAGCTTCCCTCCAAAAAAGGCGATGCTGCTGCACTTAAAACGGGAGGGGGAGAATCCCAATCGGAGAGAATTTTCTGTCAGTAACTGATAATTACATGGGAAAGAGCAAACCTGGAGCAGATTTTATATCAACATTCAATTATTAAAGAGGAAAGGGTGGGGGTTAATTGATGTAAAGGGGAAAACAATCTGATGCTCAGACATGAGGGGAAAGCTGGTCCTTTTAGCCCCCCTCCCCTGCACTAGAGTAATGACTCAGGGCAACAGTTTCCCTCCAAAACAGGAAGTGGCGGCAGACAGAGACTGGGGAGCCCAGAGCCAGAGAGGATTTTACATCAGTATTTGAGAATTCGACAAAGTGACACAATCTGAGGAGATTTTACATCAGTCACCAGTAACGAGAGAGACGGGGCCGAGCTGCAGGGGATTTTACATCTAATTTGGGAATTCAATGGGAAATGGGGGAAGCCTGTGGAGATTTGATCAATATGGGGTTATCAGAGAGAAAAAGGTGAAATCCAAGGGAACTTTTCATCCACACTCAGTCACTAACCGGGACGTGCTGGGTCCCCAGACCCTGCCATTGACGCAGGCAGCCAGGAGCCCTGGGCAATGCTGCGATACCAGGGCAGGGGAGGCTGTAACCCCCTTACCATAAGGGGGACTCTGACGCTTACTGGGGTCTGGCCAGGGCTGAAGTTTGCTGCCCCCTGCCAGGTGACCCTCCCTGAAGGAGAGGAGGAGGCTGGAAGGAGGGAGCTGAAGCAGCAGCTCTGCTGAGCAGTGTGGGTTCCTGACCCCAGAGCCCAGGTGCCAGAGAGGAGCCATCCCCTCCCTCGGGTGACAGCTGCCGGGAAAGAGAGAGGGCGGCACGAGCGAGATAGTAGGGACTCTCCAGCTCCCCTCACCGAGTGACTGTTTTCTCACTGTTCCCAGGCCTCAGCTGGGAAACTCTCTGGAGCTGGAAAGGGGAGAACAATGAGTGGGAGGCTGAGCCCCTGTGAGTATCTCTCAGGGCACAGGGGAGGCCTGACAAGATCCCAGAGCTTTTCCATCCTGGAAAAAGTACAAGTCTGTCATTTGTCTGTTTCCCTTTAGCAGCATCCAGGCAGCAGAGCCTGGTATTCCCTACTGCTTCTGTGGGCCTTCGTGTGCATCAGGAGTTTTCTTAGACAATAATTGGAGATGGAGGGGCTGAATCTGGAACAAGCAGATCTTTTCCCCCAGGTGTTTTGCAGTAGAATAAGTGTCACAAAAACAAACAAATAAAAAAATCTGTTTAAACTGACAGAATGAAACTAACTCCCCTTCTCATTTAAAAGTACATAGGCACCTAAGGATGCACATAGATACCTCGTGGGATTTTCAAAAGTGTCTGGGTGCCTAACTCCCATTAATTTCATCTGTATCAACAGGCACCTATAACTGAGGGACCTTAGCACTCTAGAAACCCTGGCAGTCTACAGCAGAATTATGACAGTCCCTGCCTCAGTTTCCCTTAGTTGGTTCAGTCTTTGTCTGTAACTCCAGTCCTCCAGAGGGTTTACTTGTCTCTTCACTTTCAGGTCTGAAAGGAGTCTGGCCCCACCCACAGTGCTGCCAGCCCCGTTAGTGGGACTTTTGTCCCAGGGGTTTGGGCCTTTGTCTCAGGGCCTCTCCTGACCCCTTTTCCGCTGTTCCCCCTTTACAGGTTTCTTCCCTTCTTTCTTCAACTGGGCAGAAATAAAGTAAGTTGCAGCAGGAACACAAAGTCCAGTATTCCTGTTCCCTGTTGCCACCCCTGTTCAGGGACCTCAGCAGTCTCTATCCCCAGCCCCGTCCATCAGGACCTGGTAAGCTTCTCTGATCTCTTCTGGCAGAGAAATGCTTTCTGTGGGCAGTTCCCTCCAGGCCTCCCCTTCCCTGGGTCTCCCTGTAGCTCCCCTGGGGCAGTTCCTGAGCAGAGCTGAGACCTGGGTGAGGGCAGCGGCTTCATGATGTTCACACAGCTGAGATCCCGCCTGCTGGCTAGGGTGACCCGGTGTCCCAATTTTACAGGGACAGTCCCGATTTTTGAGTCTTTTTCTTATATAGGATCCTATCACCCCCCACCCCCTGTCCCAATTTTTCACATTTGCTGTCTGGTCACCCTACTGTTGGCACATTGACAACAAGGGGGGCAGATTCCCAGGGGCAGTGAGATCTAAGGCTCCCGGGGTCTTTTGTGCAGAGTCACTTTCCTGCCTGGCCCTGGCCCTTTCCCCCAGATCTCTCTCATCATCCAGGACAGGGGTCAGCAGCCTTTCAGAAGTGGTGTGCCGAGTCTTCATTTATTCACTCTAATTTAAGGTTTCATGTGCCAGTAATACATTTTAACATTTTTAGAAGGTCTCTTTCTATAAGTCTATAATATCTAACTAAACTATAGTTGTATGTAAAGTAAATAAGGGTTTTCAAATGTTTAAGAAGCTTTATTTAAAATTAAATTAAAATGCAGATCCCCCTGGACCAGTGTCCAGGACCCAGGCAGTGTGAGTGCCACTGAAAATCAGCTCGCATGCCACCCTCGGCACTCATGCCACAGGTTGCCTACCCCGATCTAGGGCTTCCAGCTCATGAGTTGGTGTCAGCAGAGCCTAGAGGTACCCTAGGGACAGGACCCCCTGTAATGATGCTGGTTTTGGTGGGACCCAACTGAGAGAGCCAATTCAGGACAAATTGCTTAAAGCAGGGCAGTTACAGCCCAAGGCTGGGGTTGTCCCATCTCTAAGGCAAACCAAACCAGCCAGCCAGAGAGGACTTTGGTCTCACCCCACTGGCTAACCACGAATCACACAAGCAATTCCCTTAGACACTCCAGTTTCCCAGTGTCACCACCAGTGCCCCTCTTTATGGGGACAAATGGTTATGAAAACCAATACCCCAGTAAAAGAAAAAAGGTTCTCTCGATCCCAAAGGACCAAGCCCCAGACCCAGCTCAATATACAAATCAGATCTTACCCACAAATCACGCTGTTGTCAATCCTTTAGAATCTAAAATCTAAAGGTTTATTCATAAAAGGAAAAAGATAGAGATGAGAGCTAGAATTGGTTAAATGGAATCAATTACATACAGTAATGGCAAAGTTCTTAGTTCAGGCTTGTAGCAGTAATAGTGTAACCCTTCTGCCCCTCTGAGTTGGCAGCAACAAGGGCCGGGTTCAGTATCCAGGGGTTCCGTTTTAATAACACAATGCAAAACCGGCTCGAGCCCCCACCCAGTGACCTGGGACAATTACCTACCCCCCCCCCCCGGGCGCCTCTAGGAGGCAATACTTCCCCACTTGCAAGCACAGAGTCCGAGTGTAGCAAAATCCTTTTAATAAAGGAGGGAACCAATGCGGCATCACATTGGAGAGACACCACAAACAGGACTATACACAAACCATAAGCAAAAAAACCCACCTCCAGGGTCTTAAGTCCAATCACCCCAAAGTCCAACAACCCAAGAGTCTCTGTCTCTGGTCAGTGCCACCCCAGAGTTCAAAAGTTTATCTGCAGAGTTTTACCCCCCCAGCCTGGGTGGAAATGGGGGGGGCACACGCAAGGTGTTAAGGGACACCTTACGTGGGCCAGGGCCGACTGCTCCGCTTCTCCGTGGAGTTCTGCTGCAGCCTTCACCACGACTGGCTCCACTCCATCAGCTGTGCCGCTCCTCCAGCCAACCCGTGGACCGCATCAGCCGTCCCCGCGAACCGCTCCACACTGCTCACTGTTCCACGGGCTGCGCCAACGTGCTGCAGACTGCTCCGCTCTGCCAGCTGCTTTGCGATCGATCTTCAGGCTCCCCCACTCAGTGATCTGAGCTCAGTAAGCTTAGCTCTTTTAGTGATTTCAGCTCTTAGCGGTTTCAACTTGTAGTAGAGGAGCCCCAATGCCACCTTGGCCCAACGTGAATTCAGGTCAACAGTCTCCAGATAGACTCCTAAAGGATTCAAAATTAGCTCTGCTCTTTAACAGTGGAGAGAGGAGGATGTGCAATTGGTGTTCCAGGCCCTCAAAAGGGGCCCATACCATCAGGTACACACACCAGTCCCCAGCCTCTCTCCCTTCACTGGGTTTTGGAACCCATGTCCCTTGTCTAGCAAGTACTATTTAATGTAGGTTGAGTCATTTCTGTCATAAAGCAGTCTCATAGTTCCTCATTCACATAATTAAGGTAACAGCACTTTTTTTTCCTTCCTGCCCCAATAACAAAGAAATTGGGGATTCCACAGTGTGAAAATAACCATCCCATGCTGCTGTGTGTTATGCTAAGTGGAGTGGATTTACCAACGCAAATGCACATTCCTAAAATTCCTTTGCCCACTCCTCATAATGTACCACCAGATGTCAGGGTAGATCTCATCCTGACTCTGCTTACAATAGAATAGAATAGAAAGTCTCTGGAGTACATCCCCAGCTGGGGTGGGTCATCAGTCCTTTGTGTTGAGCTTCCAGTTGTAGCAAAGTCCCTCCAGAGATAAGAAGCAGGATTGAAGACAAGATGGAGATTAGGCATCAGCCTTTTATAGTCTTTTCCAGGTGTAAGAACACCTCTTTGTTCTTACTGTGGAAAATTACAGAAAAATGGAGTCTGAAGTCACATGGGCAAGTCCCTGCATACTTTGCTCAGTCACAAGGCATAACTGCCTTCTCTCAATGGGTCAGTTGTATAGCTGATGGTCCTTAATGGGCCATCAAGCAGGATGGGCAGAGCTGACACCAACTTGTCTGGGTGTCACCGAGAAGCATAGCACAAGTTTGAAAGACAGACAGTATAGAGCCAATATTCATAACTTTAACTACAAAAATGATACACACATATAAACAACATAATCATAACCAGCAAACCATAACCTTGTCTTAGACATCTTATTTGACTCCCTTTATACAAGATTTGGTGCCACTACAGGACCTTGGTCGCAATAATGATCTCTACGGTCTCAGATTATGTCAATAACGTCACACTCGCCCCCCCACCCGCCAGCTGGGCACAGAAGGGGCTTTAATGAAGGTCTCTCCTCAGAGGTGAAAGTAAGCTGGTATGGCATACTGGCAGGGCTTGCAGGTGCCGGCAGCACGCAGAGAGCCCTCTGTCCCCCCCACCCCCCCGACCCGACCCTAAGAGCCAGAGGGACCTGCTGGGGGATGGGGTGGGGAGTCCCAGCGGTGCTTACCTGGGGTGGCTCTTGGGAAGCATCCGGCAGGTCCCTCTTGCTCCTAGGGTTGGGTTGGATTGGGGGGGCAGAGGGCTCTCTGCCAACTGCTGACACCTGCAAGCCCCACCCCTGCAGCTCTGATTGGGCAGGAGGGAGCCGGTGCAGCATGCGGAGACCCCCTCTGCCTCTCTGCCTAGGAGCTGCCCACACTGCAGGCTCCTGCTGTCGGGCGGTTGCTGGGAGCTGCCCCAGGAAGCGCCGCCAGCCCTGGGACTTTGTTAGGGTTACCATACATCCGTATTTTCCCGGATGTTTTTAGATATTTAAAAATTCCTCCTGGATGGCGATTTAAGATTAAAACCGGACATGTCTGGGAAAATACAGACATATGGTAACCCTACCCCAGAGGAGCCATGCACTGTGTGGAGTGTATGCTGCTACATCTGTTCTGTACTGGTGAGGGCAACCCTCACTCTGCAGTGCTCCTGGTGGCCCCAGGGCTCCCCCTTACTTCCACCAGCACAAACACTGCTCCTATCACCATTGCTTGAAGATGTACCACCTTCTGCTCCTCCCCACCATTGCTCAAGCTTCAGAGCCATAACTGAGCCTGCAGTTGGTAAAGTGCTCATGATCTCTATTAAATATGACATAGGAGGATTAAAACTGTTGCTACTGAAAGAACGAGGAGTACTTGTGGCACTTAGACCATGGCTACATTTGCAGATTTGCAGCGCTGCAGCAGGGTGTGAAAAAACACCCCCTCCAGTGCTGCAAGTTGCGGCGCTGCAAAGCGCCAGTGTGATCAGAGCCCCAGCGCTGGGAGCACGACTCCCAGCACTGTACGTTAATCCCCATAGGGAGGTGGAGTTGGACAGCGCTGGGAGAGCTCTGATCACACTCGCGCTTCAAAGCGCTGCTGCGGGAGCGCTCCCGCGGCAGCGCTGTGCAGCGCTAAGTGTAACCAAAGCCATAGAGACCTTAAAGGTGCCACAAGGACTCCTCGTTCTTTCTGGTGATACAGACTAACACGGCTACCACTCTGAACCCTGTTGCTACTGAGGATCCCAAACTCAGACCAAACTTAGTGGGCCCCTACCCTAACCCTGCTTCCAGCTGCTTGACCTCCCTGACCAGTCAATTTTTGCCCCCTGCTCAGACCTTGGCCACCCCTCGCCTCTGATTTGCCCAGTTGCCTCCATCTCTTTGCCAGGCAGGGCGTCCAGTGCGAAGTGATCACAGCCGCCTTAGGGCATCTGAATGGGGGAAACCAGGGCTTGTGCCATTCCCTTTTCAGTGTGTGGCCGAGGCCTGAGGGGTTGGCTCAGCCAGTGGGTTGGTGCTTATTTGCCCCTTTGCAGTAGTAAGAAGGAGCAAAAGGGGCATCTTGGATTCTCCATTTCATGTGTCTCCTGTGGACGCCTAGAGATGTTTGGAGGGGGAGGGGAGATGTTATAGGGCCCAGTGAAGGAGGGTGGTTTTGGGGAGGTGGAGCCTGTGAGAGAAAGGTGAGGGAGGTATATCTAGTGTGGGACATGAGGAGCTACCCTGAGGTAAGGGACATCCCCTGAACAAGGGACACCTGAGATAAGAGTGGGGGAAGGGGCATAGAGAAGGGGCCAGATCCTGGGCCCCGGGGCCCAGCTGCTTTGTGCTTCTCCATAAACACACCGATCCACCCCAATCCCAGTGCTTCCCCCTGCCAGGTGATTGCTTGGGGCTGCGGAGTTGGGACTGGGCTCCATGTCCTGAAACATCTGATAAACTATGATCCTGAGATTGCAGCATCTGAGTGGGGAAGAGTCTCCCCTGGGATTAGTGTCTCAGCCAGAAGATGTCCTGGGCCCTGCACTGACTCTACTGCCTCTGCTCAGGGCATCCTCCTGGCTTTGTTACTGAAATGTGCATTTCACACAGGGCAGGACTGAGGCCAGCCGGGGCCCGGGCTCCACACCCTGACACAGGGCCCTGCTGTGACCCTGCCCCAATGGCAATGGCTGTGGAAGGAGCCACCCATCCAAGGGCTGGCTGGCTGGGGCTGGGGGCTGCAAACCTCTTTGGACAAGCCAGGGGAGCAGCTGGGCATTCCCTTCTGTTGAATGCCAGGGTCAGAGAGCGCCCTGCTTTCCAACAGGAACAGCACGTTCCTCTCCCACAGAGAGACAGCAATGGGGTCTGGGAGCCCCCCCGCCCCAGCCAGGTTGTCTCAGACGCAGCCCCCTTCTGGAGCAGGGTTGGCAGAGCCCCCAGAGCAATGAGCCTTGGTGTTGATGCCCATACAGATGAATGGGGCAGTCTCCTCTCAGGACACTTGGCTCAGGCTCTCTGCAGGCTCAGGCTCTCTGCAGGCTCAGGCAGGTGTTGCTGGCTCTGTCACACTCGGGGCATGTTTTCAATATTTTCTTTGCACCCTGAAGGCTACAAACATGCTGTTTTTAATGGAAGCCAAAATCCTGATGTAATCACATGACTCTCGGAGCTGGGGCCTGGACACAAGTCTGCAGGGCCTTTGCTTCATTTGGCCCTGCGTCCTGCAATCTCCACACACCAGACATGTAGAGTAATGGCTGTTTATCTCAAAATGCCCCGCAGGAGAAACTCCAGACAGCCCTGGGCCCTCTGAGGAAGGAGCTGGAGGAGGCCCTGAGGCTGATTTCTGAAGAGAAGGAGAAATCCATGGAGTGGCAGGTGGGTGTCTAGGTTTATCCTTCCCTGAGCCCTTCCCAGGGTAGAGGGGCTGTAAAGCAATGTAACCTGCTGTGGCCGTTTTCCTGGGACGGTGCCAGGAGCAGGACACCTCTCTGGGGTGGGGGTGGGGGTGGGGGGGTCACAGTACAGCAGGCCTGAGGAGGAGGGGCAGTTCCTGACCCCTGGGCAGCAGTACAGACTTACCCCAGGGCTCTCTGGGGCAGGAGGGAGATGGGTCACATTTACAGCAGTAGGTGCAGTGTTTGCATGTGAGCCCATCGCACCCATGCATTGTTAGCCACACAATTTAAAGCTACCACCCCCACCTGTCCTCATGGGTACTAAGGGTGTACAGGACCCAACTCACCCCTCCCTGGTGGCTCAGGGCTCTATGAGTCTGATCTGTTCCCAGTGAAAGAGCCTTCACACGATGAGTATCCTTAAACATGTACATATATTAGCACTTCACAAGTAACAGAATACACACCAAGTGTCTAGTGCTCCCCACTCCCAATAAAGATGGCCCACTCCTGATGGCCAGTCAGGATCTAATCTCGCTCCAGCATTTGCACAGTACGTTCGTGCAGGGGTTAACAATTCTAACAGGTTTGGTCTTGAGCTGTGTCTTGGAGCTAAGTTCCAAGGAGGTTGTTTTTTTGACCCTCCTTAGATAATTCAAGTGAGCATTTTTATCTATGCCTTAACCGATTATTGTACTTAAAGCGTAGCTATGCAAAAACACTAACCAATCACTCTACATCATATGTTACTGTCCAGGGGTTCACATGCCTAACACTGCATACTTATTAGCTTTGGTGTTTTTTCGACCTGCACGGCTTCGACCTGCACGGCGAGAGGGTGAGCATCCTGGCCTACGCGGACGACCTGGTTCTGATCGCGGACGACCCCGAGAGACTCCAGGGCATGCTCGACACCATCAGGAGAGCCGCGGACTGGACGGGACTCCGCTTCAACGCCAAGAAGTGCGCGTCCCTCCACGTCGATGGGAGCAAGAGGGACTCGGTGCTGACTATGGAATTCCTAATCCAGGGCGAGTCCGTCGTTCCCCTGGCGGAGGGGCAGGCGTACCAACACCTCGGCATGCCGACGGGCTTCCGCGTCCAGCAGACCCCCGAGGACACCATCCGGGAGATCCTGCAGGACGCCGCCAAGATTGATGCATCCCTGCTGGCGCCATGGCAGAAAATCAATGCCCTCAACACCTTCCTGATCCCCCGCATCGCCTTCATCCTGAGAGGATCCACCACGGCGAAGGTGCCCCTCAACAAGGCGGACAACACCATCCGGCAGCTGGTGAAGAAGTGGCTGTCCCTACCCCAGAGAGCCAGCAACGAGCTCGTATACATCGCCCACCGACACGGGGGCGCCAACGTCCCCCGCATGGGAGACCTCTGCGACATCGCGGTCGTCATGCACGCCTTTCGCCTCCTGACGTGCCCGGATGCCGTGGTAAAGAACATCGCGACGACCACCCTGCGCGCCGCCACCGCGAAGCGAATCGGCAGAGCTCCCTCTGACCAAGATGTGGCCACCTTCCTGAGCGGCTCCCTGGACGGTGAGTTCGCTTGGGACAGGAGCGACATCGCCTCGCTGTGGACCCGCGCCCACAACGCCACGCGCCGACTGGGAAAGCGACTGGGCTGCCGCTGGGTGTGAAGCGAGGAACGGCAGGAGCTAGGAGTCCTGGTGCCACATATCGGGATGGAGGGCAACACCGTCGTCAACCCCGGAGCCAGAGGCATGCTGGAGAGGTCGCTGAAGGCCGCCATCCGTGCGCTCTACGTGGACACCCTGAAGAAAAAGCCGGACCAGGGCAAGGCTTTCGAGGTCACCAGCAAGTGGGACTCCAGCAACCACTTCCTCCCCTCAGGCAGCTTCATCCATTTTGCCGACTGGCGGTTCATACACCGCGCCCGGCTGAACTGTGTCCCTCTCAACAGAGCCATCCGCCACGGGAACCCGGACAAATGCTGCCGGAAGTGTGGGTACGCCATGGAGACCTTTGCCCCATGTCCTGTGCAGCTGCAAGCCCCATGACAGAGCCTGGCAGCTGCGCCACAACGCCATCCAGGACTGCGTGGTGAAGGCCATCGCCCTGCACCTGGGAGAGATCGCTGTCAATCGCGCCATCCCCGGCACCGACAGCCTGCTGCGCCCGGACATCGTGATCACGGATGAGGACCGGAAAAAGATCATCCTCGTCGACGTGACGATCCCATTTGAGAATAGGACCACGGCCTTCCACCAAGCCCGAGCCCGCAAACTCAAAAAGTACGCTCCCCTGGCTGACACCCTGCGAGCAAAGGGCTACGAGGTCCACACCAACGCTCTGATCGTTGGGGCCTTGGGTGTCTGGGACCCCCTTAATGAAAACGTACTGCGGACGTGTGGGGTGGGCCGTCGCTATGCGTGGCTCATGAGATGCCTAATGGTCTCGGACGCTATTCGGTGGTCCAGAGACATTTACACAGAGCATGACACCGGCCACCATCAATACCAAGAGTAAGCCGGTGTGACTTTGCGCACCCATAAGGCTGAAGTGACCTGTAAACTTCCCCTGTTGGACTTTATCCCCTGAGCCCTGAACCAACCAAACTGAACTCTGCCCTGTGACGGTCATCCTATCATCATTACCCAGTCCGCTCATTTATTCATGCCCACGACTATCCATAACCTGTTTGTATGAGTGATGTACCCTCATTGCTTGCTGGCTGTACCTTGAACCCACCCACCGTATACCCCGCATTGGGGACATGACAGACTGTGTATATGTATATGCCGTCCAATACCAAAACGCTAACATCCCCCTACAACCTGTATGTTACCCCCAATGACACAATAACTGATGCCTCAAACACTTTGTATCATTTATTCTTAAATATTCTCTAAAAAACTTCTCTAGGTCTACTTATCTGTATAGCTTGTTAGTGGGATACTCTGTCAGGGTAGAAACACTTAATCAGCAATAGACACTGCCTCTGCCCCTCTAAAGTATGCTTTCTAGCTATTCAAAATAACCCCGCCTGGGCTAAAACAATTTATCTCTTAACAATATGTTGGCCAAACCTCCCTTACGTGTTTCCCACAGCAAACACTTCCAGTACAAGCATAGAGCCAATATGATATAAAAATGATACACACATACAGACAGCATAATCATAACCAGAAAACTACAATCTTTGCAAAGGTACCAAACATGGGACATCTTACATAAAGCACATTTTAGTTGTCATATTCACATTCATAAGCATATTTTCATAAAGCATATGGAGTGCAACATTCCAGCTGGCTTCAGGGAATTGTCAGATGCTCCAGCTTCAGTTATCAAGGTGTAACCAAGGAGGGAGCCCCAATCCATCCAGAGCACAAGGATCTTTAGAAAAAGGGACAAAGCCCTTCTGTCCTGCCCCTCCAACTCCCCACCCGCATCACAGAACAGGGAAGTGGCTAGGGGTATGGTGGCAGTGGTTAGGAGTGTAACCCAGTTGCTCTTCATTTGAAGGATATTTTCAGTTCCTTTTCCATGACTCTAAAACTGATCTGGGTACACGATCCATGCAGCCCTTGACTTGCAGCCCTGCTCCATGAGGTAGACCCAGCACCGCATGTGCCCAGCTCTGCTGCCTGGAGTTTGTTCACTTTTTATATTCCTGTCTTAAAGGACCATGTAGATAATCTGAGACTGTCAATCACATGTGAATTTAAGAAACTGCACCAGCTTCTGAGTGAGGAAGAGCAGCTGCTACTGCAGAGACTGACAGAGGAGGAGAGGGAGACTCTGAAGAGTCTCCAGGACAATATAACCGGAGCAGAGCTCTGCTCTGCAGCAGCTGATCACAGAGATGGAGGAGAAGTGTCAGCAACCAGCTGCTGAGCTGCTGCAGGTGAGACTGTTAACAACCTCCCCATCCCTCCCTGCAACCTTCAACTCTCCAGCCAGTGACTAGATCTCAGGAGTTAGTGACAAATCGTATTTCCTGTGCCTGCTCTGACAGTTTCCCAACACAGACAGAAGCTTAGAAGTGAGGCCCTGTCAGCACCAACACACACAGTCGGTGTTAGAGGGAAACAAGATGGAGTGGGGGCTGTGCCTGTCAAACTGTTGGAACACAAGGAGCATGGGGCTGACGTGGACCCTGCTGTGACAGCTGGAACCTGGCCCAATGCGGCGGATGCTCAGAATTTCTGAGCCATATGGTGACTAGGGAGTGGGGGGGCTCAGAGGCATAGGTGCTGACTTGCCCCTAGCCGGGGGCTGCTAGACCCCCCCACCCCATGTCCTGCCCCCATCCCTTCCACCAGACTGCACCCCCACCCCACCTCTTCCCACTCCCTTCCCAGATCTTCCTGCACGCGGCGAAACAGCTGTTTGTGGCAGGCAGGAGGTGCTAGGAGGGAGGAGCAGTTCATCAGTGGAGCTACTGGTGAGTGAGAGGTGCTGGGGGGAGCTTGGCTGCCATTGCGTGCTGAGCACAGTTAATTTTTCTGTGGGTGCTCCAGCCTCGAAGCACCCACAGAGTTGGCACCTGTGCTCGGCGGGGGGGAACTATGAGCCAAAGTGAGCTCTCAAATGAATGGAATGAAAGGGCCGCAACTCATTGCTGGCCACTGATGCTGGGGGCCTCCATCTCTGGATGCCAGCCTGAGATACTAGGGGTCTGATAGCGGCAAGTGCTGAGCACCCACATGCCAGCTGAAGCACTGGGGGCTGCAGCTGCTCCAGGTGAGGTTCTGGGCACTGTGTCCTTAGATCTGCCACAAGAATCCAGAAAGTGAGGAGGCTGGGGATGGTTTGAATGGAAGCTCTTCATGAAAGTGGTGGAGAGACAGGGAAGATAGGAATGACACTGACTTGCTTATTCCAGCAAAGCTCTGTGTTCAGTGTTCACAGAATGTGGTGTTCTCCTAGTCTGTGCCGTTGTCACATGACTTTCTGCTCCTGTGAGAGTCAGAGCCAGGGAGATGTGACACCTGAAATCGGTGATCACTGCTGAGCATCCTGCACAGAAGGGGCTGGCCCTGACATGTTACATGTTGTGGACTTAATCTAATAGATTGGAAAGTCATTCAGTAGTTTTGCAATGCAGCTTTCTGTCTCCTTTCAGGATGTGAAAAGCGTATTGATCAGGTCTGTTCCATTTCCCCTTCTGTTCCTGTGACTGTGTGTGCAGAGCAGATGAGTGATGAAGGAACGTTTTCTTCACAGGAGTGAGCATGTGACATTCCAGCCACCAGAAACCATTTTTCCTGACCTGAAGAACATGTATGAAATCTGCCTTGACATGCGGGAAATGCTGGTGAGATTCACCGGTGAGTGAAAGCTCCTGCACTGGGTTTCCTTTACATGTGGGTGTGGAGGAGAATTGACATATGGTGAGGGGGACACATTGTGATCAGCAGCCTGGCATGGCAGCTGCCCCAATGCCAAGGCTGGCTGAGCTCTGAGGATGGGGAGCAGGAGGTCTCCCTGCTCTGCTCTGCTGCTTGTCCGTGTTTGACTTCCTGACAAGCTGACTCCTGGGTACCACTCCTGTGCTCTGAGCACAGTGTGTTTAGGCATTGAGGGTGGGGTTTCTGAGAGCTCTCAGTACTGGCTGAGTTCTGCCCCAGGGACGTTCATGCTCTAGGGGTTGTCGGTACGCCAGTGTTGCCCCACTTCAGTTATCCTGGAACAGTTTAAACTGGCCCATTTCTGTGATGGGAAGGGGAATAGGCTGTACTGGTGCAAGGCACCTTTTATACTGGTATAATTGTGTCCACCTTAGGGGTTGCACTGGTTGAACTAGATCAGGATTCAGCAACCTTTCAGAAGTGCTGTGCTGAGTCTTCATTTATTCACGCTAATTTAAGGTTTCGCATGCCAGTAATGCATTTTTAACGTTTTTAGAAGGTCTCTTTCTAGAAGTCTATAATATATAACTAAACTATTGTTGTACGTAAAATAAGGTTTTTAAAATGTTTAAGAAGCTTCATTTAAAATGCAGAGCGTCCGTCCCCCATCTCCCCCCCGGTCAGTGGCCAGGACTCGGGCAGTGTGAGTGCCACTGAAAATCAGCTCGCGTGCTGCTTTTGGCACACATGCCATAGGTTGCCTACCCCTGAACTAGATCAATAAAACTTCATCCCCCAACTGACACTGGCACTAAATCTGGGTGTGGAGCAGGCCTGAAACGCCCATTGTGTTCTCTGGGGGCAGAGGCAGGAGAACATTGAGCCCTGGGCGTGGCTGGGCTCTGGGCCACTTCACTCACTGGTCATGAGCCTGAATGTCACCTCAGTGCCTCAACCTCCTACCCCATCAGCTGTCCCACTCTGGACAGGGCCCAGACCCTGAGACTTTGAAAAATCATGGTGATCAGGGGAGGTCCTGGATGACTGGAAAAAAGCTAATGCAGTGCCCATCTTTAAAAAAGGGAAGAAGGAAGATCCAGGGAACTACAGGCCAGTCAGTCTCACCTCAGTCCCTGGAAAAATCATGGAACAGGTCCTCAAGGAATCAATCCTGAACCACTTAAAGGAGGGGAAAGTGATCAGGAACAGTCAGCATGGATTCACCAAGGGCAAGTCATGCCTGACTAACCTAATTGCCTTCTATGACGAGATAACCGGCTCTGTGGATGAGGGGAAAGCAGTGGATGTGCTATTTCTGGATTTTAGCAAAGCTTTTGATACAGTCTCCCACAGTATTCTTGCCAGCAAGTTAAAGAAGTCTGGGCTGGATGTATGGACGGTAAGGTGGATAGAAAACTGGCTAGATGGTCGGGCTCAATGGGTAGTGATCAATGGTTCCATGTCTAGTTGGCAGCCAGTATCAAGTGGAGTGCCCCAAGGGTCGGTGCTGGGGCCGGTTTTGTTCAATATCTTCATTAACGATCTGGAGGATGGTGTGGACTGCACCCTTAGCAAGTTTGCAGATGACACTAAACTGGGAGGAATGGTTGATACGCTGGAGGGTAGGGATAGGATACAGAGGGACCTAGACAAATTAGAGGATTGGGCCAAAAGAAATATGATGAGGTTCAACAAGGACAAGTGCAGAGTCCTGCACTTAGGACGGAAGAATCCCATGCACTGCTACAGACTAGGGACTGAATGGCTGGGTAGCAGTTCTGCAGAAAAGGACCTAGGGGTTACGGTGGACGAAAAGCTGAATATGAGTCAACAGTGTGCCCTTGTTGCCAAGAAGGCTAATGGCATTTTGGGTTGTATAAGTAGGGGCATTTCCAGCAGATCAAGGGATGTGATCATTCCCCTCTACTCAGCACTGGTGAGGCCTCATTTGGAGTACTGTGTCCAGTTTTGGGCCCCACACTACAAGAAGGATGTGGATAAATTGGAGAGAGTCCAGCGGAGGGCAACAAAAATGATTAGGGGGCTGGAGCACATGACTTATGAGGAGAGGCTGAGGGAACTGGGATTGTTTAGTCTGCAGAAGAGAAGAATGAGGGGGGATTTGATAGCTGCTTTCAACTACCTGAAAGGGGGTTCCAAAGAGGATGGATCTAGACTGTTCTCAGTGGTAGAAGATGACATAACAAGGAGTAATGGTCTCAAGTTGCAGAGGGGGAGGTTTAGGTTGGACATTAGGAAAAACTTTTTCATTAGTAGGGTGGTGAAGAACTGGAATGGGTTACCTAGGGAGGTAGTGGAATCTCCTTCCTTAGAGGTTTTTAAGGTCAGGCTTGACAAAGCCCTGGCTGGGATGATTTAGTTGGGTTTGATCCTGCTTTGAGCAGGGGGTTGGACTAGATGACCTCCTGAGGTCCCTTCCAACCCTGAGATTCTATGATTCTATGATTCACTGGCTGCTCCATACTGGCCAGGCCCAGAGCTCATATGCTGCCAGAGCTCCCAGCCTCTGACCCATCCTGGCCTGTTGTCCCAGCACTGACCCCTCCCCTGCAGGTGGGGATGCTGCTGCTCTCAATGGCTGAGCCCTGACCCCACCCCTCTGCTGCGCTCACAAGCTCAGCCCATGCCAGGGCCAATGTGGCACTGCTGGGGCTGCTCCTTCCCTTGGCACCTGGAATCTCTGTGTCTGGGGCAAATGCCCCAGGTGAGAGGGGAGGGATCTGCCCCGAGAGACACCCCTGTGCTGCACCCAGAGGGCAGAGATTAACCTTATCCTTCCACACATCCCACCAGTCCCTGACCAGTCAGTGCCACTTGGACTCCCCACACTCTGATCCTAGGGACCCGCATCCGGCAGCTCAGGAGTTGCTGGGTGAATGTGTGGGGCAGAGTAACCAGGGCTCCCTGCAGTAACCAGGGTCCCCATGTGCAATGGGGAAGGCCCTGCGCTGTCACACAGCCCTTAGGGGCTGGACTGTGAGAGTTATTTATCTAGCACCCATGAGTGAGCCAGGCACTGGAGAACCAGATCAAGGGGCTGCCGGCTCCGAAGGGCTCCTGGTTTGAGTGCAGACAGGGCCCAGCAAGAGGAGCAGCAAATGCTGGGAAGACTGAGGGTCCCTGTGTGGGGCTGGCTTCTCCCTGAGCCTGTCCTGTTTCTTTGTTTGGGTCTGAAAGAGTATTTTAGTGACCCTGCTGGCTCTGTGCTGGGCCCTGGCTAACCTCCAGTTAAGCATCATCCAGCAGGGCCCTCCATACCCCCAGAGCAGGGGTAGCCTGAGGTCAGGGAGAGCTGGATGCTGTGGGGAAGTGGGAGCAGCCTGGGAGCTGGGCTGGAGGCACAACACCCTGTGCTGAGTGTTCACCCCACGGTCTCAGTCAGTGATGCATACTCCACTGGGGTCAGACACTGTGGTGAGGGGCCCATGCAGACAAACTGGAGAGAGTGAGGCTCTATCTGATTGGGGGAAGGGGCAGCAATTCTGTTAAATGGGTGCCAGTTTTGCAGAGTTTTCATGGGATGGTTCTGTCATGTCCCCCCTCACCTTGGCCTTCCCAGAGCTGGGCTTGGTTCTGTCTTCCTCGTGGAATCAGGAACCCCCAGCCCTTCTTCCCAGAGCTGGGTTCCTTATCTTAATCCCTGCAGGCTTCTGTTCTGCAGCAGCTGCTGCTGTCACTGTCACCTCTGGGAGCTCCTCTCTCTGTCCACCCCTTCCAGGCTCCTTGCTTTGTTAGCTCTCCTGGGAGCTCCTCTCAGCAACTTCCTGTCTCTAGGATCCCTTCAGTTGAGCCCTGATAACCCTTTATCAGACTCATTAGCTGTTTAGCTGCCAACCAGCCACCTAGGGCTTTAGTTATTCCTGGTGGATCTGGGTTGGCTGGTTCTCCCTTCAGGAGCCTGCCACAGGTAGCCTAGTCCCTGACTCCTCTTATGGGGTGGACCCTTGTGATAGCCCTTTGCGCGCCCCCCCCCCAAAAAAAAGCCTACCTGTACTCAAAGGTGGGCTTGACTCTGGCTCATGCTTGGTTATCTTCTGCAGCCAGGGGCTATTTCTGTCCTGCTGCCACAGAGAAATCTGCAAGACCCATGGTCATATTTTTGTCACTGAAGTATTAAGAGACCAGGAGTTCTCTTCCTCAGCTTTCTGCATAGCTCATGTGCTGGGCAAAATCCTCCAGTCTTCAGCACGGTGCAGTTCAGAACAATTTGTACTTACGTAAGTCAAGCCAGTGAAGTGCTGATGGTTTGGAGAAATAGTTTATTTGCTACAAAATTATATTTTTGGATCGACTGAAACAGTTTGGGAATCCATGTCGTTTGCTGAATAGTTTGAATGAACAGAAGGTGCCAGTGCTTCCGTTCTAGCCTTTAGCCCAGTGGCTGGGCCCTCAGCTGGGAGCCCCAGGTTCAATCTCCCGTGTGATGGGAGTCAGGAATAGAAATGTGGGTCTCCCCCACTACGGTGAGGACTGGAACCACTGGGCTCAGAGTGTCTGACGTGGGGCTCCCTCAGTCTCTCCTGCTGAAGACACCCCCTATGTCTAAACACTGCCATGGGCACTGCGCCAGAGCGTGGGAGTGAGAATGACTCTAGCCCAGTGGATCAGGCCCTACCTGGGAGCCCTCGAGTCCAGCTCTCCTGCCCCAGTGCCCCTGTAATTACTGATCCATAACCCCAGTGAGGGGAGGGGTTATGGTCCTAGCACAGCAGTGTCTCAGGCCATGTGTGCTGGGGTTTCCTTTCACTGATATAGCTGCCCCGGTGCAAACAGCTAGTGGAGATGTGCTGCGCAGGTGTGAACTGGGACTGGTGCCTTGTGCATCTTCTCCTAGATGGAGGAGGCAGGAAGTGAGGAAATGCCCCCTCCTCTCCTCTCTGCCCCGGCCTTATTAGCAACCGCCCCTGTTCCTTCTCCCCCTCCACCCCCTTCAACTCCAACCCTGCCACTGCTCTGCCCCCTTCCAGCCCAGACACCCTGCCCATGCCCTGAGCCAGGGGAGGGGCTGGCTGTGGGGTTTGCCTGGCTGTAAGGTGGTGCCCATGTGGCCGGCCACAAAGGAGAGTCCCAGCTGCTCCCTGTGGTGGCAGGGCTGCACCGTGTGTGTGTGTGTGCGTGTGTGTGTGTGTGTGTGTGTACAGCACCAACCTGCTCTTAGCAACAAACCAGACACACACGGGCCCCAAAGCAATAGATTCTCTGGGGCCTGGCCCTCCTTACCCTTCCCTCACCCCTCTGTCCCCCGGGACCTGCCCCTTCCTTACCATTTCCTCATGCTCTGTGCCCACCTGGCCCCTGCCTCCATCTTCATCCCTCACCCCACCCCTTGTCACCCTCTTTCTGCTTCCCTGGGCCCCTCTGCCCCCACTTTGCCTCCTTGGCTCATGCCCCTGCCCTCCACCCACACCTGCCCTGCTGAAACCCCTCCCTTTGCCCCCTCTGGCACCTGCCCCTCTCCCCCAAGCACCCTCTGCACCCTGGAGCCCACCTATCACTTCACCCCCCCACCACCTATCATCCACCTCTTCCCCCTTCCCTCTGCTGCCGTGTCTCCCACCCTTCTCACCCCCTTCAGCCCTCCTGGCATGCACCCCTTCCCTTGCCCCTCCCCATCCCCTCTCCTAACACCTGCCTCTCCCCTTGCCCCTGGTGCCTGTCCTTTCTTTGCCCCCTCTGCCTGCTTGGTGAAAACTCCATCCCCAATCTCTGCCCCACTGGTGCCCCACTGCCCTTCACCACATCCCATGCTGTGCTCCCCTGGTGCCTGCCCCTCTCCTGTCTCCCTTCCTTGCATCTGCCCCTCTGCTCAACTGCCCCTATCCCTCTTGGGGAGCAAGGGAAAGGGTAGTCACCTTGTCCTTCTGGCACCTGCCCTACTTCTCACTCCTTTCTCCCCTTGTCACCTGCACCTTCTCAAGCCCCTCATTTTACCCTAGTGCCAGCCCCTCTTTCTACCCCCCTGCATCCCTAGCGCCTGCCCTTCTGTTCACCCCTTGTGTCCCCTGGTGCAAGCCTCTTCCCTCTCCCCCTCTGTGCCCCAGTGCTCGCTCCCTCTCCTGATCCCTCTTTAGCCCTGGTGCCCACCCCTCATCTGTTTCCCCTGGCACCAGCCCTGCCCCTCCCTCATGCTCTTCAGCCCTGATGCCTGCCCCTCTTTTTCCCCCCTTTGCCTCCTCCCCCTCCCCCTCAGTGACCGTCCCTCTCATCACCCCATTCTGCCCCCCGGCACAAGCTCCTCTCCTCACCCCTCCGCAGCCTCCTGGCACCTGCCCTGCTTCTTGCCCTCTGCCCACTGGTGACTGTCCCTGCACTAGCCAGCCCCTCTGTCCCCAGACTCCTGCCTCACTCCGTCCCCCTGGTGCCTGCGCATTCACTCTGCACCCCCCCCCCCAGTCCTGGCACCTGCCCTAGTGCTCATCACTTCCACCTCCTGGCACTTGTCCCTCCCCTTGGTTCCCCCTGCCTCATTGGAGCTCCCACATTCCCTCACATCCCTTTGCCCCCTGGTGCCCACCACTTCCCTTGCTTCCCTGGGGTCTGTCCCCTTCTCCACTGGTGCTCACCCTCTGCAGCTCTCTGGAATCTGCCCCTCCCTTCACGCACCCCTGGCCTGTCCTCTGGGTGACTGCTCCTCCCCTTTCCTCTCCCAGCATCAACCTGTCCCCCTCCTCCTGCCCTATCCCCCTCATTGTCTCCTCACAGGCAGAAGGACCCTGACTCCCCTCAGGCAACAATCCCCTCCCAGCCCCTCTGCACAGGGATTAATGGGACGCAGGTTAATTTCCCTTTGACCCCAGTGACCTGCTCTGGCACTGACTCTGTGACTCTCTCCCCAGTGGACGTGACTCTGGATCCAGATACAGCTCAGCCTGAACTCATCCTGTCTGAGGATCGGAAACATGTGAGGCTCGGAGACACATGTCAGGAGCTGCCTGACAACCCTGAGAGATTTGATACTGAGCTCAATGTCCTAGGTGCTCAGGGGTTCATGGGTGGGAGGCATTACTGGGAAGTGGAGGTTGGAGACAAAATAGCGTGGGAAGTGGGGGTTTGTAGGGAATCTGTGGGCAGGAAGGGGTGTGGTACACCCTCACCTGCGGAGGGATACTGGGTGTGGCTGAGGGGTAGGGAATACATGGCCAGCACCTCCCTCTGTATTCCCCTCCCTGTGAGCGTCAGGCCCAGCTGGGTGGGGATTTTCCTGGACTATGAGGAGGCCGAGGTCTCATTTTACAGTGTGACTGACAGGTCCCATCTCTTCACTTTCACTGACACCTTCTCTGGGACACTCCACCCTTCTTTCAATCCTGGTTACAATGATGGGGGTACAAACGCGGCTCCCCTGATAATCTGCCCGGTCCCAGCTCAGGCCAGAGGGCATCTCTGTCCCTGACAGTTACCCCACAGCACAGACTGGCCCCTCCCAGCCCTGCTGCTCTTCCTGCCCCCAGTGGTGCAGGCCAGTTACTGCAGGTAACAAAATTACTACTAAATTGTAAGACGGGGTTGTTCAGTTACAATGTACATGTCGAAGCGGCAAACACGGCTACTCCTCTGATACTTAATGTACATGTCATAAACTACACAGCCGTGTGCATGCGCTCTCTCTTCATTGTCTTGACTGGTTCTCTCTAGAAGGCTGGGAACATACACCCACTTCCGCACTACACTTTTGGAAAATATATATATTGCTTAATTATATCTTTTCACCTATTAAAGTTAACTCACAGATTTTAAAATAGTCTTTGAACTTCTGTCAGCACTAATTCATGTGATTTTTTTTTAAACTGCATATAATCGGTAATCAAGATATGACCCTTGTTCTCACATCAGTTAACAAAACACAACATTTGAGGTTTGGGACTATCTTCCTCTATATAGAAATCTCTTCTACACTATCCTTTTCTAGTTTGTTTTTCTGTGGCTGCAAATAATATTTCTAATGTACAGCTGTTGATTTCAATGTACTGTGCCAGGCTTTTCATGTTCTTGGTTATAAGGACACAACAAATGTAGTTCTCTAAAGAAATAGAGAAGGGGTTCTATTCCTTTATTGAATAATCACAAATTAACTTACTTGTATGAAAGATGCTAGCACTTAAAGACACAACATGAAATTTGGTGCTTTATCGGGAAACCTTTCTTCTTGGCCATAAATCAGCTGAAAGGTGATATTTTTGTTCTCATGTGAGGTTTAGAGCACAAAGAAAATAAAGTTGCTCCAGGAAATTCATCACGGTTCCTCGGGGATCTCTGTCTACCACCTTCTGGAATCCTCTAAAAATAGTGACTGATTAGTCTAATTCCTTCAAATTAGCAATTGAACCTAATATATTGATGAGCTAGCTGAGCAGAGTATGAGGGGGAGGCACATCACATGGCATTGCCAGGACTACTTTTTTTTTAATATGATGCATTATGAACATTTTCAATGTAATAATTCAATTTTGAAGATTTATTGCCAATATACCATTCATGGTAGAGTACCCTAAACTTTGATTATTTGAAAATACAGTAACTCCTTGCTTAATGTAGTTTGTTCCTGAAAAATGTGACCTAAGCGAAACGATGTTAGGCAAATCCACTTTCCCCAAAAGAATTAATATATAGGGGAGGGTGGGGTTAGGTTCCAGGGAAATTTTTTTCATCAGACAAGTCAGTGTCTCTCTTTTTTTATGTATTATTCTCTCTCTCTCTCTCACACACACTGTTTGTTTTAAACAAACAATATTGGTACACAGCAATGATGATTGTGAAGCTTGGTTGAGGTGGTGAAGTCAGGGGGTGGGATATTTCCCTGGGGATTCCTTATTGCTAAATGATGAACTAGCAATTGGCTGAGTCCTCAAGGGTTAACTCATTGTTGTTAATGTAGCCTCACACTCTACAAGGCAGCAGGAATGGAGGGAGGGGAGACAGCATGGCAGACAGAGACACACACCCTGTGTGTGAGCGAGAGATGCACATTGCTCGTTTAAGTACACTGACCCCACTCTAAGTACACTGCCTTAAGTTGATCAGCAAGCTGAGACAGCAGCTGCTGCCTGGAAGGTCCCTCTGTCCTGAGCCCTGTTGTGCATCCCTCTTGCTTTATGGAAGATGGGGTAAGCAAGGGCCAGGGGGACACCCTGACATTAGCTCTTCTCTTCTGTCTTCCCCCACCCTACCCCACCCCACACAGCAAGCAGGAGGCTCCGGGGAGTAGCTCCAAGGCAGAGGGCAGGAGCAGCCCATGGCAGTGGGGGGAGGGACAACTCAACTGCTGGCAATTGATAGCCTGCTGCGCGGCTGCCGCACAGGGAATTTAGGGGAGCTGATAGGGGGCTGCCTGTCCACCTTGGTTACAGGCTCCCACCAGCTAGCTGCAATGGGCTGCTCTTCCTGCAAGCAGTGGAGAAAGCAGGGGGCTGCCAAATGACATTATAAGGGAGCATTGCACAACTTTAAACGACCATGTTCCCTAATTGATCAGCAATGAAACAACGTTAACCGGGACAACTTTAAGTGAAGAGTTACTGTAATACCCTAAAATTATATTGTGATGGATTCATTTGTGTTTTTTATCATCTGATGGTGTCTAGGTGGCCTGGACTGCTGAAGTTGTGTCTTTTTTTTCCCCCTAGTTTTTAACACAGGGAAATGTCAATCTAAAAATAGATGATTTTTTTTCCCTAAAATTTCCTTCAGAAATATCTGTGGTCCTTTCCCTATTTCTCACTGAATGTATGTATTTATGTATTTATTTACTGTGATTTCTTATCCAGTCTTGTGGTGTTACATGGGAAAATGTTGGCAAATAGTAACCTCTGCAAGACAAAAATGTGTTGTCACCAACAATTTACAGCATGAAGAGATTGCAGGCAATGTTCATTTTTAAATTTCTTAACTATGAATGGGCTCCTCCCTCAGTTCCTGCATCCTCTGGCTGGCAGATCTCTGTGTGAATTAAACAGCTTGCCGTCTGGCAGGGAACCTCTGTGATGGGTTCGCTCACAGAGACCACCTTGGGACTAGGAGTACTTGTGGCACCTTAGGGACTAACACATTTATTTGAGTATAAGCTTTCGTGGGCTAAAGCCCACTTCATCAGATGCATGGAGTGGAAAATACAGTAGGGAGGTAGGTAGATATACACAGAGAACACGGAAAAAAATGGGGTTTGCCATACCAACTCTAACAGACTATTAGCAGCAGGAGAAAAAAAACTTGTAGTGATAATTCGGATGGCCCATTTCAAACAGTTGACAAAAAGATGTGAGTAACAGTATGGGGAAAATTAACATGGGGAAATACTTTTTAGTTTGTGTAATGACTCATCCACTCCCAGTTTTATTCAAGCCTAATTTAATGGTGTCCAGTTTGCAGATTAATTCTAGTTCTGCTGTTTCTTGTTGGAGTCTGTTTTTTTTTTTGTTTTTTTTTTTGTGTTGAATAATTGCAACTTTTAGTTCTGTAATTGAGTGTCTAGGGAGGTTGAAGTGTTCTCCCTGGATACTCAGTTACAGACTCAACCTTGGATCTTAACTGAAAACAGCTCAGCAGGATACCTGTCTCCAGCACTCAGACACCCAGTTCATATAAAAAGTAGGATTTAAGTGCTTTTAGGTAATAACAGACAGAACAATGTAAGTCACAAAGCACAATAAAACAAAACATGCAAGGCTAAGCTTAATACACTAAGAAATCTGTTACCAATGTTAACTTCTCACCCAAGTTGTTACTTCAGGTAAAATCCTTCTCAGGTCAGATGCCTTTTCTGACCTGGGTCCGCCTTTCTGGTTACAGTCCTCTTGTTTCCAGGTGCTTGCAGCTATCTGTGGGGTGGGGAGGCCATCTCTTAAGCCAGCTGAAGACTCATTGTTTGCTTCTCCAAGTTTATATAGAACGTCTCTACCGTGGGAAACCTGTGGAATCCCACCCCCGTCTGGAAAAGTAGCAGCTTCAAGATGGTTTTCAGTATTGGGTGACATGTCACTGTAAGACCACAGTCTCCATTCTTCCTGGGTCGGCCCACACTTACACAGGGAGGCTTGCAGGTAAACAGGGCCATTCACAACTTTTTTTTTTCCCTGAGCACCCTTTATGGCCTTCACTTAGGGTACGTCTTCACTACCTGCCGGATCGGCGGGTAGCAATCGATTTCTTGGAGTTCGATATATCGCGTCTCATCTAGACGTGATATATCGAACCCCAAACGCGCTCCAGTCGACTCCGGAACTCCACCGGAGCGAGGGTCGGTAGCAGATTCGACAGGGGAGCCGCGGACGTCGATCCCGCGCCGTGAGGACGGGTAAGTAATTCAAGCTAAGGTACTTCGCCTTCAGCTACGCTATTCACGTAGCTGAAGTTGAGTACCTTAGATCGACCCCCCCCCCTCTAGTGTAGACCAGGCCTTAATCTGTCTACATCTGTAATACAAGTTTACACATTTATTCTCCTAATTCCAAACATAGAAATAATACAGGCAAACAAATAGTATTAACACACTTAGTAGATTATAACCTTTCTAATGACATGTTACATGAGGCATTTAGAATAAAGCATATTCCAGTTATATTCAGAAGCTTTTTTTAAATTAAGCATATGGAGTGCAATGGCATAATCTCCACCTAGTTTGAAGTGGACTTTCCCTATTTTCAAAAATCATCCATAGCTGTCAGCAAATACTGGTATCACTACTGTGGTACCGGATACAGCCCGATTAAATCTGCTCCCAGCAATTCCCAGGGTTTAACAACCTATGCAAGAACAGAGGTTGGAGTTATCATATGGATCTTTTTTATGATATTTGTCTTATAATCCCCTATATACTAGGCAAAGTAAATGTTATAACGTGGTTTCTATAATAGTTGATGTAGAATCTTAACTTTTGGTGTTTTTCAGAAGTAAATAAATAAAGGCCAAACTTCTGCAACTGAAAACTTGCATAAATATGCGGTGCTAGCACAACAGGGCATAGAAGTCATTGCTGCCCTGTTATCCATTAGTTCACATGTGTTCTTGTTAGAGCTGATTAGCGGCTTTATTGTGCAGCAATAATAAATACAGAGAATGATTCAGATGTATTTAACATGGGGAAAGATGCAAAGTATTTGATTTAACAGGGAGCCATCCACTCGGGTCCACTTCATTGCAAGGGTTGTAAAGTTAAGTCCAATCCAAGCAGGACATTTCCCTTCCATGATATCCTCTACGAACTCCTGCGAAGCATATGACAGAGGCACCAAGGTGACCAGAACCTTCTGTAACTCCCTGGGTTCTCTGCTGTCTTTCCAATGAAACCAGCGAACATTTCCCAGAGGACTTAAAGGTCTCCTTCGAGATATAAGAGGGACCCAAACCAAGCAGGGGAAACACACACTGCCTGATGGAAGTAACACATGATAATTGAAAGGGCCTCAAGTGCCACAGCTCTGGATAGTTTCTTGTCCTTGAAGAAGTCACACCTATTTTAATCTACAGTCTATGCACTAAGAATTTCTGACTTACCCAGCAGGGCAGAAATAGAACCCAGGTCTCCTGATTTTTACTCCAGAGCCACAACCATTAGACCATTCTGACTCCCATGGGACATGGTTTTTTTTACACCCTCCATCATGACTTTGGTGTCTCTGCTTCTCCCCCCATATCCCTGGGGCCAGCACCCTTTCCACACCACTATCTCCTGTGTTCCTGTCTCTGCATACTTATCCTCATAGACTTTAAGGTCACAAGGGACCATTATGATCATCTAGTCTGACCTCCTACACAATGCAGGCCACACAGTCTCACCCATCCACTCCTGTAGCAAACCCTTAGCCTATGTCTGAGTTAGTGTTCTTGGCCAAAGAGGCCATCACTGCCATTGCTATGCCCCTAGGCACACAGGTGGCTGACTCCCTGCATGCATTTTATTCATAGCTGAAGGCTGCAGGATCATTGCATGGGGAGTGGAGAGGACATGCACAGACAAATAACTGCTCTGAAGTTGCCTGGTGGCTGTCTCCTTGCTCCCCAGCAACAATGGGGGCTTCCTGCAGTCAGGGAAGTTTTTTGAGGTTCCCCAGCCACTGCTACTCCTTTGCTCTGCCTTCCAAGAAAGACCAGCTCTCTCTGCTGCTGAATTTCCCACCCCCCACATTTCACATCACCATTTCATCCAAGTCCTGGATCCCTAGGTGTCATAACTATAAAGGGAAGGGTAATAGCCCTCCTGTGTACAATACTATAAAATCCCTCCTGGCCAGAGACACCAAAATCCTTTTACCTGTTAAGGGTTAAGAAGCTCAGGTAACCTGGCTGACACCTGACCCAAAGGACCAATAAGGGGACAAGATACTTTCAAATCTTGGGGGAGGGGAAGGCTTTTGTTTGTGCTCTTTGTTTGGGGGTTGTTCGCTCTTGGGACTAAGAGGGACCAGACATCAATCCAGGCTCTCCAAATCTTTCTGAACCAGTCTCTCATATTTCAAACTTGTAAGTAACAGCCAGGCAAGGCGTCTTAGTTTTATCTTTGTTGTCTCAACTTGTAAATGTTCCTTTTTGCTAAGAGGATTTACCTCTGTTTGCTGTAACTTTGAACCTAAGGCTAGAAGGGGTTCCTCTGGGCTATAAGAATCTGATTATCCTGTAAAGTTATTTTCCATCCTGATTTTACAGAAATGATTTTTACCTTTCTTAGTGGTTTGAGCATTGGCCTGCTAAACCCAGGGTTATGAGTTCAATCCTTGAAGGGGCCACTTAGGGAGCTGGGGCAAAAATCAGTACTTGGTCCTGCTAGTGAAGGCAGGGGGCTGGACTCAATGACCTTTCAAGGTCCCTTCCAGTTCTAGAAGATCAGTATATCTCCAATTATATATTTATATATTTAATTAAAAGCCTTCTTTTAAAGAACCTGATTGATTTTTCCTTGTGTTAAGATCCAAGGGGATTGAATCTGGACTCACCAGGAATTGGTGAGGGAAAGGAGGGGGATGGTTAAATTCTCCTTGTGTTAAGATCCAAGGGTTTGGATCGGTGTTCACCAGGAAATTGGTAAAGAAGTCTCTCAAGGCTACCCAGGGAAGGGAGTTAGTACTTCGGAGTGGTGGCAGCAAAACCAGATCTAAGCTTGTAATTCAGTTTAGGGGTTCACATGCAGGTCCCCATATCTGTATTCTAAAGTTCAGAGTGGGGAAGGAAACTTGACATGGTGGCAGAGCAGTGGGATCATTTTAAACCAAAAGCAAGTAAGATTGTTTTCCTCCTTTTTAGCTGCTTAGAAAGCAGAGCTGAACATAGATGCATATCTTATCTCTTTGCCCGAAGGAAGAAGTGTTAAGTTTTTTAACAAGGGTCTTTGTTAAGAGAAGGTTTCAAGCTGTGAGCAAGCAGCTAGCAAAAGGAATTTACAAGCTGAATTGTTTTTTTTCTTTCTTTCTAACTCTCCTGTATAGCTAGCTTAGAAAAACTGAACACTGAATGCTGTGAAAGTCTCTGGCCATGGCTACACTTGCAGATGTGCAGCGCTGGGAGTTACAGCTGTGTTTGTACAGCTGTGTAGGGAAAGCGCTGGTGTGTGGGCACACTCACAGCTACCAGCGCTGCAGTGTGTCACTGACACTGTGTGTCAGCTCCCTGCCTTGCAAAGGCTGCCTTGCAAATTCTGTGTCAGCTCCCTGCCTTGCAAAATTTAACCATTTCCTTGACCCCTCATTCACTCTTAACTGCAAATAGCCTTGAGACCAGATAAGCAGCTGCTCCAATGGACTCCCTTTCTCCCCCTCCCACCCTGCTGTTTCTCTCCTCAAGCAAACACTAGCTGTAGACATTCATCCCCCTGCCTGCCTCATTCACAGCAGACAAGAGCTGTGTTTGTTTTTTAGATAAGCAGCTCCTAGAGCCCCGAGTTCACAACAAAACAAAGAGAGGCATCATAACAAAACAAAGAGAGGAATTTAGTTAAAAGCATTCTGGGATATCTCCTAATACCCTGGAGGCCAATAACAGCGCTGATGTGTGGCCACACTTGACGAGCAGCGCTGCATCACCAGTGCTGCACTCGTTATACCCCAAGCAGACCAGGTGTACAGCCAGCGCTGCAGCCAGGGAGTTGCAGCGCCGGATGTGCCTTGCAGGTGTGGACAGTTACTAAGTTGCAGCGCTGTAAAGCCTCCACCAGCGCTGCAACTCTCCAGTGTAGCCAAGCCCTCTGTTAACTAAGCAGCCCTGAGCTCAGTGCATCCCAGTTTCAGTGAACAGCAGAGCGGGTGTGACCTGGCACAAGAAAGCAGGAAAATGGCTACC
Source organism: Mauremys mutica (assembly GCF_020497125.1). Classification (NCBI taxonomy): domain Eukaryota; kingdom Metazoa; phylum Chordata; order Testudines; family Geoemydidae; genus Mauremys; species Mauremys mutica. The sequence goes on from NC_059083.1 coordinate 40,566,477, forward strand.
AGTGAAGCAGCTAACTAGAACTGGCTAAACTGGAAGCAACAGAGAAAGAAAACAAACATAAGAGACGGATAGAACTAAAACAATTAGAAATTAATGCAGAAAAAGCCAGGGAGGAGGCTGCCCACAAGAGAGCTATGGAGCAGAAAGAAAAAGAGAGGGAGGAGAGGGAAAGAGGAATCATGAACTGGAGTTGTTAAGGGCTAGGCAGGATATACCAGCCAACCCTAGCAACCCCTCTCCAGGTACCACTTCCCATCCCAGAAAATTCCCCACCTACAAGGCAGGTGATGATACCGAGGCTGCCTTAGAAAATTTTGAAAGGGCCTGCCTTGGGTACCGCATCTCTACAGATCAATACATGGTAGAACTGAGGCCGCAGCTCAGTGAACCCTTAGCAGAGGTGGTAGCTGAAATGCCTAAAGAAAACATGAACAGTTATGAACTTTTTAAAAACAAGGCCAGAATCAGAATGGGGCTAACACCTGAGCATTCCCATCGGCAGTTCAGAGCCCTAAAGTGGAAACCAGATGTGGCATTTTCCCGACACGCCTACCACATTGAAAAAAATTGGGATGCCTGGATATCAGGAGCAAGTGTTAAATCTCTGGAAGATCTGTCTTTCCTAATGAAAATGGAGCAGTTCTTAGAGGGTATTCCTGAGGAAATAGAAAGGTACATCCTAGATGGGAAGCCCAAAACTGTAACGGAGGCGGGGGAGATTGGAGCCAAATGGGTGCAGTTGGCAGAAAAGAAAAAAACTAGTAGCAGTTGGAGCGAATATCAGAGGGGGCAAATCGAAACCAAACCCTACCACCGGGGGCAACCCAAGCCCCCCACCCCACAAGGGAAACTCCAGATGCCTTCTCACCCCACCACACCAGTCTCCACCAACCAACCTCGCCCCGGGGATACCTTAGCAGGGCGATGTTTTAAATTTAATGAACTGGGACATATAAAGGCCCACTGCCCCAAGAACCCCAACCGATTACAGTTCATTACACCACAATCACACCAAAGCTCCCCAGGCCCAGATGCCTCTCAAATACCCTCGGAGCGAAGGGAAACCTTGAGGGTGGGCGGAAAGAAGGTTATCGCATGGAGGGACGCTGGGACACAAGTGTAGACTATCCAGCAATCCCTAGTGGACCCCAAACTCATCAACCCAGAGGCTCCGGTAACAATTCAACCCTTCATGTCACACTCTGTAACCTTGCCTACAACCAAGTTGCATGTCCAGTACAAGGACTGGTCAGGAATGTGGACTTTTGCAGTCTGTGACAATTATCCCATCCCCATGCTGCTGGGGGATGACTTGGCCAACCATATGAAGCTAGCCAAGAGGGTGGGAATGGTTACCTGCAGCCAGGCTAAGCAAGCTTTTACACCTATCCCTGCTCCTTAGCCTTCCACCAGGGCCCCCGTCTGTGTTACCAGAGACCCAGACAGAGTTGGTGGAACCAGATCTTCTGCCCACGAGTGCTACAGCCGTAGTGGATCCAGTCCCAGAACCGGAACTGGTGAAGCAACCAGCACCAGAACCATTGCCACCACTGAGTCCAGCGCTTGCAACCCCATCTACAATTCCAACGCCAGAGGGCACCAGCGAGCCTGAACTGGAAAAAACAGCAGATAACCCTACCCAAGAGGCTCAGCCAGACCCTGAAATATCACCTAATGCACCAGCAGAGAGCGGTTCACAGTCAACGGAAACAACCCCAGCACCTGCATCGCTTCCAGAGGGTCCAAGCCCATGTCCACAGTCCAAGGAGGAACTGATGTCTCCAGCATCAAGGGAACAGTTCCAGGCTGAGCAGGAAGCAGACGACAGCCTTCAGAAAGCTTGGGTGGCAGCACGGAGCACCCCACCGCCTCTCAGCTCTTCTAACCGATCCCGGTTTGTTGTAGAACAAGGACTTTTATATAAGGAGACTCTTTCTGATGGACACCAGGAAGACTGGCATCCTCAGAGACAGTTGGTAATTCCAACTAAGTACCGGGTAAAGCTCTTGAACTTAGGCCATGATCATCCCAATGGCCATTCTGGGGTGAACAGAACCAAAGACCGTTTGGGGAAGTCCTTCCACTGGGAGGGAATGGGCAAGGACGTTGCTAATTATGTCCGGTCTTGTGAGGTATGCCAACGAGTGGGAAAGCCCCAAGACCAGGTCAAAGCCCCTCTCCAGCCACTCCCCATAATTGAGGTCCCATTTCAGCGAGTAGCTGTGGATATTCTGGGTCCTTTCCCAAAGAAGACCCCCAGAGGAAAGCAGTACATACTGCCTTTCATGGATTTTGCTACCCGATGGCCGGAAGCAGTAGCTCTAAGCAACACCAGGGCTAAAAGTATCTGCCCAGGCATTAGCAGACATTTTTGCCAGGGTAGGTTGGCCCTCCGACATTCTTACAGATTCGGGAACTAATTTCCTGGCAGGGACCATGAAAAACCTGTGGGAAGCTCATGGGGTGAATCACTTTGTTGCCACCCCTTACCACCATCAACCCAATGGCCTGGTGGAGAGTTTTAATGTAACTTTGGGGGCCATGATACGTAAATTCGTAAGTGAACACTCCAATGATTGAGACCTAGTGTTGTATCAGTTGCTTTTTGCCTATAGGGCTGTACCACATCCCAGTTTAGGGTTTTCACCATTTGAACTTGTGTATGGCTGCGACGTTAAGGGGCCATTACAGTTGGTGAAGAAGCAATGGGAGGGGTTTATGCCTTCTCCAGGAACTACCATTCTAGACTTTGTAAGCAATCTACAAAGCGCCCTCTGACCCTCTTTAGCCCTTGCTAAAGAAAACCTAAAGGATGCTCAGGAAGAGCAAAAGGGCTGGTATGATAAACATTCCAGAGAACGGTCCTTCAAAGTATGAGACCAAGTCATGGTCTTAAAGATGCTCCAGGCCCATAAAATGGAAGCGTCCTGGGAAGGACTATTCACAGTCCAGGAGCGCCTAGGAGCTGTTAACTAGCTTTGCGCCAATGTTCTCAACCACCCCAGGACGGACTGAACGGGCATACCACTCCATTGACACAGGTAATGCTCACCCAATTAGAACCCCTACCGGGTGTCTCCTCATGCCCAAGTTGCTATTGAACGGGAGATCCAAAACATGATAGAAATGGGTATCATCCGCCCCTCTAACAGTGCATGGGCATCTCCAGTGGTTCTGGTACCCAAACTAGATGGGGAAATACGCTTTTGCGTGGACTACTGTAAGCTAAATGCTGTAACTCATCCCGACAACTATCCAATGCCACGCACTGATGAGCTATTGGAGAAATTGGGACATGCCCAGTTCATCTCTACCTTAGACTTAACCAAGGAATACTGACAAGTACCACTAGATGGACCCACCAAGCAAAGGTTAGCCTTCGTCACCCAGGCAGGGGTGTATGAATTTAATGTGCTCCCTTTCGGGTTGTGAAATGCACCCGCCACCTTCCAAAGATTTGTAGATGGTCTCCTAGCGGGACTGGGAGACTGCAGTTGCCTACCTTGATGATGTGGCCATTTTTTCTGATTCATGGGCAGGACACCTGTAGAACCTGGAAAAAGTCTTTGAGCGCATCAAGCAGGCAGGACTAACTGTTAAGGCTAAAAAATGTCAAATAGGCCAAAACAGAGTGACTTACCTTGGACACCAGATGGGTCAGGGAACTATAAATCCCCTACAGGCCAAAGTGGATGCTATCCAAAAGTGGCCTATCCCAAAGTCAAAGAAACAGGTCCAATCCTTCTTAGGCTTGGCTGGATATTATAGGCGATTTGTACCACACTACAGCCAAATCGCTGCCCCACTGACAGACCTGACCAGAAAAACACAGCCAAATGCAGTTCAGTGAACTGATGAGTGTCAAAAGGCCTTTAACCAGCTTAAGGCGACACTCATTATTAGCTAGGATGGGTAAGGAATGGTGTCCCTAGCCTCTGTTTGTCAGAGATGGAGATGGATGGCAGGAGAGAGATCACTTGATCTTTGCCTGTTAGGTTCACTCCCTCGGGGGCACCTGGCATTGGCCGCTGTCGGTAGACAGATACTGGGCTAGATGGACCTTTGGTCTGACCTGGTACGGCCATTCTTATGTTCTCATGTCTGAACCTGTGCTAAGGGCCCCAGACTTTGACAAACCATTCCTAGTAACCACAGATGCATCCGAGCGTGGGGTAGGAGCAGTTTTAATGCAGGAAGGACCAGATCAAGAATTCCATCCTTTTGTGTTTCTCAGCAAGAAACTGTTTGAGAGGGAAAGCCACTGGTACATCAGCGAAAGAGAATGCTATGCCTTTGTGTACGCCCTGGAAAAGCTACACCCATACGTTTGGGGGCGGCGTTTCCAATTACAAACCAATCATGCTGCACTAAAGTGGCTTCATACCACCAAAGGAAATAACAAAAAACTTCTTCGGTGGAGTTTAGCTCTCCAAGATTTTGATTTTGAAATACAACACATTTCAGGAGCTTCTAACAAAGTGGCTGATACACTCTCCCATAAAAGTTTCCCAGAATCAACTGGTTAAAAATTGTTCTTGGAATGTGGGACATATTGTTAGTTTTTATATAATCAGTAGTATGTCTAGAGGTGCATGTGTCTTATTAACTCTGTTTTCTCCTAGAGCTCCAGGAAAAAAATCACAGCCAGTGTGGAACTGGCTGTCCAACACTATCTGTGATTTGGGGGGCATGTCATAACTATAAAGGGAAGGGTAACAACCCTCCTGTGTACAATACTATAAAATCCCTCCTGGCCAGAGACACCAAAATCCTTTTACCTGTAAAGGGTTAAGAAGGTCTGGTAACCTGGCTGACACCTGACCCAAAGGACCAGTAAGGGGACAAGATACTTTCAAATCTTGGTAGGGGGAAGGCTTTTGTTTGTGTTCTTTGTTTTGGGGGTTGTTCGTTCTTGGGACTAAGAGGGACCAGACATCAATCCAGGCTCACCAAATCTTTCTGAACATGTCTCTCATATTTCAAACTTGTAAGTAACAGCCAGGTAAGGCGTGTTAGTTTTGTCTTTGTTTTCTCAACTTGTAAATGTTCCTTTTGCTAGAGGGTTTACCTCTGTTTGCTGTAATTTTGAACCTAAGGCTAGAGGGGGTTCCTCTGGGCTCTTTGAATCTGATTACCCTGTAAAGTTATTTTCCATCCTGATTTTACAGAGATGATTTTTACCTTTCTTTCTTTAATTCTCAGTGGTTTGAGCATTGGCCTGCTAAACCCAGGGTTGTGAGTTCAATCCTTGAAGGGGCCACTTAGGGAGCTGGGGGAAAAATCAGTACTTGGTCCTGCTAGGCAGAGGGCTGGACTCGATGACCTTTCAAGGTCCCTTCCAGTTCTAGGAGATCAGTATAACTCCAATTATATATTTATATATTTAATTAAAAGCCTTCTTTTTAAGAACCTGATTGATTTTTCCTTGTTTTAAGATCCAAGGGGTTTGGATCTGGACTCACCAGGAATTGGTGGGGGAAAGGAGGGGGATGGTTAAATTCTCCTTGTGTTAAGATCCAAGGGTTTGGATCGGTGTTCACCAGGAAATTGGTGAAGAAGTCTCTCAAGGCTACCCAGGGAAGGGAGTTAGTACTTCGGAGTGGTGGCAGCAAAACCAGATCTAAGCTGGTAATTCAGTTTAGGGGTTCACATGCCGGTCCCCATATCTGTACTCTAAAGTTCAGAGTGGGGAAGGAACCTTCACACTAGGGCTTGAGCCCTCTTTGCCAACCCATCACATGGCTCCCAGTCATCTCCGTATTCTCTTCAGAATCCCAGTAGCCATTTCCCCTGTGTGACAGCCAGGCAGTGGGTCAGAGTCTGCACTTGGAGTCCCCTGGACGGGGAGACAGGAAAGGACTTGCCATTTGGTTTGTCCAGAAGAGTTTTGGGGCCTGTTTTATCTCAAGTTCTTCTTCGAGTGCTTGCTGATATCAATTCCAGTTGAATGTGTGCACGCACGCTGTGTGTACAGCTGTCGGAAGTTTTTCCCTAGCAGCTATCCGTCAGGCTGGCTGTGGAGCCCCCTGGAGTGGCCAGCCCCCTGGAGGGGCCAGCAGGGTCTATATATGACCCTGCTGGCCCGACCCCTGTTCAGTTTCTTCTTACCGCCAGTGACAGTTGTTGGAACAGTGGCTCTCTTGCTCTGCATGCTCCTCTGTTATCACCTGTAAATAATTTGCTTTGTTAGTTTATCATTAATCAGGGGACTCAGGGCTTCAAACCCTGCAGCTCCTGTGCAAAGACCATGCCCATGGGTGATCCCCACGACTCCTGTCTCTGGTGCCTGGGGGAGGCCCTCCAATCCGATAAGTGTAAGATCTGCAAGGCTTTCAAACCTCACACCAGGAAGGAGAGAGACTTTAGGTTAAAGCAACTCCTAATGGAGTCATCTCTCAGTCCACAGCAGGACGCGGCCCCGAGTGCCTCAGTGCAGCCACTTCTCCTACGGTGCTGAGAAAGGACCCGGCATGCCAGCCAAGAAGTTGTCGATCACCCGGACCCGAGAAGCGTTCTTCCCACCACCACTCCCATTCCTCTGCTGGGTGCAAAAAGCAAGCAAAGGGAAAATCCTACCCACAGGCAGTTACTACATCAGTACCCTCTGGAGCAGACAGTGCAGGCAACGGGACTCTGGCCAGCAGACCATCGAGCCGTGCACAGCCTACGCGGGCCCCGCCCTCTCCAGTGAGTCCTATCCTCTTGGACTCCCTGTGGCTACAGGTGGAGGAAGCCATGATACCTTCAACCCCAGACACCTTTGAAGCCACTAGGGGCCTCATCGAGATGACGGCACCTAAGTCTCCCACTTTAAGAGATAAGCCACTGCTCCCTTGGAATATGGCGCCATCTAGAGTCAAGCCTTCCATGTTGGGACCGCCAGCCCCCCGGCCTGACTCTCCACACCACGAGTCCCAGCACCGTGTCCATGCTCCACACCGGTCTGACTCGTGACACTGGTCCCACAGCCCCAACCCTCAAAGCCGCTCCCACTGGAAGTGGTCGTTGTCCTGTAAATCATGGTCCCACTCGAGGTCCAAGTCCTGGTCTGTGACCTCGCGGCACTGTTCCCAACACCGGTTCCCACACTGCTCATCGCCCAGGCAACACACTGTAGACCAACACCGTCCCAGAGGCAACACTTGGTTGCCCACCTCAGGAGCCCACACAAGACCCAGCACCAGCACCACCCTCACCGACTGCTGCTACACCCGGTACCCAAGGCAACCCAGCACTTTGGGAACAAGAGGATGTTTTGGAACCAGCTCTACAGGTGGCTTCCTCCTTGTCATCCCCTGATAAGGAGGTGGCAGGCACCTTGACATCTGGACCACCACCCATGGATTAGAGGGCGCTGCAGGATTTCTTCCATCGGGTTGCCCTAAATATGAACCTGCAGCTGGAGGACCTGATGGTGGATATCTTGGCACCAGAAGGCCCCTCCAGGGTGGCATTACCCATTATAAAGACCATCTAATTAAATGCCAAGACTATGTGGCAAATGCCTGCCTCCATCCCCTTAATGGCCAGGGGAGCTAAACGTAAATACTTTGTTCCCACCAATGGGTATGAGTACCTTCTTCTTCGAGTGCTTGCTCATATCGATTCCAATTAGGTGTGTGTGTGCCACGTGCACGATCGTTGGAGAATTTTTACCCTAGCAACACCCCGTGAGTCGTCTGTGGAGCCCCCTGGAGTGGCGCCTTCATGGCGCTGGATATATGCTCCAGCCGACCCCCCACCCCTTAAGTTCCTTCTTACCGCCCGTGATGGTCGTTGGAACTGTGGCGCATGGCTTTGCCGATCTCCACTTTCCCTAGCATTCTCTTTACCCGTACTTGTATAGTTGTACTATAGTTAGTGTAGTTTTATTTCTAGTTGTAATTTTAGTTGTAGTTGTAGTGTATATAGTGTATATAGAATTACAGTGGGTTGGAAGGGGTCTTCCCCTCCTCCCCACCTACTGCCTGGGCTCATGCCCAAGGCTCCGTGCTTTAAGCCTTGTTCGGCCTGCTCCAAGCCTATGCCAACAGGCGACCCCCACGACTCCTGCTTGAAGTGCCTTGGGGAGTTCCACCAGTCCAACAAGTGCAAGATTTGTAAAGCTTTCCGGCCTCGGACTAAAAAGGAGTGAGACTTTCGGTTAAAGCAGCTCCTAATGGAGGCGGCCCTTAGCCTGGACCCTCTGGCACTGCGCCGACACCCAGCACCGAGCACTTCGGTACGCAGCGCCCCGACGGCAACGGCAGGTACTGCGCTGCAGATGGACTCTAGCAGAGACCCATGGCACTGGACCTCCCCGGCATCACAACAGGTGCAGTCGATCTGGTGCCGATCTCTCTCACTCGCCCAGAAGCAGAACAGCAGGGCAGAGACGGCGGATCCGCCTCAGCAGTCCTTGGTACCCCTGAGGACAATCTCAGAGTTGTGTCCAGGCATGAAGCGACTGAGGGTGCAAGAACCGACACCATTGAGTCCGGCACCGAGGGGGGAGCCATTGAGTCAGGTGTGCACAGGCTCCCTGGCACGTACCATGGTTGAGCCCCAGCTTCCGTCAACACTGGAAACTTTTGTAGCAGCACGGGACATTATCGCCCTGACGGACTCGGTTCGTGCGCTACAGTCTAGGGGAAAGCCAAACCTGATCCACCCAACAACTCCTCCGGTGGAAGTGCGACGCCGCTCCCAGTCCCGGATCCGAACCAGCTCCAGGCACTGTTCACAGTCCCAATGACACCCGCAGTCCCGGCACTGCTCTCCCTCATAGCACCGGTCATACTCGCATTGTTGGTCGCACTCACGGCACCGTTCCAGCTCCCAACAAGACTCGTGGTACTGATCCAGGCATGGCTTCCGGCACTGATCAGAGCGCCATTCTCCCTCCCGGAATCGGTCACGGCACTGATCCCACAGTTGGTCGTGGTCACGGTCTGGTTCTCGGTACCGATCCAGACCTTAGCACCAGTCTTGGTCCTGGCACCAGTCCCCAGAGTCTAGGCCGCAGTGCTTACCGGCGACTCAGTTCCAATCTCCACCGTGCCCTGAAGAATCGGCGCAGTCACGTTTGGCATCACCTTGGCCGTCACGCTCTGCCTCTCGCTCCTCACAGTCGGAGGTGGGTTTGCATCCGGGCTACTATGCCCCTGGCCAGGATGAAGGGGACGCCGGGCACTCACCTGAAGGGGGCCATGATCCCAGTCAAGGACAACCTCAGTGGTCTTTCTGGACCCCATGGGTGTACCACCAAGCCCAGGGGGTAGCATCTGGGGCCTCCTGTTCATCCCACTCAGAACCTCGTGTGCCAGAGGCCACCATAAGCCGTCCTGCTCCAGGGGGTATGGAAACTACAACCCTGACCCCTGGGCAAACACCAGACCCCAGCGTAGGGGACCCCAGGCAGCAGGATCCAACCCAGCAGGACGTGCCACCAGACCCTCTAGCCCCTGTGGCATCCTCCTCGTCTTCCCCAGATGAGGCAGTGGCGGGAACAATGATCTCGGGTCCTCCTCCAATAGACCTTCGTGCCCATCAGGATCTCCTACGCAGGGTGGTGTGGAAAGGGCCTGGAGGGATATGGTGAGAGAAGCAGAGACATCAAAGACATGGTGGAGGGTGTAAAGAAACCATGTCCCATGGGAGTCAGAATGGTCTAATGGTTCTGGCTCTGGAGTAAAAATCAGGAGACCTGGGTTCTGTTTCTGCCCTGCTGGGTAAGTCAGAAATTCTTAGTGCAAAGACTGTAGATTAAAATAGGTGTGACTTCTTCAGGGACAAGAAACTGTCCAGAGCTGTGGCATTTGGGGCCCTTCCAATTATCATGTGCTGGTTCCATCAGGCAGTTTGTGTTTCCACTGCTTGGTTTGAGTCTCTCTTAGATCTCCAAGGAGACCTTTGAGTCCTCTGGGTAACGTTCTCTGGTTCTTCTTTGAGTGATTGCTCATATGCATTCCAGTTAGGTGTGCGCGCACCGCGTGCACGCTCGTCGGAAGATTTTTACCCTAGCAACACTCGGTGGGTCGGCTGGGCGCCCCCTGGAGTGGCGCCGCTATAGCGCTAGATATATACCCCTGCCGACCCGTCCGCTCCTCAGTTCCTTCTTACCGCACGTGACGGTCGTTGGAACAGTGGAGTGTGGCACTGCTGTCCTCCACAGCCCTAGCTTCTCACTTGTTTTCTCTACTAGTTGTTGTATATAGTTCGAAAGTTTTGTATAGTTAGATTTAGTTTACTAGTTTTAGTTGTAGTTAGCATATAGTTACTCGGGGAAATTGGGGGGCTAACCCCTTCTTTTTCCCCCAACCCGGTGTGGGCCTATGCCCAGGGCACCGGGCTTTAAGCCGTGCTCGGCCTGCCAGAAGCCGATGCCGGTTGGAGACCCTCACGATTCTTGCCTGCGGTGCTTAGGAGAGTCTCACCTTCCAGATAAGTGCCGCATTTGCAAGTCTTTCAAGCCGAGGACAAAAAAGGAGCGGGACTTTCGCTTGAAGCAGCTCCTAATGGAGTCGGCACTTAGCCCTGCGGCACCAGTCAGCTTCGGTGCGGAGTGCGCCTGAGGTTCCAGCTCGTTCCGGTACCGAGGTCCAGCGAAAGCAGCAGCCGGCACCGGCTCCCCGGCACCGTTCCCTTTCTCCGTCGGGGAAACGCAAGGTGGCACCGACCTCGTCCAAGAAGATCTCTGCGCCTAGGACTGCAACCCGACCTCCGGCACTGGCGCCGGCACCTCTGCCTCTGGCACCGACAGCGCAACAACCTAGCGCTGTACCGTTGATTCCGGCACCACAAGAGCCGTCGAGTCCGGTACCACCTTGCTCCCCGGTGCACACCACGGTCGAGCTCGCTCTCCCGTCGACGCCTGAGACTTTTTCAACGGTGAGAGAGCTTATTGCGTTGATGGAGCCAACGCATCCTCAACCCCCGGTGCCGCCGGTGCGGGTTATTAAATCAGCGGGCAAGCCGGCCATAATGAGGCCTCCTTCCCCTGACCGGCAAGACAGACGTTACTCCAGGTCTCGGTCCTGGAGACGTTCCCGTTCAGGCCGCTCCCGATCTTGACACCGCTCGCAGTCCCAGTACCGCTCTCCTTCGCGGTACCGGTCGTACTCGCGGAGACGCTCCCGGTCCCGATCACCGGACAGGCGATATCGGCACCGCTCCGGCTCTCGGTACCGCTCCTGGTACCGCACGTCCCGCAGCCGTTCTCACCGTCGGGACTCGAGATCCAGGTCGACCTCCCGGCACCGGCGCGGTAGATGGTCCCGGGCTCGCTCCAGGCACCGTGAAGAGCGGCACCGCTTCCCGGCACCGTCCAGGGACAGAACGGCAGCGTCGGCGGCTCAGTCGCACAGTGTCTCGGCACCGCCTTGGCCTTCGAGACAACCATCCGTCTCCTCCTGGGCCGACAGTGCAGCTGACCAGCGCACCGAGCCTCAAGGCCAGGACTAAGGTCCCCCCCAATGGGCCTTCTGGACTCCGTGGGCATACCACGAGGCACAAGGAGTCCCCTTTGCGACTCAGCGCTCCAGGCCCTCCGACCACCGAGTGCCTGAGGCCACGGTCAGCAGGCCTCCTTCCACTGCTGTGGGAGAGATGCCACTGGCATCCGAGGATGCTGAGCCTCTTCCTGTCGAAGAGGCTCCACAGCAGCTTTCTGAGCCTCCGCAGGACACTCTGGCCCCCGGCCTGTCCTCCTCTTCCTCCCCGGATGAAGCGGTTGCAGGAACATCCGCCTCGGGCCCTCCTCCGATTGACCTTCGGGCCCATCAGGACTTGTTGCGGTGGGTGGCCCAGAATATAAACCTGCCGATTGAGGAAGTGGCGGAAGACGACGACCCAGTCGTGAATATAATATCGGCGGATGCGCCTCTTTGGGTGGCCCTGCCATTTATCCGCACTATTCAGCGGAATGCGGATACCATATGGCAGTCACCGGCTTCCATCCCTCCGACTGCCCGGGGAGTGGAAAGGAAGTACATGGTCCCATCCAAGGGCTATGAGTACCTCTACACTCACCCTGCTCCCTGCTCGTTGGTGGTCCAATCGGTCAATGACCGTGAACGCCATGGCCAACAAGCGCCGGCGCCTAAGTCAAAGGAGGCGCGGCGCATGGACCTTCTAGGCCGCAAGGTCTACTCAGCCAGAGGCCTTCAGTTACGGGTTGCCAATCAACCGGCCCTTCTGAGCAGATACACCTTTAATACCTTGGTGTCTCTGGCTAAGTTCACCGAGCTTGTGCCACAGGAATCCTGCCTGGAGTTCACGGCCCTCTTGGAGGAGGGTAAGAAAGCGTCCCAGTCGGCTCTTCAGGCGTCTCTGGACTCAGCAGATTCGGGTGCCAGGACCTTGGACTCTGGGGTAACCATGAGGCGCATTTCGTGGCTTCAGGCCTCGACGCTCCCGCCTGAAGTACAGCAGACAATTCAGGACTTGCCTTTTGACGGTCAAGGTCTCTTCTTGGAGAAGACTGACCCAAGGCTGCAGACCCTTAAGGATGGTCGCACCACGATCCGTTCCCTGGGCATGCACACCCCGGTGACCCAGAGAAGATCCTTCCGGCCCCAACCATACCGCCCTTACAACCAGCCCAGGCCGCGACCGGATAACAGGCACCGGGGCAGGGTGAACCGGCGGAGACAGTCGGGCAATCAGGGGAACCAGTCCCAACCACCCTCGAAACCTGCTTCGGGGTCTAAGCAGAACATTTGATGGGACGCCCGAAGACGGCCCACCAGTTTCATTACCGGATCCTTCCCCGTTATTTTCCAACCGTCTCTCCCAATTCCTACCGGCTTGGTCCCAGATAACATCAGACAGCTGGGTACTTCGCACGGTGGAATCTGGTTACCGCCTCCAGTTTGTTTCGCCCCCTCCCTCCCACCCACCCTACCCATCCCTCTTCAGGGACCCCTCTCATGAGCAATTCCTCTTGCAAGAGTTCGAGACTCTGTTGAGTTTGGGTGCCATAGAGGAGGTGCCAGAAGGCATGAGGGGCAGGGGTTTTTACTCCCGCTACTTCCTGATCCCCAAGGTGAAGGGAGGTCTGCGTCCAATCCTAGACCTCCGAGAGCTCAACAGATTTCTGGTGAAGCTCAAGTTCCGCATGGTGACCCTGGGGACCATTATCCCTTCCCTGGATCCGGGAGACTGGTTTGCCGCCCTCGATATGAAGGACGCGTACTTCCATATCGCCATTTACCCTCCTCATCGATGCTACCTTCGCTTTGTCGTCAACCACCAGCACTACCAGTTCACGGTGCTCCCCTTCGGCCTCTCCACGGCACCGAGGGTCTTCACCAAGTGCATGGCGGTGGTCGCCGCAGCCCTCCGCCATCATCGGATACATGTCTACCCGTATCTCAATGACTGGCTGGTCCGCGGAACGTCCCAGCAGCTCATAACGCAGCAAATGTCCGTGGTCACAGGCCTTTTTCACGAGCTAGGCCTTATGATCAACACCGAGAAGTCTATCTTGGCTCCAACGCAGAGAATAGAATTCATCGGCGCAGTCCTGGACTCCAATCTGGCCAGAGCCTGCCTCCCTCTGTTTCGGTGCCAGTCCATGGCTTCCATCATTCGAAGCCTACAGTCCTTCCCGACAACAACGGTGCGCACCTGCCTCAGCCTCCTAGGCCACATGGCAGCGTGCTCTTTCGTGACCCTGTATGCGAAGCTCCGGCTTCGCACCTTTCAAACTTGGCTGGCGTCTGTATACTGCCCGCACAGGGACTCTATAGACACGGTGGTCACGATCCCGAGGTCAGCCCTCGACTCTCTCAACTGGTGATTAGACCCAGAGGTGGTGTGTGCCGGAGTCCCATTCCGCCCTCCCCACCCCTCCATCACTCTGACCACAGACGCCTCGGCCATGGGGTGGGGTGCGCACCTCGACAGCCTACACACCCAAGGCCGCTGGTCACCCCGTGAGCTGACCCTGCATATCAACATCAGGGAACTGAGAGCGGTTCGCTTGGTGTGCCAAACTTTTCGCTCCTACCTCCAAGGTCGCTGCGTGTCTGTCTTCACAGACAACACGACAGCGATGTTCTACATAAACAAGCAGGGCGGGGCACGTTCCTCCCTGCTTTGCACGGAAGTGATGCAACTGTGGGACTTCTGCATAGCCCACTCCATACATTTAGTGGCATCATTTTTCCCGGGAGTACAGAACGCGCTGGCAGACCATCTCAGCAGGTCATTCCTCTCCCACGAGTGGTCGATTCATCCCGACGTTATACACACAGTTTTCCAGAGGTGGGGTTTTCCCCAAATAGACCTATTTGCCTCCAGAGAGAACAGGAAATGCCACCTGTTCTGCTCTTACCAGGGACGCTCCCAGGGCTCCCTATCAGACGCTTTTCTCCTCCAGTGGACGGATCACCTGCTATATGCCTTCCCTCCGTTCCCCCTCATACACCGGGTGCTGCTCAATCTCCGGAGGGACAGGGCCCGCCTTATTCTCATTGCTCCGGCATGGCCGAGACAGCACTGGTACACCCTGCTGTTCGACCTCTCAGTGGCAGATCCCATTCCCCTCCCGTTATGGCCGGACCTCATAACGCAGGACTTCGGCAGGCTTCGCCACCCGGACCTGCAGTCCCTCCACCTTACAGCTTGGCTCCTGCATGGCTGACCCGAGCGGAGCATGACTGTTCTGCTGCAGTGCAGCAGGTGCTGCTGGAAAGCAGGAAACCTTCCACTCGGTCGACTTACCTCGCCAAGTGGAAGCGTTTCGCACTCTGGTGCGATCAGAAAGGTCTCAATCCTCTCCTGGTGCCTATTCCCAAGATTTTGGACTATCTCTGGTCCCTCAAGGAGCAAGGCCTCGCGGTCTCCTCCTTGAAAGTGCACCTGGCGGCCATTTCCGCCTTTAGGCCCAGCATAGGGGAACGTTCCATCTTCTCTAATCAGATGGTTTCCCGCTTCCTTAAGGGGCTAGAACGATTATACCCACAGGTACGGCGCCCAACTCCTACCTGGGATTTGAACTTGGTCTTAGCCAAGCTAATGGGAGCCCTCTTTGAGCCCTTGGCCACGTGTTCCCTTCTCTATTTGTCCTGGAAAACGGCCTTCCTCGTTGCTATCACTTCAGCGAGACGAGTCTCTGAGCTTCGTGCCCTAACGGCTGACCCGCCGTATACTATCTTCCATAAGGACAAAGTGCAGCTTTGGCCACACCCCGCCTTCCTTCCTAAAGTGGTGTCGGCCTTTCATGTAAACCAGGACATCTTCCTCCCAGTTTTCTTCCTGAAGCCGCACGCATCGCGTCGGGAACAACAGCTTCATAGCCTCGGCGTACGTAGGGCCCTCGCTTTCTATATAGAGCAAACGAAACCCTTCCGGCATTAGCCCCAGCTCTTTGTGGCGGTAGCAGATCGCATGAAGGGCATGCCAATCTCTTCTCAGTGAATTTCGTCCTGGGTGACGTCATGTATCAGGACATGCTACGAGCTTGCTCAGCTTCCGGCTAGCCATCTCACCGCTCACTCTACAAGAGCACAAGCCTCTTCTGCCGCCTTCCTAGCCCATGTCCCCATTCAGGACATCTGTCGGGCGGCGACCTGGTCTTCCGTTCACACCTTCGCTTCCCACTATGCATTGGTGCAACAATCCAGGGACGATGCAGCCTTTGGCTCAGCAGTCTTGCATTCTGCCACATCTCACTCTGACCCCACATACCGCCCCCGTTATTTGGGAATCACCTAACTGGAATGCATATGAGCAATCACTCGAAGAAGAAAAGACAGTTACTCACCGTTGTAACTGTTGTTCTTCGAGATGTGTTGCTCGTATTCATTCCAGACCCGCCCTCCTTCGCCACTGTCGGAGTAGCCGGCAAGAAGGAACTGAGGAGCAGACGGGTCGGCAGGGGTATATATCTAGGGCTATAGCGGCGCCACTCCAGGGGGCGCCCAGCTGACCTACCGAGTGTTGCTAGGGTAAAAATCTTCCGATGAGCGTGCACGCGGCGCGCGCACACCTAACTGGAATGAATATGAGCAACACATCTCGAAGAACAACAGTTACAACGGTGAGTAACCATCTTTTTCATTGGAAAGGCAGCAGAGAACCCAGGGAGTTACAGAAGGTTCCGGTCACCTTGGTGCCTCTGTCATATGCTTTGCAAGAGTTAATACAGGATATCATGGAAGGCAAATGTCCACTTGTTATTGGGCTTAACTTTACAACCCCTGCAATGAAATGGACCTGGCTGGACAGCTCCCCATGAAATCAAACCCTTTGCATCTTTTCCCATGTTAAATACATCTGAAGTGCTTTTAAGCATTAGCCAAGCTAATTGTTTATTATTCTCTGTATTTATTATTGCTGCACAATAAGGCCTCTAACCAGCTCTAACAACTGCACGTGAAATAATGGATGACACAGGGCAGCAATGACTTCTATTGCCCATTGTGCTGGCACAGCTTATTGATGCAAGTTTTCAGTTGCAGAAGTTCAGCCTGTATTTATTTACTTCTGAAAAACACCAAAAGTTAGATTCTGACTGTGTGGAGACATCAACTATTATAGAAACTATATGATAATGTTTACTTTGCTTACTATATGTGGGATTATAATAATGTCATAGGAAAGATCCAAATGGTAACTCTAGCCTGTGATCTTGCACTTAGGATGTTAAACCCTGGGAACTGCTGGGAGCAGATTTAATCGGACTATATCCAGTACAACAGAAGCGATACCTGTATGTACTGACAGCTACAGATGATTTTTTCAAAATAGGGAGAAGAATTTTCACTTAGAACTATGACAGCACATGAGGTGGAAAGAGGACATGTAACATTATATATCAACACAACTGTCCAGAACACATACTGGCAGATCTGGGTTCTGAATTGAATAATGAGATAACAGTTTACATGTGGCGTTATTTTCACTATATGGTCACCCACCTTGCTGAATGACGGAGGGAACCTAGTGACAGAGGATATGGAGAAAGCTAGTGTACTCAATGCTTTTTTTGCCTCTGTCTTCACAGACAAGGTCAGCTCCCAGACAGCTGCACTCTGCAGAACGGTATGGGGAGGAGGTGACCACAGCTCTCTGTGGAGAAAGAAGTAGTTCGGGACTATTTAGAAAAGCTGGACGAGCACAAGTCCATGGGGCTGGATGCACTGCATCCGAGGGTGCTAAAGGAGTTGGCCGATGAGATTGCAGAGCCATTGGCCATTATCTTTGAAAAATCATGGCGATCGGGGGAGGTCCCGGATGACTGGAAAAAAGCTAGTCCCCATCTTTAAAAAAGGGAAGAAGGAAGATCCAGGGAACTACAGGCCAGTCAGTCTCACCTCAGTCCCTGGAAAAATCATGGAACAGGTCCTCAAGGAATCAATTCTGAACCACTTAAAGGAGGAGAAAGTGATCAGGAACAGTCAGCATGGATTCACCAAGGGCAAGTCATGCCTGACTAACCTAATTGCCTTCTATGATGAGATAACTGGCTCTGTGGATGAGGGGAAAGCAGTGGATGTGCTATTTCTGGACTTTAGCAAAGCTTTTGATACAGTCTCCCACAGTATTCTTGCCAGCAAGTTAAAGAAGTATGGGCTGGATGAATGGACGGTAAGGTGGATAGAAAACTGGCTAGATGGTTGGGTTCAACGGGTAGTGATCAATGGTTCCATGTCTAGTTGGCAGCCGGTATCAAACGGAATGCCCCAAGGGTCGGTGCTGGGGCCGGTTTTGTTCAATATCTTCATTAACGATCTGGAGGATGGTGTGGACTGCACCCTTAGCAAGTTTGCAGATGACACTAAACTGGGAGGAGTGGTTGATACGCTGGAGGGTAGGGATAGGATACAGAGGGACCTAGACAAATTAGAGGATTGGGCCAAAAGAAATATGATGAGGTTCAACAAAGACAAGTGCAGAGTCCTGCACTTAGGACGGAAGAATCCAATGCACTGCTACAGATTAGGGACCAAATGGCTGGGCAGCAGTTCTGCAGAAAAGGACCTAGGGGGTTATGGTGGACGAAAAGCTGAATATGAGTCAACAGTGTGCCCTTGTTGCCAAGAAGGCTAATGGCATTTTGGGTTGTATAAGTAGGGGCATTTCCAGCAGATCGAGGGACGTGATCATTCCCCTCTATTCAGCACTGGTGAGGCCTCATTTGGAGTACTGTGTCCAGTTTTGGGCCCCACACTACAAGAAGGATGTGGATAAATTGGAGAGAGTCCAGCGGAGGGCAACAAAAATGATTAGGGGGCTGGAGCACATGACTTATGAGAAGAGGCTATGGGAACTGAGATTGTTTAGCCTGCAGAAGAGAAGAATGAGGGGGGGGATTTGATAGCCGCTTTCAACTACCTGAAAGGGGGTTCCAAAGAGGATGGAACTAGACTGTTCTCAGTGGTAGAAGATGACAGAACAAGGAGTAATGGTCTCAAGTTGCAGAGTGGGAGGTTTAGGTTGGACATTAGGAAAAACTTTTTCACTAGTAGGGTCGTGAAGAACTGGAATGGGTTACCTAGGGAGGTGGTGGAATC
The DNA here is from genome assembly GCF_020497125.1 of Mauremys mutica. Classification (NCBI taxonomy): domain Eukaryota; kingdom Metazoa; phylum Chordata; order Testudines; family Geoemydidae; genus Mauremys; species Mauremys mutica. The sequence continues at coordinate 40,584,977 of NC_059083.1, forward strand.
TCCTTCCTTAGAGGTTTTTAAGGTCAGGCTTGACAAAGCCCTGGCTGGGATGATTTAGTTGGGTTTGGTCCTGCTTTGAGCAGGGGGTTGGACTAGATGACCTCCTGAGGTCCCTTCCAACCCTGAGATTCTATGATTCTATGAATCATGGCCGTGTGGCAGGGGGCTGTGAGGAGCTACAAACTGAGCCTTTTGGAAGCCAGCAACCTGGTCACTGAGCACACCCAGGGCATCGGGTGCAGTTAGAGGAGGAGGGACTGAGTAGTTTGGGTTTGGAAGGGCAGAGGGGATCACTTGCACCTGTAGGGAGCCTGATGAGGTCACTAGCTCAGCGCTGAGAGAAAAGCAGCAGTATAAAAGGCTGAACCAGGGAGCAGGAAGGGGCCTCCACGTAACTGCTGCTATGTTGTGATGCACCATAAACAGTAATAAAGACACTTGGTGGAGGTGCCCTGGAAGACTGGAGGCTGCTTAATTCACACAGAGGTCTGCCAGCCAGGGGTTGCAGGAACTGATGGGGGACCCATTCATAGTTAGACATTTAAAAATGAACATTGTCGGCAATTGCTTCATGACTCTTCAAGCTGTAAATTGTGAGTGACAACACATTTTTATGTCTTGTCAGATAGTAAAAACCATGTTGTATATTAACCTATTTGCCAACTTATTTTCCCAATGTAATAACACAATAAGATTGGATAAGAAACCACAGGAATTACACATCATTCAGTGAGAAATAGGGAAAGGATCGCAGATATTCTGAAGGAAATTTTAGGGAAAAATTATCTATTTTCAGATTAAAATTTCCCTGTGTTCAAAACTAGGAAAAACACATAGCTTCAGCAGCCCATGCCACCTAGACACCAACAAACTGGATAAAAACACAAATGAATCCAAAGATAATTTTAGGGTGTTTATTTTCAAATAATCAAGGTAAGTTTAGGGCACTCTGACATGAATGGCATATTGTGAAGTAATCTTCAAAATTGAATTATTACTTTGAAAATGTTCATAACGCATCACTTTTTAAACAGAAAGTAGTCCTAGCAATGCCATGTGATGTGCCTCCCCTCATAATCTGCTCAGCTAGCTCTTCAAGAAATTAGGTTCAGTCGCTAATTTGAAGAAATTAGACCAACCAGTCACTATTTTAACAGAGCATTCCCAAAGGTGGTGGACAGAACCCAGAGGAATTGTGATGAATTTCCTGGAGCAACTTTATTTTCTTTGGACTTTGCATGACAACAAAAATATCACCTTTTCGACTGATTTATTGCCTAGAAGAAAAGTTTCCCAATAAAGCTTCACCAAATTTATTATTATGTGTCTTTAAGTGCCACCATCTTTAATACAATTAAGTTAATTTGTGATGATTCAGTAAAGGAATACAACCCCTTCTCTATTTCTTTACAAACTACACTTGTCCTTATAACCAAGAACATGAAGAGCCTGGCAGTACAATGAAATCCATGGTGGACACTGACAGTACATTGGCTGCAAATAATATTTCTAAAGAAAAATAAACTAAAAAAATGGATACTGTAGAAGAGATTTCTATATATAGGAAGAGCATTTGAGGTTGGAAAAGAGGAGACTAAGGGGGGATATGATAGAGGTATATAAAATCATGAGTGATGTGGAGAAAGTGGATAAGGAAAAGTTATTTACTTATTCCCATAATACAAGAACTAGGGGTCACCAAATGAAATTAATAGGCAACAGGTTTAACAAAATAAAAGGAAGTTCTTCACGCAGCGCACAGTCAACTTGTGGAACTCCTTACCTGAGGAGATTGTGAAGGCTAGGACTATAACAGTGTTTAAAAAAGAACTGGATAAATTCATGGTGGTTAAGTCCATAAATGGCTATTAGTCAGGATGGGTAAGGAGTGGTGTCCCTAGCCTCTGTTTGTCAGAGGATGGCGAGGGATGGCAGGAGAGAGATCACTTGATCATTGCCAGTTAGGTTCACTCCCTCTGGGGCACCTGGCATTGGCCACTGTTGGTAGACAGATATTGGACTAGATGAACCTTTGGTCTGACCCGATACGGCCATTCTTATGTTCTTATGTTGGGGACCGTGTTTTGTTAACTGATGTGAGAACAAAAAAGGAAGGGTCATAGATTGATTACTGATTATATGCAGCTAGAAAGTTTAAAATCACATGAGAAGTTCAAAGAATATTATATAATTTTGTGTGAGTTAATTTAAATATATTGCTTAATTAATTTTATCATTTTTTCACCTATTATTTTTCAAAGATGTAATGCAGGAGGTGGGTGTATGTGTCCTGTCTTTCACAGAGAACCAGTCAAGACAATAAAGAGAGGGAGAGAGAGAGAACACAGCTGCACATGTGTGTAGTTGTGATGTACATTGTAACTGACCAACCCAATCTGATAATAATTAATTTTGTTAAGATAAGTATTTTGGATTTCTTGAAATTCCACAGTTGAACTACAAATGATGCTATGTAGAGAAGTTAAACTTCAATATAGATTTGAGGGAACAATAAAAGAATAAATGTAAATAATTCCATTTCTAAAAATATGTTTGGATGCTTGTTTTTGAAATACTGAAATGTAAATGAAAGTGTTCTTGTATTTTCACCTCATTACAAAAATAACATTAGAATTATTTTTTTCATATTTTACATTGATATTTCACAGAGGTAGAAAATTCGGACAGGAGTGAATGACCCCCGTCCACCTCCTTCTGATACACCTGGGGCAGGGGACAGGGAAAGGTGAGGGCAGCAAAAACCACCAGCTGTCTGGCAGTATTTCTTACCAGCATCACCCTGTGCCAGGGGTGGAGCAAACACAGGGGGAGGGGGAAAACTGTCTGGCTCCTTCCAGCAAGTGGGTCCCATTCACCCAGCCTGGGCTGGGGTTGCCAGGTGTCTGGCTTTTTACTGGAACCTCCAGTTGAAAAGGGAAACTGGCTGCATCCGGTCAGCACAAAACGTCCAGTTACCTGCAGTAACTAGCTCCCACCACTGGGGGGTGGGAAAAGCAGCAGCGCTGGGAGGGGCCAGTCTCTGCCGCGAGGTCACTGTCCATGACTGAGATTCCCTCCAGCCTGAGCTGGGACCGGGCAGATTATCAGGGGAGCCACATTTTTACCCCAAGTATTGCAAACAGGATTTAAATAAGGGTGGAGCGTCCCGGAGAAGGTGTCAGTGAAAGTGAAGAGATGGGACCTGTCAGTCACATTGTAAAACGAGACCTCGCCCGCCTCATAGTCCAGGAAAATCCCCACCCGGCTGGGCCTGATGTTCATGGGAAGGGGGGTCGGGGGAGAAGTGCAGGCCTCGTATCTCCCACCAAACCGCTGCACGGCCCAGTATCCATTCCCAGGTGTGAGTGTGACCCTCCCCTTCCTGCTCACAGTTTCCCTACAAACTCCCAGAGACCACCCTGTCTTGTCTCCCACCTCCACCTCCCAGTAACACCTCCCGCCTGTGAACCCCTCAGCACCCAGGACACACAGACAAGTATCAAATCTCTCAGGGTTGTCGGACAGATCCTGGTGTGTGTCTCCGCATCTCACACGTTTCCGATCCTCAGACAGGACGAGTTCAGGATGAACCGTGTCTGGATCCAGAGTCACGTCCACTGGGGAGAAAGTCACAGAGTCAGTGTCGGGGGCAGGGACTTGTCACTGGGATCAAAGGAAAATTAACCTGCATCCCCATTAATCACTGGGGGCGGGGGTTGTTGCCTGAGGGGAGTCAGGGCCAGGGGCGGCTCCAGGCCCCAGCGCGCCAAGCGCGTGCTTGGGGCGGCATGCCGCAGGGGGTGCTCTGCCAGTCACCAGGAGGGCGGCAGGTGGCTCCGGTGGATCTCCCGCAGGCATGCGGGAGGTCCACCGGAGCCGCGGGACCGGCGACCAGCAGAGTGCCCCCCGCGGCGTGCCGCCCTGCTTGGGGCAGCGAAATTGCTAGAGCCGCCCCTGGTCAGGGCCCGTCTGCCTGTGAGGAGACAATGATGGGGAAAGGGCAGGGGAAGCTGGGGATCGGTTGGAAGGTGTTAGTGGGGGTGGGAGGGGAGGGGACAGGTTGGTACTGGAACACAAAAGGGGAGGGGCAGGTGACAGGGCAGTGGGGGTGGAGGGGTAGAGGGGAAGGGCAGGCACAAGGGCAATGGGAGTGGACACCAGGAGGACAGAGGGGAGTGAAGGGGGGCAGGTTCCAGGGGGCTGCAGGGGGTGAGGAGAGGGTTGGGCACCAGGGGAGAAGAAGGGGACAGACCCCAGGGGGCACAGGAAAGCAAGGGAAGGGGAGGGCTCCAATGGGGCAGAGGGAATCAAGGAGAGGGACAGGTGCCAGGGGGTGGAGGGGATGAGCAGTGGGGCAGGTGCCAGGACCATGGAGGGAAGTGATTGGGAGGCAACAGGGGACAGAGTGAGGCAGGATCCCAGGGACAGGGGCTGGCTAGGGCAGAGGCAGTAACCAGTGGGTGGAGGGACGGAGGAGAAGCAGGTGCCAGGGGTCTGTGTGGGTGGGTGAGTAGAAGACCATGTACTGAGGGCAGAGAGGGGTGATGGGAGGGGTGGGCACTGGGGGGGGGGGTTAAGGAGGAAGAGGAGGGGCAGGGACCAGGGCCATAGAGCATGAGTGAGGGGCAGGACAAGTGCCAAGGGAAACAGAGATGAGGGGAAGAGTGGTCACCAGGGGCCAAAGGGCTGGCAGGAGAAGGGGCAGGTGGCACTAGGGCACAGAGGGGGAAGGGAAGGGGCTCGCACCAGGGGACACAAGGGGTGAACAGAGGGGCAGGCGCCAGGGAGGCAGAGGGGAGTAGAAGGAGGGGCTGGCACCAGAGTAAAAGCGGGTGGGAAGATGCAGATGACAAGGCTAGAAAGAGGGGTGAGAAGTAGGGTGGGTGACAGAGGGACATGGGGGCAAGGTGTGGGGTAGACCCCAGAGGACAACAGGGGAGTGGGGGATGGAGAAAGGTGGGCCCTAGGGGGGCTGAGGGAGATAGAGGAGAGGTACCCAGATGTTAGGACAAGGGGAGGGGGAGGAGGGGTGGGCACCAGGGGGACAGAGATGGGGGGAGGGGAAGGGCATACACTAGGAGGCCCAAAGAGGGCGAGGGAAGGGACTTGTTCCAGGCAGGCAGAGGGGACAAAGGAAAGGGCAGGGACTGTTAGGGGGTTTATTCCTTCACCCTCTCACTTCCCTGGTCCTCTTGCATGAACAGAGAGCGACAATACCCAAAGTCCAAAGGCGCAAACAATTCAATGTTTATTGGGGTGAACTTCCAGCAAGCATGATTCCAGTTTCCTTCCTCAGTGTCTCCCTTCCCAGCTCTGACATCACAGAGCCTTGCCTGTGTCCCTGTTCCCATTCCCTGTTCCCATCCCCCCATTAGCAAAACATGATTTCAATTCCCCCATCCCCAGTCCCCGTTCCCATGCCCCCTACTTCCTGATTGACTGCAGACTATATAGTAAAACTTGAGTTCTGCTTACCTATACCTTAACCAATCATTTTACTGAAATTTGAAATGCAGGAGAAACTCACAGCTGCTGAATGTACCAAGCACCAGGCACCACCCCACAGGGAGGAAGTGGCAGTTGGAATTGCCAATACCCCTGGTCAAGGAGCCCTGGCCCTAGAGGAGAAGCAGCACCTGGAGACCGGAATAGTTCAGCCAAGGGAGAAGCAAAGCAACAGGGAGATGGGGAACAGTCTCAAGGCAGCCAAGGTAGAAAATGAGCCATGCAAGAGGAAAGTTACCCAGGAGCCAAAACTGAAAGGGCTTGAACAAGCCCTAGGCCTTGCGAAGGAGGGGCCCAGAAAGGGCTGCAGGATGTGAGTGGTGTGGCTGGGAAACTAGAGCAGGGTTTGCTGGGACACAGGAGCCTGCCACACCGGTTAGAAGGAAGAAAGTTGGAGAACTGGAAACAGAGGGTGTCTGCAACTGAGCTGAGAGGTGAGATTCCCAGCTCATGTAGACGTACCTGTGCTAGCTCTGCTCAAGCTCGCATGCTAATAGAAGCAGTGTAGCCTGGGTAGGATAAGCAGCTTGGGCCAGCTGCCTGAATACATACCAAGGGGGGCTGGGACGGTTTGTACTCAGGCAGGTAGCTGAAGCTTCCACCTGTGCTTCCCTGGCCACACTGCCAGCTACATCTACGTGAGCTGGGAATCACACCTCTTAGATCAAATGTAAACATATCCTAAGACAGGAGAAAGAACAGCTTCTGGAAGAAGTTAAAGAACTAGAAACACTCTGCTCAGGAGAGGGCAGAGGTGCAGGCTGAGGGCTCTGGTTTGTGTGATAAGAGAGAGCCCAGCAATAAATCACCAGGAGGCTGCATTTACACAGGGAAGTGCAGTGATGCCACAGGTATCCTGGGAGGCTTTTTAGGGGAACAAGTTGATCAGCCACTGAAGGGCTGGATGTCGACGGGCACAAATAGGGAGGAGGTGGCTAAAAGGGAAGCAGCACTAGTGGCCGTGTCCTCTACAGCGACCCAGCAAACCCACCCACTAATGGACCGCGAAGAGCTAGAAGAAACATACGAAGCAGGAGAGCCCAGAGGCCTTGCAGAAAGAGATAAAATTGTGCCAGCGAGAGAAGACGAGTCCTCTCCAGACAACAGAGCAGCTGGGCAGCGAGCTCTACCAGCCAGCTGGAGACAAGGTCAGCACTGTGTTGGGTGCAGAGGTACAGGCCCATCGGGTGGAAGATGGGCTGTCTGAGGTGGGGATTCTGGTCACTGAAGGAAAAGCCACCATGTTAATGACATAAAAACACACATCCAAGAGGAAACTGAAATAAGAAGGGAAGAGGCAGGTGACCTCCCCCCAAGAGGCCTGAAAGAGCAACACAAAGCCTGAACCAGAGCTCAGCTAAAAAGATCCCAAATGGGCTCCCAGAGCTCCTTTGTTGAAGGCTGCAGGAAAAAGGACGTGGCCAGTAGTAATTAGTGATGCAAAGAAGGAGCTAGTCTGAATAAAAGAGACCTTGGAAGAGACTCACAGCAGATTTATGTGAATTCAGGGGACATCATTACCTAGACATCATGGACTATTTTTCCAGGTATATAGAAATAGTGTACTTGAAAGACATAACATACCACAGTTTTATTGAGCAACTGAAGTGCACTTTTGCCCATTTTAGGGTTCTAGAACAACTTGTGACAGAGCATGGACCACAATTCACTGCAGCAGAATTTGTCCAAATAAAATATGGTCTTCCTCATATTACTAGCAGACCATATTACTCACAAGCGAATGGAGAAGCTGAAAGAGCTGTACAGACAGGCAAGAATATTCTACAGCAGAAAGATCCATTCTTTGTTCTACTGAGTTACAGATCAATGCCTATAGCAGCTCCTGGATACAGTGCAGCACAACTCCTGATGGGAAGACAACTCAGAACTGCCCTCCCAATGTAGAGAGTGGCCAAATCAGATAAAAAGGCAAAAATTGCTTAGAAACACTTTTACACCAGACACCACTCAGAAACCTATCAGGTCTAGAACCTGGTGACCGTGTTTGTGTCAAACTGGATGGAGAAAAAGAATGGAATGCTCTAGCTGTTGTAAAGAAAAGGAATCCAGTGCCCAGGTTGTACGTGATCGAGACTGACAGAGGAGAGCTCAGCAGAAACGGTCAACATCTACAGTTCATTCCTCAGAAAGAACGATTGACAGAGCAAACTCTACAGATGGTGGATGGAGAACAAGAAGACTGTTCAAGGATTACAGGCTGACCATAGTCAGTTGTTGCAACTAAAACACCCAGAGGATCAAACTGTTCTATATTCGAGTCATGTGAAAGGTCAGTGCTACTGACTACCTCTGCTATAGCCAGAGGGCCTGACTTGGGTTTGGTCTACTCTACAGAGTCAGCCTGACTTAAGGCACCTTAAGTTGACCTACTTATGTCAGTGCTCACACGACAGCCTTGCTCCCACTGATGTAAGTGCCATACTACACTGACATAATAACTGCACCTGCACAAGAGACATAGGACTAATGTTGGTGTAATAATAATATAGTTAGGGTGATGCAGTGTTGGTGTAGACACTGCCTTATTATGTCAGCTGTTGGCTGTCATTAATTTCCCGGCTTCATGCTGGAGCTGGGAAATTAACAAGAAAGTCCCGTCCCATGGTGGGCTTCAGCTGAAGCCGGGCTGCCCTCCATCCTAGCTCCCTGTTAAGGGAGGTGAGCGAGATGCCTGGGTGGCTGCCTGAGATCCCTGTGGGACAGCTGGGCTCCTGGTGGGGAGCTGGGCACAGCTGAGAGAAGGAGGGCAGAGTGGACAACAGCCACCCCAGCAGTGGTGAGCTCCAGTCAGTTTGCACCGGTTCGCAAGAACTGGTTGTTAAATTTAGAAGCCTTTTTAGAACCGGTTGTTCCAGGACAACCGGTTCTAAAAAAGCTTTTAAATTTAACAAAGGCTCGGGCAACTGTCCACCCGGCCCCCGGCCCCAGCTCACCTCCCCCTCTCCCCTGATTGCTCCGCCCTCCTTCTCCTCCCCTTCCCCTGCTTACTGCGAATTAAATGTTTGCGGGAAGCCTGAAACAAGCAGCAGGCAGGTAAGCCGGGCGCGGGAGGGGGCGGGACGGTGCGCGCGGCCCAGTCCGGTCCACCTGGCCCCGGCCAAGCACCCCGGCCAAGCACTGGCTCGGGCTGGTCCCAGCTGAGCGTCTCGGACTCGGCCCGGCCCGGGGAGTCAGGCCCCGTGGCTGCAGCCCCGTGCCCGCCGAACAGCTCCGGCCTGGCCCGGGGATTCGGGCCCCATGGCTCCAGCCCCGGTGCTGGCAGAGTGACTCTGGCCCAGCCCGGCCCAGGGATTCGGGCCCCGTGGCTCCAGGCCCGGTGCCGGCCGAGTGGCTCCGGCCCGGGGAATTGGGCCCCGCGGCTCCGGCCCTGGCCAAGCGGCTTCAGCCCGGCCCAGGGAATCGGGCCCCGCGGTGCCGGTCGAGGTCCCAGCGGAGCGGACCTGGTCCCGGTCCCAGGCAGTGTGGTAAGGGAGCAGGGAGGGGGTGTTCGGTGGGTTGTGGGGGGGTGGATAGGGGTCAGGGCGGTCAGAGGGCAGGGAACGGGGGATTGAATGGGGGCAAGGGTCCCGAGGGGCAATCAGGAAGGAGCAGGGGTTGGATGAGGTGGTGGGGGAAGTCAGGGACAGAGAGAAGGGGTGGTTGGATGGGGCAGTGGTCCCAGGGGACCATCAAGAATGAGAGAAGGGGTTGGATGGGGCTGCAAGGGGCAGTCAGGGGACAGGGAAAGGGGGGATTGGTCAGGGGTCCCGGGGGGGGTGTCAAGGAACATGGGGGGTTGGATGGATCACGACCCCCCGAGGGGGGCACAACCCCCTCGTGAGGTGAGGAGGAGGGAACTGGTTGTCATCACTGCACCCCAGTAATTACTGCCGTGGCTGTAAGGCAACCTAACATAGGTTGACTTAAGTTTGCAGTGTAGACATGCCCTTACAGGGGGGACAAGTTCTGAACTACGCCACAATGTAGACTATGGAGGATTTTGCCTGTCACATGAGTTACACAAAACGTTGGGGACACAACTCCTGGTCTCTTAGTACTTCAGTGAGGAGAATAAAAATATGGCCAAGGGCCTTGCAGATTTCCTTGTGGCAGCAGGGCAGGAAGTACCCCTCTGGGTGCAGACAATAACCAAGTGTGAGCCATGGTCAAGCCTTCCTTTGGGTACAGTCTGGCTCTGTGGGGGGAAGAGATGTCACGGGGGGCTGGCCCTTTAAGGGGAGTCAGGGACCAGCCTACCTATGACAGGTTCCTATAAAGGAGAACCAGCCAAACCAGCCCCACCTGGAAGTAATTAAATCTCTAGGTGGCTGGTTGGCAGCTAAACAGCTAATGATCCTGATAAAGGGTTACCAGGGCTCAGCTGAAGGGTCCTAGAGACAGGAAGCTGCTGAGGAGAAGGGATCCCAGGAGAGCTCACAGAGCAAGGAGCCAGGAGGGAATGCCCCCAGAGAGAGGGGCTCCCCTGAGGGAGAAGAGCCCCCAGAGGTGACAGTGACGCCCTACAGCAGGACAGTGCCCTAAAGCTGAGAGTTGCAGGGAATAAAGGTGCAGCCTGACCTGAACCCAGCTCTGGGAGCTCCTGATTCCATGAGGAAGAAAGAACCAAGTCCAGCTCTGGGAATGGAGGGACTGACAATGGCTGACACTCGAGGAGAGTGAGGAGCTGGAGTGAGAGCCAGGGCTGGAGCAGAGCAAAGGAAAATATTTTATTTTGGGGTTTATATGGACTGAAAACAGACCGCAGCAGGGGACGTTTGTCTCAGACCTTTTGGACTGTGTGGAGTAATGTAAGGAGTGTGAAGAGAGTAAACTAAGGCATGGTGTTTGCAGGGCCACCCTGAGCCAGCTGAGGGAGTGTGAGAAGGGGGTGATGATGGGAGGCTCAGGATCCCTACAGGCTCAGGGACATGAAATGGCCCCAACCCATCTGTGACCAGGCCCAGTGGACACAGACTGCACTGTGTTGGGGCAGCGAGGGGGCAGAGGAGCAGAGGTGGGGAGGGGAGCAGGGATTAAATGAACCAGAGGCTGAGCCTAGGTTGGTGCCTGGAAAGAGCATCTGGCCTCCCTGACTCTTACCTTGCCCTGCACTTCTGTTCTGATCATTGTCACTCAACTCCTCCTCCTCACCACCCTGGATGCCTCACACCCACTGCCAACCCCTTCACTGGCTCCACTCCTTGTGCTCCCCTCCCAGGCTCTGCCCTGCTCGCCCCTCACTCCCTGCTGCTCCCCCACTACCAGCCCCACTCACCCTCATGCTCACTTTGTTCCCTTCTCCCACCAGCTCCCCCTATACCCGGAACGAACTCCCTCCATAGTTAAAGTGCTGTCCTAGGAACCAGCAGATCTAGGCCCAGCTTCGCCACAGGCTGCCCGTGTGACCTTGGACAAGTCACTGAGTCTCTCTGTGTTTCAATTCCCCTGCTGTGAAATGGGGATAATCGTCATGGGCGATGGGTAAAACAGGCCAGGCTCTGGCCCCGCCTATGTTCCGCGCTCTCCCCCAAGCCATTGCCCAGGCCAGCGGGAGCTCAGCTTTGCCTCTGGCCAGAGTCTAGAAACCTGGTGCTGGGGGCGGTGCTGAGGCCAGCTGGTGATCTGGCACTGGGGGTGGTATGGTGCTGGTGCAGGCCAGTGACTCAGAACAGTTTGGCCAGGACTCCTCTGGCTGCTGGAGGATAAGGTGGGGGGGTGCATTCAGGCCACTGGTTGACATAGGGGAGCTGATATATGGGGCTCCAGCAGACGGGGGTTGGGGAGGCGGGGCCTTAGGAAGAAGGGGCTGGGCTGCGTGGCTAGCTTCCCCGAAGGGGGCTCGTGCCACCCATGATAATCGTCCTTCCTTCCCCCACCCTGTGTCCGTCTGGTCTGTTCAGACTGGAAGCTCTTTGGGGCAGGGATGGTCTGTTATGTGTTTTACAGCTCCCAGCACTAGGGCCCTGAGCATGGCTGGAAACTCGGGGCCGTCCTGCACTGCAAATAGTATCAGTGTGTTCAGGGTCAGATTGTGCCACATTGACTCACACTGGGCAGCCCCTCGAGTCCCACTGCACTGGGGTGGCAGAATCCAGCCTTTAACTCAATAAGAAATTCTATTTGTTTTATGCTGCCCTCAGATTTCCCAGGTGCTGCAGATGTTCCTGTTGAAGCCTGCACCTCAGGTGTGGAGTTGTCATGGGGGAGCTGGAGTGTGGACAGCCGAGCAAGGGACAGTCAGGGCTTGTGGTCCAGGGGAGTGGAGGGGAGGGGATGCTTCTCCTCTTTCCCTTGGAAGTAACTTTAAGGGTTTGTCTACACAGGGAAAAGCCCTGAATAGCTAGTGCAGAACAGCTAGTCAGCACTGACTGCCTGTGCGGACACTCTGATTCCATGCTAAGAGTGCCCTTGTCTGCTTTGGGTTAATCCCCATTGGAACTGAGTGCCCTCACCCCCTACTGCAGACTGAGTGCAGAATAATAGTGTCCACAGGGGGAGTTAGTGTGGAATAGCTTTAAATTCACACCCTCACTATTATGGTGCAGAACAGCGATTCCACACTAGCCATGCTGGGCTCTTCCCTGTGAATTCCCCAGGCCGACAAGCCCTCAGTGTGGGGAGAGGAGGTTTGAATGCCTTGTTCCTCACCCCAGCAACCCTTCTAGAGCCACCAGCTGCCCCTCTGCCCTCCACCCACTCTCTGCCACTGCATCCAGCAGGGCTGGATAAGCTCATCGGCTGGATGTTTCTGCCAAAAAATGGTGAGCAGTGAAATAAATAATTAATTGACTAGAGGCTATAACATAGCCACAGAGAGCAGTTAAACAATTGCCTGTGGCACCAGCTTCCCTCTCACAGCAGGTACCATGTGTATCTGTGTGGGTGGGTGGCCTCGGTATTCTCTATTTTGCCCGACCCCTTAGTTCCTGTGAGAGCTGTAAGAGGACTGCACAGGGACCGAGTATCCCAGGGGAATGGGTCTGACAGTGACAGCAGCAGTATCAGTGTTAGTTACCTGCATATCCTCGGGCTCTGGCGAGTCCTGAAATAATCAGACATGAGAATTTACACAAACGAAATGCAGACTCAGCAAGTCACAGACTCAACAAGTCACACTGTGAAAAACAAATGACACGGAACTTACCCAGTTCTGCCAGAGGGTCCATGGGAATGAGAGGGGAGAAAAGGGAAAAAAGAACAGAAATGAATCAATAGGAGAGATTCTCAGTAATAAAAGTGCCCAGTTCTAAACCCACATCACATTGGCCTCAGTGGGAATTTTGCCTGAGTAAGGACAGCAGGATTGGGCTCCTAATCAGTAGTTAGGGCTTCTCCTTTATCGCACCTGATCCCACAAAACCTCCCCCAAGAAATCAATAGGGCTGCACCTGTGCACCTCATGTGAGTCAGGGGGGCAGATAACAGGCCCAGTTCTCTCCCTGCTCTGGTCACTGTGTGCTGGGATGGTGCAGACTTGCTGGGACCAGGCCCTGGACATCAGAGAATTCCCTGGCGTAGGGAGAGCACAGCCGGGGTAAAACAGTGTAACTGGCTCCTGTGCCAATTGGCCCCTTATCCTGGTGTAGGGGGCGTGTCAGGACTGGGACTGAAGGGCTGGGTGGGTGTGTGCTGGGGCAGGGCAGGGCACATCACCAATTCTCAGGGACCACAGCCAGCTGGAGTGAATCAGAGCAGCCCCTGGGGCAGCCTGAGAACTAGGGAGCCATAACCAGCCCCTGCTCCCCACCCCAAGCAGGCCCTGTCCCAGCAGAGAACCTTGGCCTGCAGCTCAGAGAACTCTTCCTTCATAAGTGTCTCCATCCTCTGGGTGATGCTGGTGACCCCAAGGGGTTCTGAGGGCCTGCAACTCCTGCCATCTTCAGTGGGATCAGACCCATGTACCTGAATCTACAACTGCTGTGTGTGATGTGTGGAAACCAATAGGGCTCAGAGGGCCCGATCCTGCTTCAAGGAAACCTATGTGTGCGGGAAAACATCCATGGAGAGTTCACAGGGTGGGCCTGTAATAACTATAAAGCCCTCCTGTGTACAATACTATAAAATCCCTCCTGGCCAGAGACACCAAAATCCTTTTACCTGTAATGGGTTAAGAAGCTCAGGTAACCTGGCTGACAACTGACCCAAAGGATCAATAAGGGGACAAGATACTTTCAAATCTTGGTGGGGGGAAGGCTTTTGTTTGTGCTCTTTGTTTTGGGTTTTGCTCGCTCTTGGGACTAAGAGGGACCAGACATCAATCCAGGCTCTCCAAATCTTTCTGGACAAATCTCTCATGTTTCAAACTCATAAGTAACAGCCAGGCAAGGCGTGTTAGTTTTATCTTTGTTTTCTCAACTTGTAAATGTTCCTTTTGGCTAAGATGATTTACCTCTGTTTGCTGTAACTTTGAACCTAAGGCTAGAGGGGGTTCCTCTGGGCTCTATGAATCTGATTACCCTGTAAAGTTATTTTCCATCCTGATTTTACAGAGATGATTTTTACCTTTCTTTCTTTAATTAAAAGACTTCTTTTTAAGAACCTGATTGATTTTTCCCTGTTTTAAGATCCAAGGGGAGTGGATCTGGACTCACCAGGAATTGGTGGGGGAAAGGAGGGGGGATGGTTAAATTCTCCTTGTGATGGATCGGTGTTCACCAGGAACTTGGTGAAGATGTCTCTCAAGACTATCCAGGGAAGGGAGTTAGTACTTGGGAGTGGTGGCAGCAAAACCAGATCTAAGCTGGTAATTAAGCTTAGAGGTTCTCATGCAGGTCCCTACATCTGTAACCTAGAGTTCAGAGTGGGGAAGGAACCTTGACAGGGCCCTATTCATGTAAACTAATTATTGTTCTTGTTACAGGGTGTCTCTGGTGTCAGTAAGTGAAGTTTGTTTGTTTGTTTGTGTTTAAGACTGTATTTCCAAGGCTGAATGTGAAAAATAAAACTATTAATATTAGGGTTGTCAGGTGTCCGGTTTTTGACTGGAACATCTGGTCGAAAAGGGACCCTGGCGGCTCCAGTCTGCACTGCTGACCAGGCCAGTCGGAGGTGCAGAGGGGCTAAGGCAGGCTCCCTGCCTGCCCTTGCTCCGTGTGACTCCTGGAAGCAGCCAGCTTGTCCCCACGGCCCCTAGGCGCAGGGGTGATCAGGGAAGCTCTGAGCACTGCCCCTACCCTGAGTGACAGCTCCACAGCTCCCATTGGCCAGGAACCAGGGCCAGTTTGAGCTATGGGGGAAGTGCCTGCGGGTGCTGAGGCACCTGGCCGACCCTGGGCCTAGGAGCCAGACATACTGGCTGCTTCCAGGAGCTACCCAGAGCCAGGACAGGCATGGAGCCCCGCTGACTGGGAGCCACTTGAGGTAAGCGCTGCCAGGTTGGAGTCCGCCCCAAACCCTCTCTAGCATCCCAACCCCCTGCCCCAGGTCAGAACCCTCTGGTGCACCCTAACTCCCTCCCAGAGCCCACACCCCAAACTGCTGCCCCAGGCCTGAGCTCCCACCAGCACCCAAACTCCCTCCTGGAGCCCACACCCCCTCCCGCACCCCAAACCCCAGCTCCAGCCTTGAGCCGACTTCCACACTTCAACCCCTTCGGCTCCAGCCTGGACCCCATCCTGCACCCCAAACCCCTCATCTCTGGCCCCACCCCAGAGCCCACACCCCCATCTGGAGCCTTCATCCCCTCCTACACCCCTGCCCCAGCCCAGAGCCCCCTCCCACACCGTGAACCCCTCATCCCTGGCCCCACCCCAGAGCCCACACCCCCAGCTGGAGCCTTCATCCCCTCCTATACCCCTGCCCCAGCCCAGAGTCCCCTCCCACACCGTGAACCCCTCATTTCTGGTCCCACCCCAAAGCCCACACCCCAGCCAGAGCCATCACCCTCTCCCGCACCCCAAACCCTTTCCCCAGCCCAGTGAAAATGAGTGAGGGTGGGGGGCAGTGAGCATCAGAGGGAGGGGAGATGGAGTGAGTGGGGGCAGGGCCTCAGAGAAGGCGCTGGGCCTAGGGGAAGAGGCAGGGCAGAGGATGGGGCAAGGGTGAATGGTTTTGTGTCATTGGCAATGGTAGTTAATATTCATATTTCAATGCCACAAATTTTCCATCCATTATTTCTGGGTAATATCTGGATTTCCCATTGTCATATACTTTACCTGTAACAGTAACACATTAATTTTTACTCTAACATTTCTTTGCACACACAGCTCTGAATATTCCTTTCCAATTTAAAGCATAATCAAAACTAGTAAAAACACACATACCTTTCACTGCCTCGTATTCCCCTGGAAAGTCAAAGACATCCTGAGTTAACGCTGAGTCTCAAAACTTAATGGGAAATAGTCCAGCAAAAAGCAACATCTCCCTCACTGCTGATACGAATGTTTTGCAAGATTTGTCCATAAGACACTAGGCAGAGCACAGCACAGGAGCCGGCTTCTTATGGAGGCAGGGACCCAACCTGTCCTGCCCCAGCTGTTACATGTACTATGTTATACACCTCAGACACTGCACAGGTAAACCTGGACCAGAGAGCAGGGCTTCCTGGCTCTACATCACTACTCTCTCTCCCTCCCTCCCATATTGATCCCCAAAACCCTCCCCACCTGCCCCTCTTCAGCCCCGTCCTCTGCACAGACACACATGACTTTAAGTAGGGTTGCCAATTTTGATTGGATGTATTCCTGGAGATGTCATCACATGACATAATCTTTAATTAGAGATTGATCTAATTCCTGGAGACTCCAGGCCAATCCTGGAGGCTTGTTAACCATACCTTTAAAGCCCCACCTGATGTCATACCTGCATATCCCAGGGCAGGGCCGGCTCCAGACACCAGCGCGCCAAGCGCGCGCGTGGGGCGGCATTTTGCCGGGAGGGCGGCAGGCGACTCCGGCGGACCTTCCGCAGTCATGCCTGCGGGAGGTGCACCAGAGCCGCGGGACCAACGGACCTCCCGCAGGCATGACTGCAAGAGGTCCCCCGGAGCCACATGACTGGCGTGCTTGGGGCGGCCAAATTCCTAGAGCCGCCCCTGTCCCAGGGCCAGTCTCCTGCCCCACTACACATTGTTATTTGCATTCCAGTTGCATCTAGAGGTCACACTCAGAGTTGGGCCCCACTGTGCTAGGTCTATACGCACATACTCAGGCCTGAGCCCCATGGCACTAGGTCCTGTACAGGCCCCACAGCCAGGGCTGGATTAACTCTTCTGGGGGCCCAGGGCTAGTTGATTTTGGGGGAGGGGCCTAGGCTCCAGGGTTGGGCCAAAAATGAGGGGTTCAGTGTGTGGGAGGCAGTTGTTGGGGAGCAGGCTGGGGGTGGGGGTTGGGCGGGAGGTAAGGTGCAGGAGAAGGCTGGGTCTGGGAGGGAGGGAGTCAGGGTGCAGGGTGCAGGAGCAGGCTGGGGGTTGCCGGTGCGGGGTCTGGGAGGGAGGAAGGGATGTAGAGTGCTGGAGCAGGCTGGGCGTGGGAGTGCGGGGTCTGCGATGGAGGGAGGTTCCAGGAGCAGGCTGGGGTGGAGGTGCAGGGTCTGGGAGGGAACTAGGGTGCAAGAGCAGGCTGGGGGGGTGCAGCATCTGGGAGAGAGGGAGGGTGCAGGAGCGGACTGGGGGGTGCAGGGTCTGGGAGGGAGGGATCTAGAGTGCAGGAGCAGACTGGGGTGGGAGTGAGGGGTCTGGGAAGGAGGTAGGGTGCAGGAGTGGGCTGGGAGGGTGCAGGGTCTGGGAGGGTGCAGGAAGGGGCTGGCGGGCGGGGTGCTTACCTGGTGCTCCCACTTTGTGCGGGGGGCGGGACACCTGCAGGAACCACCCCACGTAGCTCCCATTGGCCCTGATTCCCAGCCAATGGGAGCGGTGGGGGTGGACCGAGCAAAGCACTGGGACAGGGAGCTTCCCTGCACTAGCGTTGTCATGGCTCCAGCCTGGAGCGGGTGTGGGAGAAATGGGTCAGCAGTGCACAGAGCCGCTTCCCCACCTCCAGGCAGAGCCGGCCAAGAATGCACCACGGAGGGGCTTTAGTGACTGCAGCCCAGGGCCCTGGGCTACAGCACCTAAAGCCCCTTTCTTAATCCAGCCCTGCCCACAGCACTAGGACCTGTTCACACACACTCCAGACTGTAAGAGACACAATCCCTACTCCAAAGAGTTTACAGTTTTGAGGCCTGACCCTGCAAATATTTATGCCCAGGTCTAACTTTACCCACAAACCTCCTCCTCTTCCCCACCCACCCCTCTAACTGCTGCCCCATCTCCCCCCTCCCTTTTGTCTCTGAACTGAGTGAACCCAGTCTGCAAACATTGCTTGTGTCTCCAGCTGTCCTAGATCCCTTCCAGTCTGACTTCCTACTCCACTCGAACTGCTCTCAGTAGGCTCCCTAGTGATCGCCCTGGTCAAATCTCAGTGCCCACAGCCTTGTGGTTATTTTTGGTTCCTCCCTGTGCACACCCAGGCCATTTCCAAACACTGCTGCTGCCTCTTGAGCGTTATCTCCAGTATCTGCCCTTTTCTCTCCATCCCTGCAGCACAATCTCTCTCTCAGGCCCTCATTATATCCTGCCACAACTAAAACACACCCCCTGTCCCCCTTCTGTCCACACAAACTGCATCTAAGAAAGTGACAGTCCCTGGCCCAGGGAGCTCACCCTCTGCATGGCAGACCAGGTACAACAGGGGGATGAAATAGACAAGTGGGGAGAAGGGGATGGAAGGGGGAGATAACGATAAAAACAAACCAAAGCCCAGCTCAGCAGGTGCCCAATGCCAGACAGGAGAGATTCCAGGGGCACAGCACAGCTGGGTTTGGAGGAGGGATTGAAGAGAGAAGGGGGCAGTGTTATATCCTTGGGGGCAGCCAGTTTAGGAAGAAATCACTTGAGGCCAGAGAGCAGACAGCTAACAAAACTACCATTTTATTTACAAACACAGAGCTCACCCAACCGGCCGAAGTTGGTTGGGCCATCCCCTAATAATCTAACTCAGTTGCCATAGGAACAAAAACCATGACAACCAAATACACAACAGGCAGCTTTACTAACACTGAGGGGGTGTTTTTCGGTACATGGAGTGGGAGGGGGAGAAAACACTGAGGTGTTTAAGGGAGAAGCAGACAGGTGGGTGACCCAGGCTGAGGGTGACCAGGACCGTCCCAATATTAGGGGATTTGTCTTATATATGCAACTAAACACCCTACCGCAAAAAAAGGCTTGATTTTTCACATTTGTTAGCCGGTCACCCTACCTAGGCTGTCAGGAGAGGAAAAAAAAAAGCCCAGCAGCAATATGGCTCCCCATGGAAGGTGTGCCGAGGGTGACAGCCCAGCACGTCCACCCCTAAAACCGGCCCTGCAGGCTGCCATCACTGGCAGAGGGAAGGTGGCACCAATTGCGCAGACAAGGTGGGACTAACTGGTGAGGGACCTAAAGGCAAAGACAAGGAGCTTGTTCTGGAGGGGTTCTCAGTGGAACTAAGTGGTGGAGATGGCAGGAGAGATGAGCCTGAGGGCTGAGCCTAGCAGCAGCCGTGCTTTGGGTGCAGCTGAGGGGACAAAACGGCTGGCATCAAGGCTGGACAGGAGGAGATCACAGCAGTGGAGGTGTGAGATGAATGAGAGCCTGGGCTGTCAGAACAGACACAAGAGGCTGTATCTATGATGTCTTATACACGCAGGAGCAGGGAGACTGGGATGAGGTCAGGACATGTGGGCCCAGCGAGAGGTTGAGTCAGAGACGATGCCCAGATTTCTGGCCTGAGTGACTGGGCGGATGGAGGTGTTGTTAGGGTGGCCAACACTGTATTTAAAAAATACAGGACAGTTTTTTCTGCCCTGCCTCCTCTGTCCGCCCAACTCCCAACCCAGACCAACATCATGGAATGGTTCTCCCAGCCAGGGCAGGGGAAATGGCCCCGGTCCCCTCCCATAAGGAGCCACCTCGAGCAGGGCTCAGACCCCAGGCCTCCCACTCTGCTCTGGGCTCCTTCCAGTCAGCTCAAGCCTCACACCCTACCTCAGGGCTACAATCTCTGGACCACTGGAGAGGCAGAGATCCTGGTACCTAGCTCAGGGCAGACCAGTGTGTGGGATGGGAGGCAGGGAGGGAGGGGGAGCAGCCACAGTCCCTTGAGAGGGCTCATGGTGTTATCCAAAGAGATGAAGAAACTAGGAAGTGAGCAGGGCTCTGAGGGGTGCAGCTGCCCTCTGGACATTGATGAGGAGATGTCAGACAGGCCGAGATGTGGGAACAGTCTTTAGTGGAGAAGAAGTTTGAGAGACATTGGCACAGAGGTTGTATCTGAAGCTATGCATGTAGGTAAGAGCTACTAGAGGCAGGGTGTGAAAAGAGGAGAGCAGGAGGCCAAGTACGGGGCTCTGGGGGGCAGATGTTCTCTGAAAGAGGGAGACAGGAAGAGACCGACTCAACAAAACAGACACCAAAGAAGTGATTAGAAAGGCAGGAGGAGAACTGGGAGAGGAGGGAGCTGTGAAAGCCAAGGATTTAATGGAGAGGAGTGGTCTGTCAATGATGTCAGAAGGAGGAGCATGAAGCTAGCACAAGGAGAATGAGGATCACACAGAAGCCATAGAATCTTTCCAGGAAGGTCATTAGAGACTTTGGCGAGAGCGGTTTCAGGGGAGTGCAGGGGACAGAAGCCGGATTGGAGCAGGTCTAGGATGGAATTGGAGGAGAGGAACTCCAGACAGCGATTGTAGCTGGAGCTTTCACTGAGCTTAGAGATGGACGGCAGAAGGGGCAATAAGTAGACAGAGAACTGGGATTGGGGATGGAAAGTGTGAAGATGGGTGAGACTAAGTGTCACGGGGTGTCTGGTCTTTTAAGAGGAGTTGGGCCCAGCCCCACCCTGTGACTAATCAGCTGATGTTGAGACCAGGGATCAGGTGACTGATTAAAGATCTCCTTGTCCTCATAAAAGCCTGGCCAGCAAGTCCCTCAGATAAGGAGAGCTTCAGGGAGCAGAAAGACACCTGCAGGACACCCTAGGACAGGGAAAAGAGCCCCGTTCATGTCTGATTGTAACAAAAGCATGAAAACAAAGTTTTAACAAGGTTTCAAACAGGAATTTGGACAGGCATCCAGATCTTCGAGGCAGCTTCGAAAGCCTCAGCCTCATTGGCTGGAAATTCGTAACTCCATTCCCTGCACCAGCCTTCTCGCACCCACTGTGAGTAGAACTGACCAGGGGGTGAGAAATACCTTGTCAGACAGGATAGTGCCCTGCTAACAAGTATAGGCTATAGATTGTGTTTCTTATACCTGTAACTTTATGTTTCCAAATCTACACTTGCTTTTATTTGAGTTTCCGTCTGATACTCTATTAATTAAACTTCAGTTTGGTTTTACTGTAGATGTGTCTAAGTGCCTGGTGCAAAGGAGTGTGTTGAACCAAGGGGAAGCCAGTAAGTGGGGGTGCACTGCTTCCACTGAGGCAGTAGATCGGCGTGCATTGCTGGTGTCCAGCAGGAGACAGGGGACTGGGCACTCGAGTGTAACAAAGCTGGGGTGTGAATTACTAGCCTGCAGAGAGACACAGCGGGGCTCATGGAGCCCGGAGCACAGCGCCTCGTATTGCCTGTAGCCAGTAGCTTTGGGAGAGTTTCCCCTGGTGGGCACAGACAAGGCTCCCACACTGTGAGCAGGTTGCAGCAATTTACCCTGGAGAACTCATGTAACCCCAGAGACATCTCAGAATTCCCAATACAATGAATGGGAAGAAGCAGGCACCTTAGAATGGGATCCACAGACCCCAGTGTGTTAGAAGCCATGTAAGCCAGCCAATGGGAGAGGCTGACAAGAGGGGTTTGTGCTAAGCCCCGCCCCTCTCCTGACGGTGGTGCCTTTCTCTGCTAGCAATCCACAGCCAGGAGCCCTCTTCTGGAGCCAGGCAGATGAGGCACCTCCGTGTGTCTGTGAGACAGAGTAAGGTGCGGGCCACGCTCCACACAAGATGGCCGAAAGGCAGAGGGGTGTTATAGAGTGATTCTGAGTTAATATTTAATTAAAATGTAACAACTTGAACAAAAGAGACAGAGGGAGCCTCACATGAGAATGTCCCACAGCCCAGCATTGTCCTGAGAGGTAGAAGATCCTTGTTTAAATGCCTTCTCCTCATCTGGCAGAGCGGGGGAACTTGAACCAGACTCACCCACATCCCAGGTGGGTACCCTAACCCCTGGGCTAAATGTTACATGGGAGACTCACACTTTCTCCATCTCCCACCTCATGCTGTGTGCTGTTGGGTGACCTCTGAGCACATCTACTGGATCAGGCCCCACGAGTGAGCTAGATGCTCTTCCCCTCAGTTTAGGTGTCTCCAGGGGCGCAGGTGGGAGATAGGTGCCCAGATGTCTATAGCCAGACCCAGAGGCAGACACTGAGAGAGCTTTTACACTACAGGTTAATGCCCCGAGTAAGTTTAGGCACCTACAGGGTTGGGTTTCAACCAAGTGGGCTTTTGTGGACCATGGTGCCTAAAACTGGGCTTGAGAGGCTTATGTCTGGGGTTTCTTTGTAGATCCGGGCCATAATGCACAATGCAATTCCCAGATAAAAACTACATTAATGTGGAGTTAAGGCTGAGGAGACGTACTTGTAACTTAAGGGTTAAACACATTACAGGAGGAATCTTTTAATTATTCCCAAACCAAGTGTTTTACACCCAGCATATACAAATTATGGTTAAATTATAAAAGAAATCTATGGTCTAGAAATGCAGCTAAGGCACCTAAACAACCTTAACTCTGCCCTGTAGTAAGATCATGAGGGGAAAACTGAAAAACATTGTGTGCCTTTAAAAATCAGTTTCATTTAATGTAGAACCACACACACTGCTCAGCACTGATCAGACCTGTATGGCTATTGTGTGGAGTCACCGCAGGGTGGAGCTGACGTGGGTGTGCGTGGTCACTGAGGGTAAAATCCCTCCACCATATTACATGGGCATGGAAGGGTCAGAACACAGGTGGTGTCTGGGTGAGGGATCCTGTCAAACACTGGACAAGTCTCTCTGGGTTCATCTACATTGCAAAAAACCTTGTGTCAGTGGGTCTGAGCCTGGGGCAAGTGACTCGGGCTTGCAGCGCTCGCTCTACAGGGCTGAAAATAGCAGTGTAGAAGTTTCTGCTCGGGCTGGCACCTGGGTTCTGAAACCCAGCGATGGGGGAGGGTCTCAGAGCCTGGGCTCCAGCCCGAGTGGGAACGGCTACACTGCTAGATTTAGCCCTGCAGCACAAGCCCCAGTCAGTTGACCCAGGGTCTGAGACTCGCAGCCACAGGTGGTTTTTTGCACTGGACACGTACCCACAGTCTCCAGCAATGAGACTGACCAAGCTGGGCTGGTGTATTCAGGGCCCTGGGCTCAAGGTGCCATTTCTGTAATTCCCATGGGGTTTATTAGGGCAAATGGGCCCTTCACCCTTCAGAGCCTCTTTGTGTCAGTGTGAGCAGCCCTGAGCTCCCTGCTTGGGCTCTGGTGCCAATACAGAGACATTCCTTGTCACTCATTCAAACAGGCTGTAACTCCACTTGCTAACATTGAGCTCAAGGTGTTAAACAGTGACTGCACTGGCAGTAAATGTGGCTTTCAATTGAGTTAAGTTGGCTCGACTGAGCTGACTTGACTGACTTCACATGAAATCTT
The DNA here is from genome assembly GCF_020497125.1 of Mauremys mutica. Taxonomy (NCBI): domain Eukaryota; kingdom Metazoa; phylum Chordata; order Testudines; family Geoemydidae; genus Mauremys; species Mauremys mutica. The sequence continues at coordinate 40,608,133 of NC_059083.1, forward strand.
CAACGCATCCCATTGGTCCCAGACACTGACCTTTCTGCCTCTTCATCTCAGCTTGCAGGGTCTCTAGGGGGAGAAAAAGGCAAGAGGTGAGATTTCACTGTCGTGTTTATAACAGTAACACCACTATGTAACTGGTCCAGATACTGACCTTTTTGCTTCTTCATCTCAGATCGCAGGGTCTCTAGAGGGAGAAAAGAGGGAGAGGTGAGATTTCACTGTCGTGTTTATAACGGTAACACCACTATGTAACTGGTCCAAACACTGACCTTTCTGCCTCTCCATCTCAGATTGCAGGGTTTCTAGGGGGAGAAAAGGCAAGTGGTGAGATTTTACTGTCATGTTTATAATGGTAACCCCACGATGTAACTGGTCCAGACACTGACCTTTCTGTCTCTCCATCTCAGATCGCAAAGTCTCTAGAGGGAGAAAAGAGGAAGAGGTGAGACTTCCCCCTGTCAAGTTTATGGGGATAATGTTAATTTTGTAACTGGCCCAGACACTGACCTTTCTCTTGTTCCCGTTCAGACAGCAGGGTCTCTAGAGAGAGAACAGGGTGAGAGATGATGCATCAATTCATAGATTCCAAGGCCAGGAGGGACCATTGTGATCACCTAGTCTGACCCCTGCATAACACACGCCCAGGGGCTTCCCGACAATAATTTCTAAAGCAGATCATTTAGAAAAACATCCAATCTTGATTTACAAACTGCCAGTGCTGGAAAATGCACCATGGCCCTTGGGAAATTGTTCCAATCATTAATTAATAATGGCGAGATTTCACCCTATTTTATTTATGGGGATAACTCTACTGCCAGCTAGTGTGATGGGATCCAAACACTGACCTTTCTCGCTCTCCATCTCAGATCGCAGAGTCTCTAGAGGGAGAAAAGGGCGAGAGGTGAGATTTCACCATCGTGTTTATGGTGCAGTTCCAGATATTAATATAATTGTGCTGTAACTATGAAAGTGAGGCAGACAGACTGACAAACAGGACACACAGACAGATCTGTCTCAACATCCCTGCACTGACCATCCCTCACTTCCCTCCCGCATTGACCATCACCTCAAAGAGCTGCTCTAAGTGTCTGCCCCAGGAGCCATCCCCGCTTCCTGGGACCCGTCACACTCCTGTCTGATCTGGCTGTTGCGGGGGAGAGGAGAGAAGGTCTCTTTTTTTTTTATCCAATTCCCTGTCTGCTCCCCTCTATGCCCATCCCCTGAAAAGCCCCAGCTCTCCCCAGCTTCTGACTGTGGGGCTGGGGGAGGGAAGTGAAGGATGGGAATGGGGCATTGACCTGAGCTGGATACGGGACAGGGTCTGATTGGCTCCATCATAGGCCAACTCTTGGCCATGTATCACTAGGGTCATGCCCATTCCCTGATCCTAGTGATATCTGGGACCAGCTCCTTCTAGGGCAGGGATGGGCAAACTATGGCCCGCGGGCCGGATCCGGCCCTTCAGGGCTTTGGATCCGGCCCGCGGGATTACCCCTGGTGGTGCTGCGGGCCCGGCGCTGCTCTCAGAAGCAGCCCCCGGGCCGGGAGGCAAAGGGCTCCATGTGTGCACGCAGAGCCCTCTGCTCCTCCCCCCCCAGGGGCCGCAGCACTTCCTGGAGTGGCGTGGGGACAGGGCAGGCATGAAGGGAGCCTGCCCTGGCCCTGGTGTGCGCCACTGCCACCCCGGAGCCACTTTAGGTAAGCGGCACCGGACTTTGTGGCGGGGGAGGGCGGTTGCAGATACAGGTCGATTCCAAAAATTCGAATTAACTTAAATCGAACTAATCTGGTAGTGTAGACATACCCTTAGACTCAATTGAGTTTTGTTAAACACCCCAGAGCTGAAATCACTGATATCTAGGTCTAACTGTTAGACCTGCTTTGGGACAGTGTCTCTGATGTAAGAGACTACCTAGTGTGCACCAGCCAGTGAGGCTCCTACACTCTAACAGCTGAAATTATGAGAGCTGTGCTAGGTGTGTGTGTGTGTGTGGGGGGGGTGGACCTGAAAACATCCTGGTGGATTGGTGTAGCAATTGGCCAGCGGAGTAGCCAGGGAAGAGAAGCAGAGGGCTAATTGTCTGGCAGGGTAACTGGTGAAGAGGCACAGTGATCAGCCAGAACAGTGGCTAGCAAAGAGGAGTGGAAAGCAATTCATAGAATCATAGAATCATAGAACTTAAGATCAGAAGGGACCATTATGATCATCTAGTCTGACCTCCCGCAAGATGCAGGCCACAAAAGCTGACCCACCCACTCCTGAAATAATTCTCTCCCTTGACTCAGCTGTTGAAGTCCCCAAATCCTGATTTAAAGACTTCAAGTAGCAGATACTCCTTCAGCAAGCGACCCCTGCCCCATGCTGCAGAGGAAGGCGAAAAACCTCCAGGGCCACTGCTAATCTACCCTGGAGGAAAATTCCTTCCCGAGCCCAAATATGGCGATCAGCTGAACCCCGAGCATGCGGGCAAGACTCTCCAGCCAGACACTCAGGAAAAAGACTTTCAATATCCCAACATTGACCCTCGGTACTAATTACCAGTGGTGGCACGTTATTGACCTATTGACTAAATCACGTTATCCTATCAAACCATTCCCTCCATAAACTTATCAAGCTTAATCTTAAAGCCAGAGAGGTCCTTCGCCCCCACTGTTTCCCTCGGTAGGCTGTTCCAGAATTTCACTCCCCTGATGGTTAGAAACCTTCGTCTAATTTCAAGCCTAAACTTCCCGACTGCCAATTTATATCCATTTGTTCTCGTGTCCACATTAGTACTGAGCTGAAATAATTCCTCTCCCTCCCTGGTATTTATCCCTCTGATATATTTAAAGAGAGCAATCATATCTCCTCTCAACCTTCTTTTGGTTAAGGAAAACAAACCGAGCTCCTCAAGTCTCCTTTCATACGACAGGCTTTCCATTCCTCGGATCATTCTAGTGGCCCTTCTTTGTACCCGTTCCAGCTTGAATTCATCCTTCTTAAACATGGGAGACCAAAACTGCACATAGTACTCCAAATGAGGTCTTACCAACACCTTGTATAACGGGACTAGCACCTCCTTATCTCTACTAGAAATACCTCGCCTAATGCATCCCAAGACCGCATTAGCTTTTTTAACGGCCACGTCACATTGCCGACTCATAGTCATCCTGCGATCAACCAGGACTCCGAGGTCCTTCTCCTCTTCCGTTACTTCCAACTGGTGCGTCCCCAGCTTATAACTAAAATTCCTGTTAGTCATCCCTAAATGCATGACCTTACACTTCTCACTATTGAATTTCATCTTATTACTAATACTCCAGTTTACAAGGTCATCCAAATCTCCCTGGAGGATATCCCGATCCTTCTCTGAATTGGCAATACCTCCCAACTTCGTGTCATCCGCAAACTTTATCAGCCCACTCCTACTTTTGGTTCCAAGGTCAGTGATAAATAGATTGAATAAGATCGGACCCAAAACCGAACCTTGAGGAACTCCACTGGTAACCTCCCTCCAACCCGACAGATCACCTTTCAATACGACCCGCTGCAGTCTCCCCTTTAACCAGTTCCTTATCCACCTCTGGATTTTCATTTCGATCCCCATCTTTTCCAATTTAACCAGTAATTCTTCATGCGGTACCGTATCAAACGCCTTACTGTAATCAAGATATATTAGATCCACTGCATTTCCCTTGTCTAAAAAATCTGTTACTTTCTCAAAGAAGGAGATCAGGTTGGTTTGGCACGATCTACCTTTCGTAAAACCATGTTGTAATTTGTTCCAATCGCCATTGACCTCAAGGTCCGTAACTACTCTCTCCTTTAATATTTTTTCCATGACTTTACATACTACAGATGTTAAACTAACAGGCCTGTAGTTACCCGAGTCACTTTTTTTCCCCTTCTTGAAAATAGGAACTATATTAGCTAATCTCCAGTCAAACGGTACAACCCCCGAGTTTAGAGATTCATTAAAAATTATCGCTAACGGGCTTGCAATTTCACTCACCAATTCCTTTAATATTCTAGGATGAAGATTATCCGGGCTACCTGATTTACTACCGTTAAGCTGTTCAAGTTTGGCTTCTACCACGGATACTGTAATGTCCAACCCCGCACCTTCATTCCCATCAGTCACTCTGCCACTATTCCTAAGCCCTTCATTAGCCTCATTAAAGACAGAGGCAAAATATTCGTTTAGATATTGTGCCATGCCCAGCTTACCCTTAATCTCCACCCCGTTTACAGTTTTAAGCAGACCCACTTCTTCTTTCTTGGTTTTCTTCCTATTTATATGGCTAAAAAACCTTTTACTATTGGTTTTAATTCCCTTCGCAAGGTCCATCTCTACCCGGCTTTTGGCCTTTCTCACTGCATCCCTACACCCTCTGACCTCAATAAGGTAGGTTTCCTCGCTGATCCCTCCCATCTTCCACTCCTTGTACGCTTTCTGTTTTTTCTTAATCCTGAGGTCTGAGACGCTTGCTCATCCAGCTCGGTCTAAAACTGCTACCTACTGTTATATCCTTGGGGCAGCCGGTGTAGGAAGCAATCACTTGAGGCCAGAGAGCAGGCAGCTAACCAAAACCTCCATTTTATTTACAGATATACAGAGAGCTCACTCAGCCGGTTGAAACCGGATGAGCTATCCCTTAATAGTCTAACTCAGTTGCCATAGTAACAAAACCCATGACAACCAAATACACAACATATTCCTCCCCCCCTGATAAGAACATCCCCTAAATAAAACACACACTAAACTAGAGAAGGAGGGTAGACTGCCTCCATTCCCGGCTAAACCCTAGGGATTATTTTGCCCCATAACCGTGGGTTCGCCCTAACTAAAGATCCAGGCCTTCTGTCTCTAGGTGGATTACGGCGAACTTCTGGTGTTGTTGCACCCGAAAGTACTAGGGGCTCAGGGTCCGCAGCACGAATAGGTGAGGAGGTGGTATCAGCTCGTGCTGGGCAAAGGGGTATCTCAGCTGCCGGCAGTAATGGAGGAGAACAGTCAGGAACAGGTGACTCATGATTGGGTGTCTCACCAGGAGGGGTGAAGTCAGACCCCTCAACTGCAGATGGGTCCTGAGGACTGGCATGACCTGGCAACAGCTGATCTACATGTCGCCGCCAGGTAAGATTCTATGCAGTCCGGACTGTATAGGAAACAGGTCCTGTTTGAGTGATGACTGTGGCCGGGACCCATTTAGCTCTGGAAGTATAATTCCGAGCCAAAACTGGCTGTCCTGGGCTAAAGGTTCGGTCTTTTGCTCTGGGTGCCCGTCTGATGACTTGATATTGCTGCTGACGTTGCACAGTTTGTCTGGGTTCAGAAGGTTTCAGCAGATCAAAGCAAGTGCGCAGCTGTCGTCCCATCATTAGAAAGGCTGGGGAAGCCTGGGTCGTAGCATGAGGTGTGTTTCTATAGGAAAGTAAGAAGGTATCCAGACGCTTTTGAATGGAGTGTTGTCCCTTTGCTGATTTCAAAGCGTTTTTCATTGTCTGCACAAATCTTTCAGCTAATCTGTTGGTGGACGGATGATATGGTGCTGACGTGATGTGGTGTATCCCATTTGCCTTCATAAAATTTTGAAACTCCTGAGAGACGAACTGCGGTCCGTTGTCGCTCACAAGTTGTTCTGGCAGACCAAAACGACTAAAGAGTCCTCGTAGTTTTTGGATAGTACTCTCTGCAGTAGTGGACTGCATTATAGAGACTTCTGGCCATTTAGAATGGGCATCTACTGCCACCAAGAACATGCTTCCTTCAAGGGGGCCAGCAAAGTCAACATGAATACGTTGCCACGGGTTTTCAGGCCAGTCCCATGGGTGTAGGGGTGCCCACTGGGGTGCATTTCTTACACCCTGACATGACATACAAGCTTTTGCCTTCTCTTCAATAGCACTGTCCAATCTAGGCCACCAAAAATAGCTTCGTGCAATTTCCTTCATGCGCACTATTCCACAGTGACCGGAATGTAGCTGTTCTAACATCTGTGATCTCAGGGGTGGTGGAATAATGACACGCCTCCCCCACAACAAACAACCAGATTGGACCGATAACTCCGTCCGCCTGGACATGTAGGGAACAAGGTCGGGTGAGACCGGAGAGGTTTGTCGAGATTTTCCATGCATCACCAGGTCCATAACTTGGGATAATACTGGGTCAACGCGGGTTGCCTTCTTTATCTGAGTAGCAGTGATGGGTGTATTCTCTACCTGTTCAAAGTAGAAGACTTCCTTTTGGGCACTATCTTGATGTTTGACCGGTAAAGGTAACCTTGAGAGGCCATCTGCATTGCCGTGCAGAGTGGATTTCCGATATTTGATTTCATATGTGTGTGCAGAAAGTATCAATGCCCAACGTTGCATACGACTAGCAGCTAATGGGGGAATGCCTGTGTAGGGTCCAAAAATTGATGTCAGAGGTCGATGGTCTGTAAGAAGAGTAAACTTTCGCCCAAACAGGTACTGATGAAACTTCCTAATTCCAAAAACAATTCCTAATGCCTCACGTTCGATTTGGGTGTAGTTAGTTTCTGCTTTGCTTAGAGTGCGTGAAGCAAAAGCAATAGGTCTTTCTTCTCCCAAAGGCATAATGTGTGACACGACCGCTCCCACTCCATAAGGGGAAGCATCGCAGGCCAATTGCAGGGGTAAGGATGGATCAAAGTGCGTTAGAACTTCAGAATTTAACAATGCATCCTTAGCTTTGTTAAATGCAACATCACAGGCTTCAGTCCACTTCCAAGCCTTGTTCTGCCCAAGGAGCTCATGAAGTGGTTTTAGCAGTGTGGCTAACTGTGAGATGAACTTCCCATAATAGTTCAGTAGTCCTAGAAATGAGCGCAGCTGGCTTACATTTCGAGGTGGGGGAGCCTCCACAATAGCTTTAACTTTTGCAGGGGCCTTATGAAGACCTGCAGAATCGATGATGTGTCCCAAATATTCAACAGAGGGCTTGAAGAATTCACACTTGTCTTTGCGAACTCGTAGGCCATACTCTTCCAGTCTTTGTAGGGTAGCCTCTAAATTCTTTAAGTGATCCTCTTCATTTCTTCCAGTGACCAGGATATCATCCAGATAGCACTGAACTCCTGACAAGCCACACAAGATCTGGTCCATTGCCCTCTGGAACAGGGCGGGAGCCGATGTGATTCCGAAGGGTAGGCGACAGTATCGATAAAGCCCCTTATGAGTCACAATAGTCAACAGCTCTTGGGACCTTTCATCGACGTGCATCTGTAAATATGCTTGACTCAGATCAATCTTACTAAACTTTTGTCCCCCAGCCAGGCCTGCGAAGAGGTCATCGATTCAGGGAAGCGGGTATTACTCTGCACACAACACTGGGTTGACAGTGACTTTAAAATCACCGCAAATCCAGAGAGAGCCATCTTTCTTCACTATTGGAACGATAGGAGTGGCCCATGAGCTATGGGTAACTGGTATTAGGACTCCATTGGTGACCAGGCGCTCCAGGTCTGCTTCAACTTTTGGCCTGATGGCATATGGCACAGTTCGGGCTTTCAGATATTTTGGTGGACTGCCAGGTTTAATGTTCAATGTCACAGTGATTCCCTTCATACTTCCCAAATCATCTCCAAAAACAGCAGCATGTTTCCTTAGTATAGGGGTTAGACTGGTTTCTTCTTTAGTCATCCGGTGCACTTCTGCCCAGTTCAGCTGAATCTTCCCAAGCCAAGACCTACCCATTAAGGCTGGGTAGTCATCTCTCACCACAAACAGTGGCAATTTAGCCGCCTGTCCATTGAGCTCCACCTTAACATCAATAGTGCCCAACATGGGCACAGCTTCACCTGTATACGTCTTCAGAACAGTTTTTGTTGCCTTAAGCGGAAGATGCTGTAGCTTTTCCTTATACACAGTCTCAGGAACCAGGGAGACAGCTGCACCGGTGTCTAGTTCCATGCGTATAGGTTTGCCATCCAATAAGGGGGTTACCCAGTATTCATGTGAGCCCGCTGCCAAAGACAAAACATGCAGTGGCACTTCCTCTTGTGAGGAGGTGTCACCTTGATCATCCTGGGTCTGCTCTAGGGTATGCAAGGTTCCTCTTTTTGTCGGCCAGACCACAGGCCTCTTTTTCTTTTGTTTACAGGCATACTCAATGTGTCCCTTTTTGCCACAGTGTTGACACACCAGGTCCTTACACCAGCATTCTGATGCCTGGTGACCCAGCTTACCATAGCGGTAACATTCTTGACTCTGCACCGTTTTGTGGGTCAGTTCTTGTGACACTTTTTGCACCCTAGGGGATACACCGATGTATTGTGCCTCCCTTGTAGCCAGTTCTATGGAGACAGCAATATCAACAGCCTTCTGTAATGTAAGCTGAGCCTCTGTCAGTAGGCACTTCCATATAGCTTCACTGCAGAGGCCACACACTAACCTGTCACGCAGGGCATCATTTAACATCTCTTTAAATTCACAGTGTTCTGCTAGCTTTTTTAAAATGGCTACAAATTGTACAACTGTTTCATCTTCCTTTTGGTCTCTTTTGTGGAACCTATATCTTTCAGCAATTACCAGTGGTTTTGGGGAGAAATGAGACCCCAGGATTTCCACAATGTCACTGTAAGATTTAGTCTCAGGCTTAACAGGGTGTAGTAAGCTGCGTAGCAGAGAGTAGGTTTTAGCCCCTACAACAGTTAAGAATATTGGCACCTTCTTCGCTTCTGTAATGTCATTTGCAATACCAAAAAGCTCAAAACGCTCAGTATACACATGCCACTGCTCTGTATTCTCATCAAAAGGCTCCAGGGGCCTGGTCAGAGTAGCCATGATTTTTAGTTTCACTTTCACAGTCAGTGCAAACAAGCAGCTTTTTTTTGTTTGTTTGTTCTTTACCTTAACTTCTACTTCCTTCTGTTACTGGAGCAGCACCGGAGTCTGACCTCGTCGCCAGTGTTATATCCTTGGGGCAGCCGGTGTAGGAAGCAATCACTTGAGGCCAGAGAGCAGGCAGCTAACCAAAACCTCCATTTTATTTACAGATATACAGAGAGCTCACTCAGCCAGTTGAAGCCGGCTGAGCTATCCCTTAATAGTCTAACTCAGTTGCCATAGTAACAAAACCCATGACAACCAAATACACAACACCTACGAACCGTTTTCCCTTTCTCGGGATACAGGCCTCAGACAGCTCCTGCAACTTCAACCTGAAATAATCCCAGGCGTCTTCCGCCTTTAGATCCCTAAATATGTTAGTCCAATCTACTTCCCTAACTAGTCGCCTTAATTTAGTAAAGTTAGCCATTTTGAAATCGTAAACCTTAGTCTCAGATGCAATTTTGTTTATCCTTCCATTTATTTTGAACCGAATTAGCTCATGATCACTCGAGCCAAGGTTGTCCCCTACAACCATTTCTTCTATGAGGTCCTCACTACTCACCAAAACCAAATCTAAAATGGCATCCCCCCTCATCGGTTCAGCAACTACTTGATGAAGGAATTCATCAGCTATCACATCTAGGAAAAGCTGAGCCCTATTATTATTACTAGCATTTGTTCCCCAATCTATATCCGGGAAGTTAAAGTCTCCCATGATCATACAGTTCCTATTAGTATTTACCTCCTTAAAAACATTAAAGAGTTCTCTATCCATATCCAGGCTAGATCCCAGCAGTCTATAGCACACCCCAATCACTATCCCAGGGGAGGCTCTAGTAGTTTTCTTCCCCAATGTGACCATTGCCCAAACAGACTCCGTATTATCCATTCCATTACTAGTTATTTCATTACAGTTTACCTCATTATTGACATACAATGCTACTCCCCAAACTTTACCTTTGTTTCGGTCTTTCCTAAACAGCACATACACTTCCATACCTGTACTCCAGTCATGACTAGCATTCCACCATGTTTCGGTTATTCCTACAATATCCGGTTTCAATTCTCGGACCAGGAGCTCCAATTCCTCCATTTTGTTACCTAGGCTTCTCGCATTGGTGAACAAACATCCTAATTTTTGCTGTTTGGCCTCTCTTACCTTTGTTACCCAGTTTGGTAGGGACACAGTACCACCAGTATGACCTATTGGTCTAGTATCCATCCCCCCCCCCCTCTTCCTTATGTCCAAACCCCTCCCTCTGGCTATATCCGTTCTTATTCTGCTGTCCTCCCTCTCAATGTTTAAATTTGGCGTGGAGAGTGCCTGGACATCTCCCAACCGTCTCCCCCCAATTCCTAGTTTAAAGCTCTTTTGATCAGATGAGCCAGCCTCCCTCCTAGAAGTCTATTTCCTTCCCTACTCAGGTGGAGCCCATCCCGCGAGAACAGTTCTCTGTCCCCGAAAGCCTCCCAGTGCCCATACATCCCAAAGCCCTCCTTATAGCACCACTCCCTGAGCCAACTATTTATCATCACAATCCTGTTACCCCTTTGTCGCCCTTCCCTAGGGACAGGTAGAATCCCACTGAAGATCACCTGAGCCTCAATTTCCTTGAGCGTCTTACCCAGCCTGGCATAGTCTCCCTTGATTCTCTCCAGCGAGAATCTAGCCGTGTCATTGTGGAAATCCTGGGGTCTCATTTCATTCCTACATGAAGGATGATCAACGGGTTCTTACCTGCTCCTTTTAGGATCCTTTTCAACTGCAGGTCCACATCCCGTATTTTAGCGCCCGGTAGACAGCACACCCTTCTGTTCTCCGGATCGGCCCTGGTCACAGGCCTGTCCAACCTTCTCAGTATGGAGTCCCCAATCATGTAGACCTGCCTTTGCCTGGTGACAGTGCGGTCTGCTAACCTATCCCCCGTTCCCCCTGGTTGCAAGCTCCTTCCATTCCTATCATCCCCTGTAGTCCCCCTTAAGCCATCCTGCATCCTCCCAGGGCCCAAAGTTGGTGCTGCCTCCATCGACTCCTCCCCTCTTTCTATCGGACTAGCCGCTCTTCTCTTCTTCCTTGCCCTCCCACCGTCAGCTACCACCTGCTGTACCCCTTCCTCATTCTCCAAACCTTCAAACCTGTTCCTTAGCTCTATTTCTCCTTCACTGGCCCTCCTTTTCCCCTGCCTGCTTCTCATGGTCACATGCTTCCACTGCCCATGTTCCCCATCCAGCATTCCCCCCCTCACAGGGCTTAGCCCCTGCTTCCCCCTGCACCTCTGAGCATTCCCCTTCAGCCACAGCTTGCCTTTGCTCCATCAGCTGCTCAAGCCCCTTTTTAATCTCTACCAGGGTTTCTACCTGCATCTCTAGACCTAGAATCTTTTCTTCCATCAGCTCTATTAGGCGGCACTTCATGCATATATACCTCTGTTCCGGTGCCCCCACTAGGACCATGTACATACCGCAGCTGCCGCATGCGATCATCCTCATTGACTCCTCCGCTGCTTGGCTCATGGCTGCTGTTGCCTCTGCCTCTATCAGCCTTCTCACCTGGGGAACACAGCACCACGCCCCCTGCCCCTTCCGCCTCCAATGGGAACTCCCACTCAAACTCCCCTGTTGGCAGCCCTGTTCGCCGGCTCCTGTGCCGCCGCGAGCAGCTGTGCCGCTGCCTGGCTGGGCTGCCGCTTTTATAGGCCCCCTCCTCCGCCTAGCTCCGCCCCCTAATCAGGGCTCAGCAGTCTGCCCCTACAGAGAGATACAAGCACTACAAAGACAGACGCAAATACAAATACCTGGCTCCTCCAATGGGAACTCCCACTCAAACTCCCCTGTTGGCAGCCCTGTTCGCCGGCTCCTGTGCCACCGCGACCAGCTGTGAGCTACAATTGCCTGTGCAGCAGAGCTACTAATGTGCCTGCTTATCCCCTCTTTCCCCCTGGTGGGAGGTGAACTCTGCAGATGCACCTCTGGACTCTGGGTCTGCACTAACCCAGAACAACGATTGTGAGTGGGATGCAGAGAAGGGATGGGCATGTTAAAGGGACATTTGGTTGCTGGACTTACGAACCTGAGGGGAAAGGACACTGCCTGAGTCTTTGTCTCATTGTTTATGTTTATGAACCCTGTTTGTGGTGTCTTCCCAAATTAATGCCGGGTTATTTCACTCCTTTTATTACAATTTTTTTCTACACTAAGACTTTGTGCTTGCAAGAGGGAAAGTACTGCCTCTCAGAGACACCCAGAGGGGGTATATAATTGTCCCAGGTTACTGGGTTGGGGCTCAAGGTGGTTTTGTGTTGCATTGATGAAGAGAAACCCCTAGATATTGAACCTGGCCCTTGTTGCTGCCAGTCCCAACAGGCAGGAGGCTAACAGGTGACAGTTCTAAAGGTGCAACAGCCAGTTCCAGCTTTCACAAGTACAAAGCACAGCTCCTCTCTGCTTCTCTGAATTACCTGCTTCTGTCCTCACTGGGAAATCATTGGAACAGACATTTCCCCTTCCCAGTTCTTCAGATACTTGTAAATTCCCACATAGCACTTCAGGCGAGAAAACTCTGCCTGGGACTTTCACAGCTGCCTTGGGGGGTTGCACACTTGGTGCCCATTAATTTAAACAAAAGTTGAGTATTCAGATCCCTTAGGCAGCTTTGAAAACCCCAGCATTGCTAGAAATGGCCAGATCACTGATGGCCAATTTCTGCCCCTTGTGATCAGAGGAAAACCTACAGCTGAGCACTTGTACTACAATAGAGGGGTTATTGCCCTGTCCCTGTAGCAGGATCTCAGGGCCTGTCTACACCTACAGAACCGCAGCTGCACCAGTGCAGATGTGCTGCTGGAGTGCGTAGTGGATACACTACCTATGCAGACAGGAGACCCTCTCCCATTGGGGTAGGTACTCCACCTCCCCGAGAGCTAGGTCGGGATCACTGAGTTGCTCACGGGTGAGGATTCCTCACACCCCTGAGTGAGGGATGTAGTTCTACTGACAGAAGTGTGCAGTGTAGATCCACCTTCAGGCTGAGCACAGCTAGTTTCAGTGCAGTAACTTGCCAGTGTAGACAGGCTCCCAGCACTGGAGTGGTTTTCCTAGAGCACAGGGAGAGCTGTTTCTGGGCACTGGCACGTGACCACACTGTAGAGGAGGTAACCTTTCCATTAGCATTACTTTCCCATTCGCAGCTCCTACTCATCTAGATGGGGAGGGGCCAGAACTGGAACCGAAGAAATCCCCTCTCTCCTTCTACTTTCTGTTAGTTTTTTCTTGCCAAGTTACAGATGTCAGTGCTCCAAGCCCAGATCACCAAGCCCCACACAGGTGTTTCAATATAAGCAGGGATGAGCTCCATGGAATAGTTCAGAATCCCATTCAATTGGGATTCTTTCGTGAGCATTGAAGGGGTGAAGCCATCTGATGCTTCTTAGCTCAAATGTGAAGTCATCATTCTCCTGCTGTCCGTTGCCTGAAACTCTTCTGAACATGGAATCAAAGCCCCTTAATCCTGGTATCTTACTTTTGTTTTTCATTTTTATCTCTCCCCCCATCCCAAATTCCCCCATCTCATTACTTCACCTGTTGCTCTGTGTCGCCTCCAGAAGCAGTAACCGGCCAGGGCCATGAGAACAGCCAGGAAAGCCAGGATCACCCAGAGAGCCATTTTCGAGGGATTGACCCTCGGGAAAAACAGCTCTGCAAGAGAAAGTGTCATTGACTTGGGAGCAAACACGTGCAGAATGAAGGCAGGACACTGTGACAGTGGTGACACTGTGACTAGTTACAAGACTCTCACAGGGAAGTACACCATGAGATCTGGCTCCTTTGTGCTTTATTATTAAGGCAATGAAAGTCCAGGCTTTATTCATCTTACTGATCAAGGTTCATTAATGGGAGGGGGCGTGTTGGAGGTAGGGAGGGGGTAGAGACAGAGTGGAGCTCTACTGTGTTACATAAATCCCCCACTGGCATAAATTCAGGTATTCTCTAGGCTGCTTTAACGGATCCCCAAGCTGCAGCCAGTGCAGACTGGCCCTGAGAATCAGAGAGTTGTGACCAGCTCCCTGACACTCCCAACTCCCCTGTGCTCAGAGGGGCTCAGCCACATGAGAGAGTCTGGCCCAAAACATGTTATTGCAGGATTTTAATACAAACAAAACATGAACCTGGAGAGTCAGATTAAAAATTCCTCCAGATTCCTCTTCCCTGGGCCCTGGGGTGATGCTGACAAGAGGGTCCTTGCTATGTGATTAGTGTGGGGTATTGAAAACTGTGTAGAAATCACAAATTGTCACTCTGAATCCTGGGGGTTTTTCTGATGCTGCTTGCAGGCTAGGGGGCTCTGTAAGGAGCATGCGGTGTGGGGCCTCTGCAGTCACTCTGCACAGAGCCAGGTGGGCTGTGTTCTGCCTCCCTGCCTCAGGGAGCAGCCTGCTTTGTCTCTCTCTGTATATGGCTGGTGTGTGTTAGAGTTCTGGATTCTTGGGAATAAAGCAGCATTATATTTCAACCTTCCAAGAAGAGTATTTGTTTTGTTTCTAGCTCTCTATGGGTATGCTGTGAACACAACAATCACGTGATACTGGGCACACCATAAGCTTATCAGCAGTGCAGCACTATGAGATCTCAGATAAATAGTGATTAACATATGTAACATCATTATTATTAGAGTGATGAACTACTCATTTTGTATTAACAAAGTTATTTGGTATATAATAACACAGAAAATATTAATCTTTTTTCTAGAAATCAAGATGCTTTTTAGCTAAAAGTTTGTTACTGCATGTTTTAAGCCTGATCCTTTATTGTTAGCACTGCCAAAATTCTCATCAACCTGGTTGTGCAGGGAAGGTAGGATCTGTCCCATTGTGTGACCGTGAAATAAGAAACCACAATGTATGTTCAAGGGCAATGCTGGCTGTGGACCTCTGTGACTGCTGCCTTCTGTGCAATTAAGCATAAGATATGAATTGATCCTCAGTTATGACTTGGGCAAAACTCTCATTTAAGGCGATGGGATTTTGCTAGAATTTGAACTGCAAGATGGAGCCCATAGTGCAGCTCTCACATCGATGTGGGAGTTTCAGATATAATCTAAGTAGCAATGCTCAGACCACATCCAGGGCTCTCTTGTGCTAGTCAGGAAAAATGACTTCATTAGCCAGATTTTCATAAATACTCAGCACCCAGCAGCTCTCACTGAGAACAAAGGAGAATTCCCTCCCCAACCCACACTGAGAACTGTGATGGTCACAGCACACACAGAGAAGTTAGACACAGACATCAGTACTCCTGCTGGAAGGTTGCAGCGTAATGTGACTTTATTCCTTAGAATCCAGAACCTTAATCCACAAGAACCCCACAATGGAGTCTCTAAGGCAGTGGGCACAATTCATCCCACCTTGTTTTACATAACACTGTGACACACTACACCCCATATAAAACCCTGAACTCCCATGTTCACCACTGTTATACAGTTATGATATATTTTGTACAAAGTATGCCTTGTGAAGTATCATTTGACATTCATAATTTACTGATTATGATTTACTGATACATAATTTACTGATACATAATTGTTCTGTTAAAATGTGTACGTTAACATTATATGTGGAGCTATGAAATTTTACTATGTTTGTTAGTGAAATATTTTGTAATTCTGGGGAATGCCCACAAACTAGCTCTTCAGAGACAACAAAGAACTGATGACAGGTGATGGAAAGCTATTAACTTCTGAGGCAACCATTCGCCATCAGGGGGACAGTAAACAAAATATTTGCATATCATCCCCAGTGACATCTCAAACGTCACATACACAGATGGTGCAAACAAGAAATTTACAGTTCTCCTGATAGACTCTTTGAATCTCAGGGGACTGTTTTGTCTACACTCCAGTGGGGAGTAATCCTCGAAGAGAGGAGAAGTGTATAAAATAATAGACAGTGATCTTCACATTACCTCTCCTCCCCCATCTCTACTCACAGCAATAAGATTGAAAGTCAGTAGAAGCATCATTGAACTGTGTGTGTGTGTGGATGGGTGGGCGTGGGTAGGGGCAGAGTTGGTCCTAGCTGGAAGGCTTTCCAGTTAGTTTGGACTGCAGTAAGTTTTTGGGTGTGAGAAACCTTTTTGCTTTCAAATCTTACTTAGTGTGGTAAAGTTTAGGAATTAGTTTTTGGTTTTATTTTTTATTTCTGTTGTAACCAATTCTGACCTTTATGCCTTATCACTTATTATCACTTAAAATCTGTCTTTCTCTAGTTAATAAACTTGTTTTATTGTTTTACATAAACCAGTGTGTTTTGTTAAAGTATATGGGAAATCTCTCCTCAGGTTAACAAAGGCACCAGCAGAATCATTTCCTTTAATGCAATAACTGACTATTAATGGGCTTGCATTGTTCAGTAGTGTGCTGGACACTACAGGATGCACATTTCTGGGTGCAAAGCTGGGGAATTTGCGAGTGTCACCCTATATGTAGTTCATAAGTGGCTGGGAAAGCATTAATGTAACTTTGCTGGGAATGACATTACATGCTAATGGCTGTGTGTGAACAGAGCCTGGAGAGGCTGCTTTTCACTAGCAAAGCCGTGTAACAGGCACCCTGGGCTGGAGAGTTAAAGGGACACAGCAGTTCAACACTCCAGAATGTACCCTAGGGCATGTCACAAACAGGACTTTACTTCTTACAATCCAGAACCATAACACGCAAGAACCCAAACCACAGAGGGAAGGCTGCTCCCTAAGGCAGTGGGCACCTTGCTTTACGTTGGCTTGTCTATAGGAACAGTTAGTGTGCAGCAGGCTGGGATGTAAATCCACCTTGCACTAGCCTGCTGCGCACTAACTGGCTGTGTGCACCCTGCGACTGTGCACTACAAGTTCCCTGGTGCATTTTGATCTGTTTCTGTTTCAAAACAGGGTAGAACAAAGCACACTACGGAATTACTAGTGTACGTAGCAGGGTCCACATGGACAGTACAGTATGTGGCAGGCTAGTGAGAGGCAGATTTACATCCCAGCTTGCCACAAAGTACCTGTTTCTGTAGACTCGCAGGATTTTCTACAGAGCCCTCTGGTCTGCAAACAGGACCTGGCAAACACCCCTCTCTTAAAGTGATAGCTTGAAATTCCAACACAGTCCTCACTACACCACAAGAACAAAGGAGAATTCCCTCCCCCACCCTTACTGAGAAGAATGATGATTGCTGGTGTGACGTTACACTCCATAGTCTTTATGAAAATATGCTTATGATATGTATATGACATAACTGAGATGTACTTTATGCAAGATGGCCCCGTGAGGAAAAGTTATGATTTACTGAATACGATTATCCCATTTGTATCCATGTATTCATGTATCATTTCTGTATCTGAAGTCAGGAATATTGATTATGTATCTGTATTTAAACTATGCTACTTTGGGTGACGGCCACTGCTAACACTTCAGGTACAACAATGGAGAAGCCAGACAGGGCTGATGGCCCATCAGTGAGGACAATGGACTGTGAAAAGTCTTGGCCTTCCTGCGGATGCTCCATACTGCCACTGATGGATGCTGTGATGCTACAGAGTCAGGTGACCTGGACACCTGATACTAACCTCCATTTTGGACTGCTGAACTTTTCCACTGGGGGATGGGAAATCAAACAAAGGATTCCCACCTTATGGCAATCCTATATAAGGTGGGGGTGGAAACAATCAAGGTCTTCAGTTCATTTCTCCTCTGCCTCCCCACCCAAAAAGACACTGAAAAACATCTGGAAACAAGAACTGCTTGATCCAGGCAGGAAAGAGTTCTGGCCTGTGAAGGAATCTACCTAAGACCTACCTCTATCTAGGGTGAGAAATTGCTATATGTAACCAATTTCCTTAGTGAATCTAGCTTAGTTTGTGTGCTTTGTTTTATTTTCTTAATAGTCTGCTTTGTTCTGTTTGCTACCTCTTTAACCTCTTAAAATCCATCTTTTGTAGTCAGTAAACATATTTATATAATTTTTAACTGTGGGGTGGAGTTGTGCATACCTTCCTTCCCATTGAGGGAAGGGGCAAATTTCATATAAGTTTGGGTTTGCACTCCAAGAGAGGTGAACACCTGGTGCTGTGGCAAGTCCCTTAAATTGAGTCTTCCCAGAACTGATCTCAGTATCTGTATTGTTCTGCAGCAAGACATGGCCCTGCCTGTGTGCTTGGCTGGAAGAGGCTTGTGAGCGTGGCCCAGCAAGACCAGGTAAAGGGGATCCAGGCCAGTAGAACAGACTGACTCAGTGGCATCCCAACACATCAGGTGGCATCCCAAGGGGGTCCCACCCATCACAGCTGGGTACTGAGCTATTATGAAAATGTGGCCAATGGTGTCCCAGCCTGCAAGGTGCTATACACCCTCAGCTCCTACTGAAGTCAAAGAGTATGTCTACACTGCGATTAGACACCCGTGGCTGGCCGTGCCAACTTACTCAGGTGCTCTTGGCTCAGGCTAAGGGGCAGTTTAATGGCAGTGTAGATGGGCTTAGGCTGAAGCTCCAGCTCTGGGACCCTCACAGGGTCCTAGAGCCTGGTCTCTAGCCTGATCCTGAATGTCTGCACTGCCATTTAACAGCCCCTTAGCCTGAGCCAGCTGGCACGGGCCACCAGCAGGTGTCTAATGGCAGTGCAGATATATCCAAAGAGAACTGAGGGTTGTTCAGGACTTTCCAAGATGTGCTCAGCACCTTGAAGTTTCAGGCAAATACATAGGAGACACAATGATAAATACTCTCCGCTCATGTCTGCAGCATCTCGGTCTATCCATGTGTGGCACGGACAGGCACTGACCTGCTATGGAAATCACTGATTCTCTCTCCTGGTTGAGACGGGGGTTCCTGACAAAGCAGGACACTTTCTGGTTGGACTCTTCTTTTAGAACAATGGCAATTTCAGTTTGAAACAGGCCATTGGCTTCTGGGGTTATTTTTTCAGAGGTTGATGGTAAGAGCTGGCCCTGGTGATCTCTCCACTGAGCCTTGGGCTGTGGGTACCATCCGGATGATCGACACACCACCCAGATCCCTCCGTCCTGATGTCCCTCCACAGAGATGACAGGAGCAGACCCCATATCTACAGAAGAAATAAATGAACTTGTGATAATCCTAGAGTGCCCAGGAATGAGCCAAAAGCTTTATTACACTGTTATCAAAAGCCATTTATTTTTAAACTAATAATCAGATGTGAGTTCACGAGTGTGGTTGGTCAGTTAATCTGGCCAGATTAATGTTTGATATACAGTAAAATTAATATTAGGGCTTTTCTATGCACAAATTTGCTCCAGTTTAGATAAACTGGTTTAGTTAATCAAGTACAAATTCCTGTATGGACACTCTTAAATCAAGAAGGAATTAACTCAAGGTAAATCAATATAAACCATTTCCAAACTTATTTAGGATTCTTCACACAGAGCTTTGCACTAGTTCATCAAAACCAGTGCCCATGTATGTGCAAATAAGCATTAAATTAATTCACAAATAAAAAACCCTGTGATAAGGCAGTTCAGGTTGCTTGGCAGAGCCTCGTACCCTTCCAGAATAAAGATGTGAATAGCAGAAAACTCGTACAACTGAAAGCCAGGAAATACACTCAGGGCATGTCTACACTGCAAATTACAGTGCAGTAACTTGCTCGCTCAAGGGAGTGAAAAATCAATCCCCACACCCAAGAGCAGTAAGTTTGGGTGCTGTAAAGCCAGGGCCGGTGCAACCACTAGGCAAACTAGGCAATCACCTAGGGCGGCAAGTGGTTGGGGGCACCCAGGGCCGTCCTTAGGCATAGGCAGCTGGGTAGGGCACCTGAAAATTTGGGGCACCACTGGGTTTTAGTGTCCACTCAACTGGTTTTCCTATCCCTGTTCTGACCCTTCCTGCAGGCTCTGAGTCTTCCTGGGAAGGGGATCTAGTAGTTAAAAGAGAAAAAGTCTCCAGCCTGCCAGACCTATTAGCACAATACTGAAACTGTTAAAGAGCCATTCAAGGTGTAATGAAGACATTTAAGAGGCATTTGCCAACCCCCAAGTATCTACTGTCAGAGTCTGAGGGTATGGCTACACTTGTAAATTTGCAGCGCTGCAGCAGGGTGTGAAAAAACACCCTCTGCCGCGCTGCAAATTGCGGCGCTACAAAGCGCCAGTGTAGTCAAAGCCCCAGCGCTGGGAGCGCGGCTCCCAGCGCTGTCCGTTATTCCCCACAGGGAGCTGGAGTACGGACAGCGCTGGGAGAGCTTTCTCCCAGCGCTGGGGCTTTGACTACACTTAGCGCTTCAAAGCGCTGCCGTGGCAGCGCTGCCGCGGCAGCGCTTTGAAGCGCTAATGTAGCCATACCCTGAATGTACTGACAAAAAGAGTTGCGCTTCTCGGCTCTCTGAGTTAAGAGGTGAAAACTTTAAATTACTATAGTAAAAAAACTTACTTCCAAAGTCTTCCTGTCCTTTCTGTCCATGCATTTCTCCCTTCACCCCCTCTTCCTCCCACCCCCCATTGAAGGAAGCAACAGCCCTTTGCTTCCAGATAGCTGGACAAAGAGTTTCCCATTCTTTATTTCTGACTATCTGATGAACTAGTTTTAAGCAAAACCAGTACCTTAGTAAGATATAAAAATCCTTTGTTATGCCTAAAATCTTTGGAAACGTATTTTTTAAAGTTGATGAAATTTCATAAACGTGTATTGTTATGGAGATCACACACAGTAAATTACTGTTCCCTTTTTCTAAAAGCAATGAACATTGTTATGAACACACTAAACCTCTGTGACTGATTAATTTAAAATAATGTCTGTTTCAGTGAGTTAAATATGTAGTAATCTGGAATTACTTTATGAAGGCTTAAGAGTACATTTAAAATATAAAATCAGTTTAGAAATACTGATTAAGAAAATGTAAAACAGAGAAGAGCTGCATCATGTATTCCAGCATATTTAATATTGTATTCAGCAAGACAGCTAGTGACTCACCCTTACTACAAAATTTTTGCAAATAAATGTCTGGCAAACTTCAGGGCATATAAAAAAACCTGTGACTGACATTTTTAATTCCCAATTTTAGTGCTTTTAATTAGGTACCTTCTGCACGTCCATTCTGTGGGAGGGAGAGGGTACAGGGGTCTCTGCGGGGAACTGTGACTCTCCGCCACTGTGAGGCGGACCAGGCATCTTGTTATTCTTTCTGCCTTGTCCCTCCACCCCCGCTGCAAGCTCAGGCTGCCCTGGGGCATAGGGGCACTAGTTTAATAATACTGTATAGGGCCCCATAAATCCTAAGGACGTCCCTGGGTGTGCCAAAAAGCGGTGCACTGGCTCAGCTGGGAAAAGCTGCCTTCCGGAGGCACCGGAGAGCCAGAGCGTCGGCTAGCAGGGGTGGCAAGCCCCAGCCATGGAGGAGCTGGCGCGGAGCAGGGGGGCAGGAGCCCTGCAAAGGCGGCGGCACCGCTAGCAGGGAGCAGCTGTGCCACTTGCCACTCCTGCCCAGGCTGCGGCCCGGCACCGCCCCCGCCTCGGGGGATCCTGCAGGCTGCAGCAGATGCATGCAGGCACCGGCCCCCATGTGTCCTCTAGCTCCCCCTGCGGCTCCCGGGCATGTGAGCCGCTGCTGGGGCGCAGGGCCCTGAACCTGCTCTGGGAGGGGCAGTGGCGGCAGCTCACACTCCCGGGAGCTGCAGAGCCTGAGCGCAGTGAGGAGGGATTTGGGGGGGCGCATGGGGGCCAGTGCCCGCATGCATCCAGGGCCACCCGGGCAGGGGGGCAAGTGGGGCAATTTGTCCCAGGCCCTGAAGGAGCACTGCAAGCCCTTGCCTGGCAGTGGTCCGGGCCTTTGGCAGCATTTCGGCGGCAGGGGGACCCTTCAGTCACTCTGAGTCTTCAACAGTATTTCTGTGGTGGGAGGCCCTTCAGTGCTGCCAAAGATGCGGAGCGACTGAAGGGCCCCTGCTGCCAAAATGCCACCAAAGACCCGGACCACCGCCAGTGAGTACAAGCGCTGCAGCTCCCTGGCTTTGCCCCAGGCCCCCTGAATCCTGTGGGAGGCCCTGCATGCATTTGCTGCAGGAGCTCTCAGGAGCCCCCAGAAGGCAACTCCTCCCTGCCGAGCTGCTGCAGCGGCCCAAGCCCGGCAAAGCCAGTGAGTGGACTCAAAGAGGGGGCCGCCGGGGTGGGGAGGGCTCGTGGGGGTGCTCGTGGGGGGGCTGTGCACCCTCCAGGGGAGTTCAGGGAGTGGGGAAGGGGGAACCTGGTCTGGGGAGCAGTCTCTGGGCATGGTTGGCCCCTGGGCAGGCTAGTCCCTGGGGTCTATAAAGGCTCATTGGGATTTGCTTCTCAATGGACCGATGGGTGGGGGGAGTGGGGCATGCAAGGTGGAAGTTTTGCCTAGGGCACATAATATCCTTGCATCAGCTGTGGGGCCTTCCCCATATGAGATTCTTGCCCAGAAGAGCACAGGCTATGGAGTGCTCACCCAGCAGGAGTGTGACTCACACAGCTTTGGTCTGACAGACTCATAGGAAATGCCCAAGAGCCACAGACATGGACTGAGGTTAAAGTGCCTCATGTGAAAATTCTATGTACCTCCCCCCCGCCCGTGCTTCTGTTTCTGTTCCTTTTAAAAAGCCCGTTGACTGCAGCTAGATGGGGACTCGCAGGTAAACAGAGGGGAAAGTTCATGAGCCCTTGCAGCAGGCTCGGTAGGGCATCTCCAAGGGTGGGGGCCAATTCCACTCTTAAATACAGTAAAAGCTGTTTTATCCGGCATGTTGAGGGAATGGGGGGTACCGGTGAGTGAAAAATGCTGGTTAACTGAGTGGGAGGCAGGGAATTTGGGTGCTGGAGGGGACTTGGAGCAGGGGGTTGGGGACAGAAAGTGGGGCAGGGCGCCAGATCCTGGGGTGCTCGCCTCAGACCGCTCTCTGCAAGCGATGACCTGTCCTGGCTGCTCCTAGATGGAGGCATGGCAGGTGTCTCTGCGCACTGCCCCCACCCCACCCTGAGGGAACTGCAGCCAATGGGAGCTGCGGGGGCAGCGCCTGTGGGTGGAGATAGCATGCAGATGCTCCTGGCCACCCCTCTGCCTAGGAGCAGCAGAGACACATCGCTACTTACAGGGAGCTGCCCAAGGGTAGTGCCCCACAAATCTGGCACCCCACACCCTCTCCCACCCCGCAACATCCTGCCCCAAGCTCTCTCCTGCACCCAAACTCCCTCCCAGAGCCTGAGCCCCAGCCCTGCATCCCAACTCTCAGCCCCACACCCCCTCCCATACCCAAACTCCCTCCCAGAACATGCACTCCACAACCTCTCCTGCACGCCAACCCCCTGCCAGCTCTGCACCAAGTGGACCATAAACTAGAATTTCAATAATGATCTGGTTGGTGAAGTGCTGGATAAAACAGCTTTTACTATATAAAGAAAAAAATTACCAAAATCTTAAGTTATTTCAGCCAGACCCAGAGGGAGACAGCCACATCAGATCTCCACCCTGAGCACAGATAGTCACAGGCCTGTTTTACTCATTGCAGCAAGAAGCTAGCCACAAGGAGAAGGTTATCAGCCTATATGAAGAACTGGATGCTGGCTGCTTGTTCAGCTCATGGTGGTGTGGTGACATTAATGCTACATCAGTAGTGTATGTTTTAAATGCAGGATTTGTGGCCTGTGAACCATTTGGTATTGAAGAAATCTGTATGTTTGATGCTAATTTTATTGTTGTTGTTTGCAAAGTATTTGCTGTATGGATGTCAGGATAAGATTGTGTCTAGATTTATGAGAAGCCTCAGTTAACTCTCAGATTGTCCTCTTATGAGCCTAATGATTGTTTTAGCTTGAGCAGCTTTATTCCATTGTGGTGTCTTGGGGCATGTCTACACTAGGGGCTGGATCGCCCTGTGGCAATCGATCCCCCAGGGGTCGATTTATCGCGTCTAATGTAGATGCGATATATTGACAGCTCAGCGCTCTCTCATCGACTCTGGTACTCCACCGGAATGAGAAGCACACGCAGAGTTGATGGGAAGCGTCAACTGTCGAATAACCGCTGTGAAGACACTATGGTAAGGAGCTCTAAGTACGTTGACTTCAGCTATGCTATTCACATAGCTGAAGTTGCGAAATTTAGATCGATCCGTGCAGTAATGTAGACAAGCCCTTGCTCCGGTTTGGAATAAATTCAGGCTATGAGCATCCACAACTGTCCAAATGTGCATATTTATCCCTTGTTGTTATCCACAGGTGGGAGTTCTGCTGTCCAACCAGACTGAATGCGCTCACTCTCCCTGCAATAACATGGAATTATAGTGGGTGCTTGTGTAACCAAAGTGTGGTGGGTTACATGTACAGTGCAGAAGGGAATTACCTTGTGGTTATAAAGTGAACTCTGTGTAATACCCAATCGTGGCTATGCTCAGAGATAAAAGTGGGTCGGTGTGCGCTGGAGCAGCACTCTGGCAGGAGCTGGCTGCCAGTCCAGCCCGCACACGGACGACTTTTTTCTCCCCCCTCTCGGCGGGTCTGCTGGTATAGTCTGGCAGTGCTGCCGCACTGGTGAGTGGGGAGGTGGGCCCAACCCCTGCTGCCGGCTTCAGGCCCCCTGCTAATCCCCGAGACCATGTCACTCAGGGGATGGGGCTTGGGTGGAGTGTGGGCACATAGGGGCAGGGAAGGAGACAGTCTGTGCCCCGAAGAGTTTACAGTCTAAACAGGCAAGATGGACAAAGGCTGAGAGAAGAAACAGAGACACAGAGACTTGCTCAAGTGGTAAAGGCAGGACTAGAAGCTCTGTCCCTTGACACTCAGTGCACTGCGCTGTCCACCCGGTGATTGTGTCTCTCATTTAGTGCTGTTCTAGCTTATGTGCACATGTTTCATATTCTCTACCAATAGTGGGGAGCTGGTGCTGCTACATAATCCTGCACTTTCCTGAGCAGGAACAAGAGACTGGTTCTTCCTCTGCTGAACACAGCCAATGCCTCTCAGCAGGGACAACGGGTTGAATCAGAAGAACCATTGGAAGGAGCTGTGCACTGCTTAACTGATGGGCAGGGAGGCTAAAGTCTTCCACTACTTCCACTTAGTTACAAAGATAATTTTACAAACATTTGTGACCCCTTGGGGGCTTAGAGAGCACGGCCTCTTCAAACCTGCCCAGGGGCAAAGGAAGTGCTGGGTGTTCCGGGGGGAGGAGGGTGAAGACAAGGAGAGAGACAGGGCGAGTGTGTCTGTAGCTCTCAAACAAGAAGGCTACAGCGAGAGGCCCTCACACAGTGACAGCAGCCAAGAACCTGCCCAAAGCCCAGGAATGACAGAGCGGCTGGCTGGGGACACCCCAAGATGGTAGCCAGGAGGAGCACTGTGCCAGGGAGGAATCACCTGAGAAGGACAAACCAGAGCCAGACCCAGTTTTGCTGTCACTCAGAGCTGTATGGGGCTGTGAGTACTTGGGTTTGTGACTCTGCATTGGGAATAAGGAGGGATGCTGTTAGCCAGTTAAGTGGGGAGGTTGTCACTCTGTGTGGGTTTGCAGAAAGCGTCAGAAGAGGGCACTGGACAGGTTTGCTGTGGAAAATTAATTGGTGTCAAAGACAACCAGGAGCACCCCAGACTCACTGCTGCACCGGAACTCGACCCAGGACTCCTGAACTGTGAGTGTAGACGCAGTGCTTGGCGTCTCACATTTTTAATTGTGGTATCACTGGTCCCGTGGTCCCTTGGGTTGACTGTAACCTCTTTTACCGGTGCTCCCATATTTCCCCCTGTTGTTTTTCTATCTTCATCCCTCAGTAAATAGATATTTCCCTTTCCTATATTCACTGATCTATTCTGGTGTGTGTGTATTTACACCGGTGGGTTTGGAATGGATGCCTCTGGGGTGGAAGGGAGTTACCCCGCTGTGCTCCAGTGCGCGCCTGTTCTTGGCCACAACCGCTCTGCAGAGCAGACTCCATCTTGGCCATGAGGGCTCTATAGTTGCATATTAATTCCCACAAAGTACTTCCCAATGCTGAATTACAGTTTCCCAGCAGGGCCTTGTGCCTTTCCAAATGCAGAGAGCAGCTAAACGTACATTCCTGAAACCCAAGAGATACAAAGTAACAGCAAACAGAGCCCCAGCCCTGCAACCTTAACTCTGCCTCCTGGGACTGGCAATAGGTGCAGGGAGCGGTTCAGTGAGGGTGGTGCCATAATACACAGGCACGAGGAAGGTGTCATTGCTGGTGTTGTATTTCTCGGATTTGGATTCCAGAATCTCTCTGCCTGCACTCCCACTGCCTTCCCCGTGTTCGGAGTAGCTGTAGTGACTGGTGAAGGGATTCATTACAACAGGCTGGCAGAGCTGTCACTCTGATATGATCACATATGTCTCATTTCAGTGCTGAGGTCTGTATAGGGTGACCAGACTGCAAATATGAAAAATCGGGACAGACTGGGGGGGGGCGGTAATAGGCACCTATATTCGAAAAAACCTCAAATATCAGGACTGTCCCTAAAATCAGGACATCTGGTCACCCTAGACCTGTAGGCTGTGTCAATAGATGTGCACAGAGGTGTCTTCCAGCCATGGGGATTGTCAGCAGTCTGGTGTTTGCTGCACCTGCCCTAAGCCTCATGTCCTGGTTACAGAACTAGCTACACCTGTGCCCTGGCTGGTCTATCTGGCAGCACCTTCAGCTGTCAGGCCCCCTGCCTTCACCTGTCCTGCGGGGCAGGGGGAATTCCTCAGTTCTCCCATGCTTAGACCAGACTCTGGGTAATGGGACCCTGTGTATCAACCACTGTTACCCTGTGGGCACCAGACTCAAGCCGAGAATCGATCCCAACTGGTGACATCAGTCTGGGGAGGATCAGCCATTATTTGCCCCAGGTGTGCACAAAACAGTTGTAATAACCACAACATGCTAATATCACCTGACTTTCTATTGGTGTTTGTGTATCTTCTTAATCCCTTGTTCTAATGCAGTGTCTCTTAACCTTTCCAGACTACTGTACCCCTTTCATGAATCTGATTTGTCTTGCATACCCCCAAAGTTTCACCTCCCTTAAAAACTATTTGCTTACAAAATCAGACATAAAAATACGTTTTTCCTGAAGAATTGCTGACTTCTCATTTTTACCACATAATTATAAAATAAATCAATTGGAATATAAATATTGAACTTACATTTCAGTGTATAGCATATAGAGCAATATAAACAAGTCATTGTCTGTATGAAATTTTAGTTTGTACTGACTTCACTGGTGCTTTGTATGTAGTTTGTTGTAAAACTAGGCAAATATCTAGATGAGTTGATGTACCCCCTAGGAGCATTCTGTATACCCCAGGGATACATGTACCCCTGGCTGAGAACCATTGCTCTAATGACCTCCAATTTAACCTACTAACCCTATCCCAGACTCCAATGAGTCAAATGCATAATGAGTCAAATGCATAATGAGTCAGTGTGGTCAAAGCTGGGGCTTTGACCACACTGGCGCTTTGCAGCGCCGCAATTTGCAGCGCTGGAGAGGGTGTGTTTTCACACCCTGCTGCAGCGCTGCAAATTTGCAAGTGTAGCCAAGGCCTAAATTTGTGCCCAGGGGAACATCCTCTGTATTTTAAATCTGTTGTCTGTGAGAGTAGCTGGTATGCTAATCTCTCCCAGAGGGTTTTCTTTTACTTTTCTTTTCTTTAATTAAAAGCCTTTTTCTTAATACCTGATTGATTTTTCCTTGTTTTTAGATCCAAGGGGATTGGATCTGGATTCACCAGCAATTGGTGGGGGAGAGGAGGGGGGGATGGTTAAATTCTCCTTGTGTTAAGATCCAAGGGGTTGGATCGGTGTTCACCAGGAACTTGGTGAAAAAGTCTCTCAAGGCTACCCTAGGAGGGGAAGGTTTTTGGAGGAAAGGGGGAGTTCCAGACAGAGGGATCTGGATGGTGGAAGCGATACCAGATCTAAGCTGGTAATTAAGCTTAGAAGTGTCCATGCAGGTTCCCACATCTGTAACCTAAAGTTCAGAGTGGAGAAGAAACCTTGACAGGAGTACCACAGGAAACTATACCATCTGCTCAAGAAACTCCCTGAAGAAGCACAGGAACAAATCTACACAGACGCACCCCTAGAGCCCCAACCAGGAGTATTCTATCTGCTACCCAAGATCCATAAACCTGGAAATCCTGGACATCCCATCATCTCAGGCATCGTCACTCTTACAGCAGGATTGCCTGGCTATTTGGACTCTCTCCTCAGGCCCTATGCTACCAGCACTCATAGCTATCTTCGAGACACCACTGACTTCCTGAGGAAACTACAATCCATTGGTGATCTTCCAGAAAACACCATCCTGGTCACTACAGATGTAGAAGCCCTCGACACCAACATTCCACACAAAGATGGACTACAAGCCATCAGGAACAGTATCCCTAATGATGTCACAGCACACCTGGTGGCTAAACTTTGTGACTCTGTCCTCACCCACAACCATTTCAGATTTGAGGATGATTTATACTTTCCAGTCAGCGGCACTGCGATGGGTACCCAAATGGCCCCACAATATGCCAACATTTTTATGACTGACTTATCATAGAATCATAGAATCATAGAATTCAAGATCAGAAGGGACCATTATGATCATCTAGTCTGACCTCCTGCAAGATGCAGGCCACATAAGCCGATCCACCCACTCCTTAAGCAAGCGACCCCTGCCCCATGCTTCGGAGGAAGGCGAAAAACCTCCAGGGCCACTGCCAATCTACCCTGGAGGAAAATTCCTTCCCGACCCCAAATATGGCGGTCAGCTGAACCCCGAGCATGCGGGCAAGACTCTCCAGCCATACCGTCTGGAAAAAGGCTAACAATATCCTATCATTGACTCATTGTACTAATTACCAGTGTGTCTCTTAATTGAGCTATTGACTAAGCCCGTTATTCTATCATACCATCTCCTCCATAAACTTATCTAGCTTAATCTTAAAGTCATGGAGGTCCTTCGCCCCCACTGTTTCCCTCGGTAGGCTGTTCCAGTATTGCACTCCTCTGACGGTTAGAAACCTTCGTCTAATTTCAAGCCTAAATTTCCTGACTGACAATTTATATCCGTTTGTCCTCGCGTCCACATTAGCACTGAGCTGAAATAATTCCTCTCCTTCCCTGGTATTTATCCCTCTGATATATTTAAAGAGTGCAATCATATCTCCTCTTATCCTTCTTTTGGTTAAGGAAAACAAACCGAGCTCCTCAAGTCTCCTTTCATACGACAGGCTTTCCATTCCTCGGATCATTCTAGTGGCCCTTCTTTGTACCCGTTCCAGTTTCAATTCATCCTTCTTAAACATGGGAGACCAAAACTGCACACAATACTCCAAATGAGGTCTCACCAACGCCTTATATAACGGGACTAGCACCTCCTTATCCCTACTAGAAATACCTCGCCTAATGCATCCCAAGACCGCATTAGCTTTTTTAACGGCCACATCACATTGCCTACTCATAGTCATCCTACGATCAACCAGGACTCCTAGGTCCTTCTCCTCCTCCGTTACTTCCAACTGGTGCGTCTCCAGCTTATAACTAAAGTTCTTGTTAGTCATCCCTAAATGCATAACCTTACACTTCTCACTATTGAATTTCATCCTGTTACTAATACTCCAGTTTACAAGGTCATCCAAATCTCCCTGGAGGATATCCCGATCCTTTTCCGAATTTGCAATACCTCCCAACTTGGTGTCATCCGCAAACTTTATCAGCCCACTCCTACTCTTGGTTCCCAGGTCAGCGATAAATAGATTGAATAAAATCGGACCCAAAACCGAACCTTGAGGAACTCCACTGGTAACCCCCCTCCAACCCGACAGTTCCCCCTTCAATACGACCCTCTGCAGTCTCCCCTTTAACCAGCTCCTTATCCACCTCTGGATTTTCATTTCGATCCCCATCTTTTCCAATTTAACCAATAATTCCTCATGCGGTACCGTATCAAACGCCTTACTGAAATCAAGATATATTAGATCCACTGCATTTCCCTTGTCTAAAAAATCTGTTACTTTCTCAAAGAAGGAGATCAGGTTGGTTTGGCACGATCTACCTTTCGTAAATCCATGCTGTAATCTGTCCCTGTTGCCATCGGCCTCATGCTCCGTAACCACTCTCTCCTTTAAAATTTTTTCCATGATTTTGCATACTACAGATGTTAAACTAACAGGCCTGTAGTTACCCGGGTCACTTTTTTTCCCCTTCTTGAATATGGGAACTACATTAGCTAATCTCCAGTCAAACGGTACAATCCCCGAGTTTAGAGATTTATTAAAAATCATCGCTAACGGGCTTGCAATTTCACTTGCCAATTCCCTTAATATTCTAGGATGAAGATTATCCGGGCCCCCCGATTTACTTCCGTTTAGCTGTTCAAGTTTGGCTTCTACCTCAGATACCGTAATGTCTACCCCCATATCTTCATTCCTATCAGTCCCTTTATCACTATTCCTTAGCCCTTCATTAGCCTCATTAAAGACCGAGGCAAAATATTCGTTCAGATATTGTGCCATGCCAAGATTATCCCTAATCTCCACTCCGTTTAAAGACTTAGAACAACACTTCCTCAGCTCTTGTACCCAAGTGCCCCTCCTCTACTTGCGCTACACTGATGACATCTTCATCATCTGGACCCACGGGAAGGAGGCCCCTGAAGAATTCCATCAGGACTTCAACAGTTTCCACCCCACCATCAACCTCAGCCTGGACCAGTACACACAAGAGATCCATTTCCTGGACGCTACAGTGCAAATGGTCACATAAACACCACCCTATACCGGAAACCTACTGACTGCTGCACTTATCTACATGCCTTCAGCTTTCATCCAGAACACATCACACGATCCATTGTCTACAGTCAAGCTCTAAGATACAACTGCATTTGCTCCAATCCCTCAGACAGAGACAAACACCTATAGGATCCCAATCAAGCATTCTTAAAACTACAATATCCACCAGGGAAAGCGAAGAAACAGATTGTCAGAGCCAGATGGGTATCCAGAAGTCACCTACTACAGGACAGGCCCAACAGGGAAAGTGACAGAGCACCACTGGCCATCACGTACAGCCCCCAGCTAAAGTGTCTCCAGCACATCATCAAGGATATACAACATATCCTAGAAGATAATCCCTCACTCTCACAGACCTTGGGTGGCAGGCCAGTCCTCACTTACAGACAGCCCCAACCTGAAGCAAATACTCACCAGCAATTACACACTACGCAATAAAAACACTAACCCAGGAACCAATCCCTGCAACAAATCCCATTGCCAACTCTGTCCGCATATATACTCAAGTGACACCATCATAGGACATAATCACATCAGTCACACCATGAGGAGCTCATTCACCTTCATATCTACTAATGTGATATATGCCATCATGTGCCAGCAATGCCCCTCTGCCATGTACATGGGCCAACCCAGACAGTCTCTATGCAAAAGAATAAATGGACACAAATCAGACATCAAGAATGGTAACATTTAAAAACCTGTTGGAGAGCACTTCAGTCTCCATGGACACTTAGTAACAGACTTGAAAGTTGTCATATTTCAGAAAAAAACTTCAAAACCAGATTGCAGCGTGAAACTGCAGAGCTGCAATTCATATGCACTATCAGACTGGGTCTGAATAGAGACTGGGAGTGGCTGGCTCACTACAAGAAGTCATTTTCCCTCTTTCGGTATTCTCACCTTCTCATCAACTGTTGGGAGTGGACCACATCCACCCTGAACAAATTGACCTTGTTAGCACTGGTCCTCCGCATAGTAATGTGGAATTGTGTGGATCGTGGGGTCCACCACAATAGAAGGTCACTCCAAGGGACTAGCTGAAGGCCAGGGCATAGATCAGACCTAGTGAATGCATGACAGAAAGTCACCTCTCAATCTTCTCTTTGCTAAAGTGAACAGATTGATCTCCTCCAGTCTCCTACTGTGAATCATTTTTTGTGACCTGTTTCTGCAGTGTCTGTGATAATTTGGGTTCAATCCAGACCAGTGAGGGGCTGTGTCACCGCCTGCTCTGCCCTCCCAACTGTGATTGCTCAGAACTGCAGAAATGCCCTGTCACACAGGGAGCAGTTCAGAGCTGAGCTCTTTTGGAAACGTGGCCTTAGGCCTCTATGGCCCCCGGTGCCTGCAAGAGGCTGAGACAGTTGCTGTAAAGGGCAGTGGGGGGCTTCCGACATGGGCTGACTTCACTCTGGGCTCACACCACATAGCGCTGATGGAAGCTCTGGCTGGGTCTGGACTGTGACGAGGGGAAATGGCTGTAACCTGCCACAGGCCAGGATGGCTGCAGGGTCTGGCATGGCGCAATGAGCAGCCACACGAGGGAGGAAGTAGGTGAGAGCAGGACTGGCAGGGGAGTCACTCACTGGGCACCTGTATTCGGTGGCAGCTGCTGATAGATGCCAGTGGGAGGTAAATCTCTCCTGCCCTGCCAGAAACCCCGTGAGGGCAGCAGCAGCCTCCCCTGCCTCCTCTAGGGTGAGGAGGGCCCACAAAGGGCCTCGTGGGCGCAGAGAGCTGCAATTTACACTCGGAAGGGGGAGATTTTTACAAACACAGGAGAGTTAGTATCAATGGTTCTTGTGCTCCTAAATCCCTTAGGACCTTTATAAAATCTCCCCCTTCCTGCATCAGTTGCTTCCAGTCTGGCACCAAGTGTTTCCTTTCCATCTTTCACCCTCTTGCTCTGGAGTGTCCCGTTAGTGAGCTGAAGATGAAAACACTCACACACTCCCAACAGTCATCCACGGGAACATTACACCAGCAATCGGTGCCTACCTCTGGCTGTCAGTAAATGGAGCAGAACAGCAAACAAATGCAAACCTGGCAGTGGAGAAGGGACTGGGCAGGTCTCTGAATCTGTGTGGGCATTTCTACAGCCACAGCTGAGTTCCCAGTAGGAAAGTGACAGTTTATCCCCCAGATCCCAGGAACGAGGCCCGTTGATAGCAGCAGCTCGTCTGACTAATCAGCCTGGAACTATCCAGGGGAGCAGTTCAGCTGGGGTTGCAGTGAGTGACCCCCTACCTGCAGAGTCCTGTGGAGTCGTTTCTGAGCCGTTCCAGTCTCTCCAGGGGGCTCCCGGCTTCACTAGCACCCAGAGCCATTCCCTCTAGGCAGAGCTCCTGCTCCCAGGGACTGGTTCCCTTTCCCAGGCTGTGACATCCATCCCGCCGGAGGGGTCAGGGAGCCGCAGGGGTTAACTCCAGCCTGCCCCTGAGCTTTTCATTCAGTTAATGCATTTTATATTGAACGGAAGCCCCGTCCTCTCTTGGCACATCCACCAGCTTCAAAAGTGAAAGAAGGATCGAGGCTGGAACGTGACCATGACTGGCTCCGCCTCACTGGACGGTTATGGCACAAAGATCAGATTCCTCTGACACACCCACAGGGCTAGGGAGAGAGCAGCTTCTGTGCCAGCAGCCTCAGCTCTGCAGGTTGCCTGGTGACGGCCAGTTCTGCAGGCTGTTTGTCCCGTGCTCTACGAATCTCTGTAATCACTTCAGCCCTGTGTAAAGCATGGGACCAAATCCTGCTGCTGCAGCCCCTAGACTCAGTGGCCATGTTAATTCATTCCAGTTCCCTGATGTAAAATTAACCAGTGATTATTTGGGGGCAGAGTTTTGGTCTATGCTCTCCAGTGGGCCAGCCCTACTCCCTGGGCCTCCACTCCTGCAGTGTTATTCGGACAGCCTGGCCCAGATCCTCTTTCCTGGGCCCTGGCTGCTCTGCTTTTCCCCTAGAAACAGGTCCCAGCAGGACATAATATAAAATGGTGCCTGGCTGAGCGCAACAAACCTCCTGAATTCTGTGGGATCTTGGAAAATGCTGAATTCCCTCACTGTGGAATGTTCTGATAACTGGGCCACACATCTACCTGAATTGTGAGCTGAGCTGTGAGAAGTGAGAGAAAGTTGATAAAATATCACAATAGCCTATAGCAATAAATGCTGATAGGAAAAGCTGCAAACAGAGCCGATGCTACCCCATTGGGGGCCCTAAGAGAGAACAGTGTGTGTGTGTGGGGGGGGGAGTGGTCTTTACCCACCCCTGAGAATACTAACTGCATTATTTCCAAAAATCAGGGCCCCCTGAGCTGCCCGAGGCCCTAAGCAATTGCATAGTGTGCTTACGCCAAGCACCAGCTCTGGTGGGAGAGAGGCCGACTGAATTAATCCCCACAGACAGACTCCTGGTTTAACTCCAGGACTGTGTTTAGATCATGCCTGGTAAACATGAGGAGGGTGGGATGGAAAATCAATAGAGCACAACGGGTGTGTTTGAATTTGGGCCTAGCTGGTGAACCAAATAATGAGGGGATGGGCTATTCCATCCACCGCTCCCCCATGGGGACCTCTAGAAGAGAACCTGGGGGTGGGAGGGAAATTAGCTGATGCTGGCTGACTGGGATTTGGGTGGGCCAGAAAAAGCGAGCTCCACCATCATGGCTGCCACCCCCACCATCTCTAGGGACCTCAGAATCCACCATTACACTGTTGGGCCTTCATAGGCCTGATCCAGAGAGATGCGCTAACCAGACCGAGCCAGGGAGGGTCCCAGGTGACATCACCACCTCCACCAACTCTGGATACATCCCTGAGATAAGAGACTTTCTCTCTCTCACACACACACACACACACACTCACACCTCTACCTCTGTGTGTCCTTTTCCTTCCCTACCTTATTTTTATTCTATCCAGTCCCTCTCC
This sequence comes from Mauremys mutica, assembly GCF_020497125.1. Taxonomy (NCBI): domain Eukaryota; kingdom Metazoa; phylum Chordata; order Testudines; family Geoemydidae; genus Mauremys; species Mauremys mutica. The sequence continues at coordinate 40,642,699 of NC_059083.1, forward strand.
TTTTGTCTTCTGTATATTTTGCAGTGGAGGCACGAAAAGCAATTACCTAAACAGCTGGATGCTGGTACAAGTTTGCTCTGTCCTCACAGTGACTGATCAGACCGTGTGCTGTGATTCTCCAGCAGCGAGGCTGCAAGTCAGAGTCAGAACTCCAGATAGAAGCTGCATTTTCTCTCTCTGCTGTTCATTTCTCTCCCCTCCATGGTACCTTAGCTCAGATGTCTGGGGCAGTTCACTCCTCTCAGAGCTACTATTTCAGGCTGTCTGCAGACTCAGGTAGTCATTGACTGTTCACATTTCCAAGGTTATTGCTTAAAAGTATTTAAATCATGACTTGAGAACTTCAGTAACTCAGCCAGCAGCTATGGGTCTATTACAGGAGGGGGTGGGAGAGGTTCTGTAGCCTGTGCCGTGCAGGAAGTCAAACTAAATGATCACAACGCTCCCTTCTGCCCTTGAAGTTGATGAGTAAATGAATTGGGTGCCGAATCTCCATTAATTTCAAATGGGAGCTGGACCTCCAAATCTTCTGGGGGGCTTTGAAAATCCCACCCTTGATTATTGAAGATGCAAATGGAGACTCTTGATTCCACTTCTGCAGCAAGAGGTGAATTCTGCAGCCTGAGAATTGAGGAATTCACTGGGCCCAGGTATAATTAAGGAAATAATGTTTATGCAACACCCACCAGCTTCCTGCCACACTAGAGAGAAACCCTGACACAGGTCTGGTTGTGAGGAGTGTGACAAGGGCCAGCAGCTTGGCAGGAGCTCGGCAGCCGCCCAAGACAGGCAGAGAAAACCCTCTCCATGGTGTAAATTTCATTCATAGATTTCCTGGTGCAATTAAATAAAACAATTTACCAAAGTCTGTGGCCATGTTCCCTTCATGCAACTGCACAGGCTGAGACCCCATGGGCAGGGGACCCTCTAGGGATCAGAGTCAGTCACTCTCCCTGTCCAGTGGTTGTTTCACTTCTCTGCTGAGACTCCAAACAGCATCTGTGTTGGTGCCGATTGTGAGGGTGGATGAGGCAATGTGGGGCCAGTTCCCTATGAAATAGACTAAGACCCAGCAGCTCACTTCGCACAGGTCACCAGATATCATCCACGTATTGTCCTGTGCTATTACTGAGCGACTGTACCAGTGCCCCAGCAGTGAAAGCCAGGTGTGGGCCAATGCCCAGCCACCTGTCTGTAACAGAAACCTTTTCGAAGGATTATTGGATTATATTTGTCCTTCTAGCTGCTTTGATTTATGGGTTTGATACCTCAATATCTACCCTGCATTTCTCTAGAATCTTTTGTACAAATTATTGCTGGGAACATTTGTATTTTACTTTTCCATAAGGTTGCTTTCTTTTTCTTTTTTAAATTCTTCCAAAATTAATGAAAGACTAAATATATAAATTATGAGGTCACAGAGGATACAGGGATGGGTGCAGTATAAGAACCCGACTAGAGCAGGAGGGATCACACCCCTGCTGTGGTAACACCTGCCGGAGGGGTTGCAGCTGCAGGATGTCTTCTTGGGGGCTGCCATACAGGAATACCCTTCGCACAGCTCTGTCAGTGGGTGGGGGCTGCTCTCCCACAGACTGAGCCAGAGACTTGTCCCAAAACTGGCCAGTGCTGAGGGACCAGCAGGAAGTCAGGAGGCCCTAAGTCCCAGGCAGTGCCCACTATGGCCAACCCTGGGAAACACAGCACCTAGGGAGCAGCACTAGCAGGAAGTCCCCTGTGATCACAGCTGCCCCTGGGGAACCCCATAAAGGGGGATCCCCACCATGAATGGGAAGGTGCAGAAAATATCAAACAGCCCCAGGTGATACTGCCTTTTCCAGTGAATCTCCACTAGGCTGAGGGAGGGATGATGGGTGTCCCCAGCTCTGGCCCATCCATTCCTCTCACCATCTGCTGTCGGATCCATGGAGCACACTCTGCAGGGGGGTCAGTGCCACAGAGACCTCTGAGCCCCATTCACATGGGAGCAGGGGACCCTGGTGCAGAGGTTTCCTGTGAGAGCAGATCTGGGCAGGGGGACATGAGTCACCTCTGTATTTGGTAACTTTTCTTCACACCAGTTTGTGTTGAAAGGCTCCTTGTCTCTGGAGGCAGGAATTGTTGTAACCTTCAGACTTTACAGCAATAAATAATACGGGTAGCACCATAAAACGTTCCCTTATCAGGTCAATGGTTGCTTGATGGCCAGGGACACATTAACTATCTGACTCTTGGGAAGTTTAATTCTTAAGAAGAGAAGGAAGAAAAGTTAGAAAATTTCATCTAACGTTGAACAATGTAACAATAGCGGCAGATACTGGCTCACACAGGGGACAGGATAAGGGTACAGAACCCCTCATGGGGCAAGCTCTCACCCTGCCCCAATCACCCCCTCTCCTGCTGCCACCCACCTGCCCCTTCTGCCCCCTCCCAGTGTCCCACCCTTCTCTTATCTTAGCCTGTTCCCTTCTGTCCTTGGCAGATCCAGCCTCAGGATCCCCTCCACAGGGTCTGTCTGTTCCTGATGCTGGGAGGGGGAATCAACACTCCTCAGCTCGATGCTTCAAACCTGTGAGCCCTGATCCTGCTCCCATTGGGTGAATGGTTAAAATCCCCACTGATGTCAATGGGGTCTGGAGCTGGGCCTCCATGTGGGGCCCTCCCATGCGATTGCCAGTGGCTCAGTATCACACATGGCACCAGAGAGATGTTGGGGCAAAATCCACTCACTTCAGCCTGTTTGTCCCCAAACTCTCTGTGACGGTATGTCCCATAAGACTTTATGGAAATATGCTTAGATCGTGTTTAATGCTACATATGCCATATAACACATCTCAAAGGTTATGATCTACTGAATGTATTAATCCTATTTGTATGCATGTATCATTTTTGTATTTGAAGTTATGAATGTTATGAATGTTGGCTGTGTACTGGTTTGATTTCTAAATAACCTCAGTAGAGCATTTGGTCAGTTCCTGGAGAAAGGAATAGTGAAATTAAGTACTTAATCAAGAAACACTTAAAGGACAATGGATTTTGGAATGCTCCAATCCACATAAGAAGTCTGCTTGAGGGCCTTCAAGATAGCATGTAAACAATGGATGCTACCTGCAAAAACATGTGATTTGCCCAAGTGACTTCTAAAGTCCATCTTGGAGCTGGACTTTGCATAGGAGTGAGGAGGGGGGTCTCCACCCACAAGAGAAAGTCTATTTAACCCCCTTGGAGACCCCTCCATTTTATCTTCAGCTGGCTAAAGAGATAACCTCTCCACCCCCCAGGATACTTGGAAGAAACAGGAACAAAGGACAGTGTGCAAGGCGTGTGAGTGATTGCTGGACCCAGGCTAAAAGGAGATTAGTCTGTAAAAGGGAGCATTCTGGAACTGGTGAGGATCTTATCTGTATTCAGTTTGATTAGACATAGATTTACGCATTGTATTTTATTTTGCTTGGTGACTTACTTTGTTCTGTCTGTTACTACTTGGAACCACTTAGATCCTACTTTCTGTATTTAATAAAATCACTTTTTTCTTATTAATTAACTCAGAGTATGTGTTAATACCTGGGGGAGCAAACAGCTGTGCATATCTCTCTATCAGGGTACGTCTACACTACGGGATTATTCCGAATTTACATAAACCGGTTTAGCAAAACAGATTGTATAAAATCGAGTGCGCGTGGCCACACTAAACACATTAAATCGGTGGTGTGCGTCCACGGTCCGAGGCTAGAGTCGATTTCTGGAGCGTTGCACTGTGGGTAGCTATTCCGTAGCTATCCCATAGTTCCTGCAGCCTCCCCCACCCCTTGGAATTTCCGGGTTGAGATCCCAGTGCCTGATGGGGCAAAAATCATTGTCGCGGGTGGTTCTGGGTAAATGTCGTCAGTCACTCCTTCCTCTGGTAAAGCAACGGCAGACAAGCATTTCACGGCTTTTTTCCCTGGATTGCCCTGGCAGATGCCATAGCATGGCAATCATGGAGCCTGTTTTGCCTTTTGTGACTGTCACCGTATGTGTACTAGATGCCGCTGACAGAGGCGATTCAGCAGCGCTACACAGCAGCATGCTTTTGCTTTTGCATGACAGCAGAGATGGTTACCAGCCATACTGCACCATCTACCAGGAAAAATTAGGAGCAGGTGCCCTTGATTGATCTCACTGATGCTAGTCGGCATGGTTACCAGTCCTTTTGCACTGCCCCATGTGCCAATAGGCTGATGATGATGATGGATATCAGCCATATTGTACCATCAGCCACCCATGGCGGGGGGGAGCAAGGATGTTGGTGTTGAGTGCTGAAGCATCGCGTCTATCTGCAGCATTCAGTAAAGATAGGGTGACATGTAAAAGAGTCAAGAGAGGATTGTTTTCCCTTTCACTTCTGGGGGTGGGTGGGGGGTGTGTGCGTAAATTGCCGAGCTATGCCCTGACCCACCGCGGACACTGTGTTTGACCCTAGAAGCATTTGGAGCTCAGCCAAGAATGCAAATGCTTTTCGGAGACTGCAGGAACTGTGGGATAGCTTGAGTCCTCCAGTCCATGAGCGCCCATTTGATTCTTTGGCTTTCCGTTATGCTTGTCACGCAGCAGTGCGCTGAGTCCCTGCTATGGTGTCTGTCTGGAGATTTTTTAAAAATGATTTTGAATTTCGTCTTCTGTAACAGAGCGCTGATAGAACAGATTTGCCTGCCCTTACAGCAATCACATCCGCATGGTCCATGCTGGAGCTCTTTCTTTATTTTGATTTTTAACTGCATCGCCACACGTGCTGATCGGAGCTCCACGCTGGGCAAACAGGAAATATTCAAAAGTTCGCGGGGCTTTTCCTGTCTACCTGGCCACTGCATCCGAGTTCAGATTGCTGTCCAGAGCGGTCAGTGGTGCACTGTGGGATACCACCCGAAGGCCAATACCGTCGATCTGCGGCCACACTAACCCTAATCCGATATGGTAATTCCAATACTAGCGCTACTTCTCTCGTTAGGGAGAAGTACAGAAATCGATTTAAAGAGCCCTTTATATCGATATAAAGGGCCTCTCAGTGTGGACGGGTGTGGCGTTAAATCTGTTTTACGCTCCTAAAACCGGTTTAAACGCTTAGTGTAGACCAGGCCTCAGTGTTATAGAGGGTGAACAATTTATGAGTTTACCCTGTATAAGCTTTATGCAGAATAAAATGGATTTATTTGGGGTTTGGATCTCATTGAGAGCTGGGTGTCTGGGTGCTGGAGACAGGTAACTTGCTGAGCTGTTTTCAATTAAAGTCTGTAGCTTTAGGGGTTAGTCCAGACCCTGGGTCTGCATTGGGCAGGCTAGTATGTCTGCCCCATCAAGGTAGGGTTCTGGGGGGCCCAGGCTGGCAGGGAAAACTGGCTCCGAGGTGATTTCAGCACATCAGGTGACAGTCCCAAGGAGATCTCTGTGACCCAACCCATCACAGTTTCCATACTCTTCTAAGAGAAGCTGAAATGTCTTCTCCACATCTTGTAGCCTGATCTGGGGTGTGTTAGTAGTGTTGATTTAATGTATCTTCTTAATTTATTTTTATTTAATTAATTTTTAATTAATAATTTTAATAATTATTATTATTGATATTAATTAGTGTGGGTTTTGGCTTGCCAATTTGTTTGATCAGAAGATAAAATTTGTCCTGAATCAGGCTTCACAGAGTTTATAAAAGAAACTTCGGGAGTATGACAGGAAGCTTACACTGAGACGGATATAGTAATAAAGACTTTTTATTAAAATCAATGAAATGGTAAGCAAATGGTAAAACAGTTAGAATTACAGAGTTACAAGTATCACAGTTCTTTAAGATATATCTATCTATCTATCTATATATGGTAATATAAGATTATGTGCTGCAAAGTTTAGTTAATACTCACACCCTGTTTTGATAACCTGGTGTTGGGAGATTTGGTACCACGCCTGTGGCAGTTTTGTTTTCACACCTCTTAGCAGAGGAAGCTAATGCAGAGCTATTTACTCTCTTTACTTAGCTTTATAAATCTTAAACTGAAATAATCGCAAGCTTTGCCTAGTTACCTTAAACTTAAAGTTTGAAAAGAAATAAAGTATGGCCTATTAATAGTTAATAGCCGTCGTAGATGGGTCGCATTGATAGGTCGTGGAGGCAATGAAGAGTAGACAGGAGTAGATAGGTGGGTAGATTGCCCTCCTCATGGTGAGATGCATCGCCTTTTTATAGGGCATTAATCAGAAATCCTCTTATGTCCAAATTTTATTCTTCCCCCACGGAAATGTTAGGGTACACTTGCCCCATAGGCTGGTATGTATGTGCGTATGGATGACAGGTATGTACACATTTGTGGTGTACTTGTTAGATTTGTGGGCAAAAATCCCCTTTTTCCACACTCCATTGTTATTGGTTCAGGCAAAGGTCTCTAGACATCTACGTGGGTGTTTTGTCTAATTTTACTTTTCTGGGTAAGGGTCCCAAAATGTGTTAACTTCACATTAGCTTAACATACAGGGTTTTGGCCTGTAGGTCTCTTGCATTACAGCCAAACTTATTTTAATATAAATCTATAAACCTATTACATCAAATAGTAAAATAAGAAAAGATATATTTATACAAACAAACAGATTTAATCCTTAGGGCTACAATCTGTCTTGTCAGCTGTTGCCCTGAACTTCACTATGGATCTGGTCTGAACTTTGCCATTCTCTTCCACAAAATCCTTGTGATCTTCAATTCTCAACACCTGTAGATCTGCTTTCACTGACTTAATCCAGTCTTCTATCGTGATGTCCCCTGGCTTTGTTGGCAAGCTATTGAACTCAGGTATCTTCCAGTCTCATTGAACATAAATGGTAGGAGGTTTCTTAGCTGCATCAGCATGCTGGTCTGTCACCACCTTAGACAATGATAAAACTTCTTGCTGTTCAGTTCTAGCTTATCATAATGCCTCAGCCTGTTCAGTAATGTGTGCTGAAGTTCAAAAAACTGTATGTATAGTTCTTCAATTCCAGCCTTTATAGATTTCTGACCCAGACCTGGACAATACTACCAGTATTCAACCAGTAAACCAATGGGGCAAATCCTATGGATAGGATCCTGTTTGCGATGCCAATTATGTAAATGGGGGAATGGTCCCACTGTTGTGGGGAACTTTCCTGGCTTCTGCACTACCTCAGTAGAATTGGATAGCGAGAGGATCTGAGTCCTCACTCCCATTCCCTTTACCTGGAGTTATAAGAGGCAACAGTCTGTAACCCACTAATGCCCATTTGACTGGCAAAGTGTTAACAGGACACTTAACCTTGATCGGTCATCTAGTCCATTCCACTGTTCTGAGGCAGGTTTAAGGCCTTGTCTATACTACAAAGTCTGACTTCAGTACTGGGCAAACTGGTTGAAACTATAATAAAAAACAATATTGTCAGACATATAGATTAATTTAATTTATTGAGGAAGAGTCAACATGGTTTTAGTAATGGAAAACCAGGGGAGAGATAGCTCAGTGGTTTGAGCATTGGCCTGCTAAACCTAGACTTATGAGTTCAATCCTTGAGGGGGCCACTTAGGGATCTGGGGCAAATATCAGTACTTGGTCCTGCTAGTGAAGGCAGGGGGCTGGACTCAATGAGCTTTCAAGGTCCCTTCTGGTTTTAGGAGATTGGTATATCTCTAATTATTATTTAAAATCATGCCTCACTAATCAGCTAGAATTCTTTGAGGGGGTAAACAAGCATGTGGACAAAGGTGATTCAGTGGATATAGTGTACTTAGATTTTCAGAAAGCCTTTGACAAGGTCCCTCACCAAAGGCTCTTAAGCAAGATAAGCTGCCTTGGGATAAGAGGGAAGGTGCTCTCATGGATTGGTAACTGGTTAAAAGATTAGAAACAAAGGGTAGGTATAAAGAGTCAGTTTTCAGAATTGAGAGAGGTAAATAGTGGTGTCCACCAAGGATCTGTTCTGGGACCAGTCCCGTTCAACATATTCATAAATGATCTGAAAAATGGGATAAACAGTGAGGTGGCAAAATTTTCAGATGATACAAAATTACTAAAGATAGTTAAGAACCAGGCAGACTGTGATGAGCTTCAACAGGATCTCTCAAAACTGGGTGACTGGGCAACAAAATGGCAGATGAAATTTAATGTTCATAAATACAAAGTAATGCACATTGGAAAGCATAATCTCAACTATACATATAAAATGATGGGGTTTAAATTAGCTGTCACCACTCAAGAAGGAGATCTCGGAGTCATTGTGGCTAGTTCTCTGAAAAGATCCAGTCAATGTGCAGCGGCAGTAAGAAAAGCGAACAGAATGCCAGGAATAATTAAGAAAGGGATAGATAATAGGACATAAAATATCATCTTGCCTCTACATAAATCCATGGTATGCCCACATCTTGAATACTGTATGCAGATGTGGTCACCCCATCTCAAAAAAAATATATTGGAAAAGGTACAGAAAAGGGCAACAAAAATGATTAGGGGTATGGAACGGCTGCCATATGAGGAGAAATTAATAAGACTGGGACTTTTCATCTTGGAAAAGAGATGGCTAAGGGGAGATATGACTAAGGTCTATAAAATTATGACTGGTGTAGAGAAAATAGGTAAGGCAGTGTTGTTTACTACTTCTCATAACACAAGAACAAGGGTCACCAAATGAAATTAATGGGCAACAGGTTTAAAACAAATAAAAGGAAGTATTTCTTCATACAACACACAGTCAACTGTGGAACTCCTTGCCAGAGTATGTTGTGAAGGCCAAGATCATAACAGGATTCAAAAAAAGAACTAGATAAATTCATAGAGGATAGGTTCATCAATGGCTGTTAGCCAGGATGGGCAGGGATGGTGTCCTTAGCCTTTGTTTGCCAGAAGCTGGGAATGACCAACAGGAGATGGATCACTTAATGATTACCTCTTCTGTTCATTCCCTCTGGGGCACCAGCACTGGGCACTGTCATAAGACAGGCTATTGGGCTAGATGGGCCTTTAGTCTGACCCAGTATGGCCATTCTTATGTTCTTATACTATCCTGCAACCCCAACATAATAAAAACACCTTGACAAGAGGCATAGTGCTTAGGGCGACCTAGTTAGAACAACACAGTTGTCAATGTAGACCAGGAGTGGGCAAACTATGGTCTGCAGGCTGCATCTGGCCCATCAGACCTTTTATTCTGTCCCTTGAGCTCCATTACCCTGCTCCACCTGCCTGGTGCTCCCGCATATTCAGGACCTGCATGATGGGCGTGAGGGCATACATATTACTCTAGCTGCACAACCCAAATGTGCATCATGCACAGAACCCAGATCATATAAGCCCACGTGCCTGCTACTTGTTCACTTAGGTGACTCTGATGTTTTAGTAATGTTACTTTTCCATTTTTGAGGATAAAACAAAACGAAGATGGCCAGGGAGTGCTCAGTGGCAGTTTTCAAAGTTGCGGGCTGTTGGGACGTATATGGAAGGAGATTTCTGAGAACAGGGGTCTGATGAATCTCAATGAATTCCAATGAATGCAGCTGACATCTGGAAAGGTGTTGGTACCAGGGATACTGGGGGTGCAGCAGGAACCTCCGGCTTGAAGTGGCGTCCATCATATACAGGGTTTACAGTTTGGTTCAATGACTCTCAACACTCCCATTATACAAATTGTTCCATCATCTCTGCTTCCTCCTGCCCTGCAGAAAAAGGACACCAAAATGGGTGACGCCATAAGAGTGAAGAAGGGAATGACGATCGCTGCGTGGAAGCTGGCAACTCCAGGCTGCTACCGATCAGTCGCAAATCATTTTGGAGTTGGGAAGTCCACTGTGGGGGTTTCAATGAGGCAAGTTAATCACCTCCTGCTTCTCAATCACCTCCCCCAAACATTAATCACCTCCTGCTGCAAAGGACTGTGACTCTGGGTAATTTGCATGAAATAGTGGATGGTTTTGCAGCAATGGGATGCCCTGATTGTGGTGGGCGATAGATTGAACCCATATCCCCATTTTGGCCGTGGACCCCCTTGCGATGGAGTACATCAACACAAAGGAGTACTTCTCTATAGTATTGCAAGCACTGGTGGATAACCAGGGTTGTTTCACCAACATCAATTCAGGCTGGTCTGGAAAGGTGCATGAAACATGCATCTTCTGGAACACTGGCCAGAACAGAAATCTGCAAACAAGGACTTTCTTTCCAGACCAGAAGATTCCCATTTGCGATATGGAAATGCTAATAGTGAACATTGGAGACCCAGCCTATACACTGGCAACTTTGAAGTCTGCAGCAATGAGTGCTTCAACAACAGGCACAGCAGGCGCAGAATGACTGTTGAATGTCTTTGGTCACTTAAAGAGGCACTGGCGCTGCTTTTTTGGCAGGTTAGACTTCAGTGAGAAAAATATTCCCTTTGTCATAGCACCTGTGTGCTCTGCATAACATTTGTGATACTAAGAGGGAGAAGTTTCCTTCTGTGCTCCTGCCTGTTTCCTATCTTGACTATCCATTCACAGTTTTTCTCCCAATGCTCTCTGCTTACAACCCGAAGCACCTGAGAATTGCAGCACCTAACAGAACATCTTTTCCTTACTCCTCTTCTTTTGTATCCTTATCAGATGGAGCCGCTCAGCTGGTGAGCAAGAGGAGACCTCAAGGACACATGTACATATGCTAAAGAAACAAGACACAGAGGCATTATTGTGAGTGAATTCTCACCCTTGATCCAAATGAGTTAAAAACACAATTTTATCACTTCCTTTGGTTGGCATATGGCACGGTGGGAGCCCCAGGCATGATGAGTTTGGCCCCAGGGGGATGGGTAAAATAAGACAAAGGGTGAGGGATTTCAGAGAGGTATCACTACAAGACACTGTTCTGAATACTGGCACTGTTTTCCAGTAGCTTATTTCACTCATGAGAGTAACTGAGGATGCAAGGGTGAAGCTCCTCTGTGCGTGCAGCTGCAGGCCGGGTCCATATGCTGCTTGCCTATGTGCTGCTATGATGCCTGCCGAAGTATTTGCCAATTGGCATGGCAAAGTTTCCTATCATGGGGGAAGAAACAGAGCAGCCCTCCCAAGAAACCTTTGGCAGAGGAGTGCCAAGTACTTCCTTGCTGTTCTTCCTGTCTTTCCTTTGCTTTGGGATAGTTTGAGTGGGTTCAGTTGCCCTGCACATGCGATAACACTGTCCTTCATTATAAATGGTCAGTGACTCAGCACAGTTAATTAATGGAGCTTAGTCTACCTAGGGAACTGGTCAGGGCTGCCCAGAGAATTCAGGGGGCCTGGGGCAAAGAAATTTTGGGGGCCCCTTCTATAAAAAAATTGCAATACTATATTCTCCTGGGGGCCCTTGCGGGGCCCACGGCAAATTGCCCCACTTGCTTCCCCCCACGGGCACCCCTGGGAAAAATAAACCTTCTGCATTTTGGCACAAACCCAGTTTTGAGAAAACTTCTTTATAAGGTATCACTGGTTCTCAGCATCAGCTAATGCTAAAAGGCAGTAAAGCTCATTAAAAGGGTTGGACAAATATTTTCCATCAAAAAATTTTCTGGATCGAAAACTAGGGGTTTTTAAAAAGCAGAAAAAAATCACAATGTCTGCTTTCCTTCAAAATTTGTTGTGGTTTTTTTAATTGAAAAGCTGAAATTAGTCTGCCAAAACCTGAACATGGTTTGAGGTTTCAGAAGTGTGTGGCCAAATATTTGCTGCTTGCTGTGTTTGATTGTTTAAAGAAACAATAAAAAAATTCTGTTTAAAAAAAAATCCAAACCTTTTGAACCACCTCAGCTTGTGACCAAACGCCTGAGCCCATACAAGCAGAGATCTTTCCAGGTTTCTGATACTCTGCTGGCTTCCTTGACTCATATCTGTCTCCATAACTTTGGGTTCATTTAGCTTAGAACATAAGAACAGCCATACTGGGTCAAACTAAAGGCCATCCTGCCCAGTATCCTGACTACTGACAATGGCCAATGCCAAGTGCCCCAGAGGGAGTGAACCTATCAGGTAATGATCAAGTGATCTCGCTCCTGCCATCCATCTCCACTCTCTGAGAAACAGAGGCTAGGGACACCAATCCTTACCCATCCTGGCTAATAGCCATTAATGGACTTAATCTCCATGCATTTATCTGTTTCCTAGAGACTGGCTCCATGGGGTCCCTCACAAACTGCAGACGGTTACTGTGGATTTGTCTTTAGTATAAACTATGTACATACTCCACAAACTGAGCATTTGAGCTTGTTCCAGAATCTGGGATGAGCCTATGTTGTCAAAACTGAGATAGCAGATGCATGTGAATGGACACAGGGTGCTAAAATTAAATTAATCCAGGGGTTCTCAAACTGGAGGTCAGGACCCCTCAGGGGGGTCACGAGGTTATTACTGGGGGTTGTGAGCTGTCAGCCTCCACCTCAAACCCCACTTTGCCTCCAGCATTTATAATAGTGTTAAATATATAAAAAAGTGTTTTCAATTTATAAGGGGGGGGGTCACACTCAGAGGTTTGCTATGTGAAAGGGTCACCAGGACAAAAGTTTGAGAACCACTGAATTAACCCCTCTGAAGCCTCAGGGAATGCAGGGGAGGGGGGTCTCCCTTGGTAGGGTTGGGAAGGCTATTGCTCTTCTCAGGTGATCCCTCCCCCAGTGGCTAATTTTAAATGAAGCTACCCTCCCCTGACATGAATCTCCCTATGGCACTGAAATTAAATACAGACTATAATTTGGCATTTGAGAAGTGAAAGGGATGGTAGCCCTAATGGAAAAGCTAACAGCTTGGCTCTTCTGCAAGCCTCAAACTGCTGAATGAGCTTTAGGGTGGGGAAGGCTGTGCCTCCCAAACAGCCTGGCCCTGCCCCCTATCCAACCCCCACCCACTTCCTGCCCCCCGACTGCCTGCCCCACTCAGAATCCCCGACCCATCCTGCTCCTTTTCTCCTCACCATCCTCCAGAGACCCACCACAAATCTGGGATCCCACCCCTGCTCCCTGTCTGGCCCAACCCCTATCCACCACCCCCGAGTCCTGACAGACCCCCCCCCGGAACGCCCCCAATCCAACTCCCCCCATTCCCTGCCCCCTGACCGGCCCCCCAACCTCTGCCCCCTCCCTGTGCCCTGACTGTCCCCAGGACTCCCTGCCCCTTAGCCAACCCCCCGTGCCCCAGCCTCTTACCCCCGGCTCCCTCCTCACCCGGAGCCTCAGCGCCTCACTCAACTGCTGCAGCGTGTGGCCGGCGGGGCCTGAGCCCCGCCCCGCTCAGAGCCGCGTGGGGAGGGGGCGGGGCTGGGAGCTCCACGCCGAGCGGAGGGAGCTGAGCTCAGCCCGGAGTTCGCAGCCCCGCACCACGCGGCTCTGAGCGGCTCAGGGGCCCCGCCGGAGTCAGGCTGCGGCGCTGTCTGAGGATGGCGCTTGATGCGCTGAGGCTCCAGGAGAGGGGTGGAGGCAGGAGCCTCAGCTGTTCTCTTGGGGGCCGCAGCGGAGCCCGGGGCCCGGGGCAAATTGCCCCCTTTGCCCCCCCCCTCTGGGCGGCCATGGAACTGGTGTCCACAGCACAAAGTCCACCATCATGACTAGTGTTAGTGCCGGTGCTTTCTGGAAGTCTCAGCAGACAGGCCAGGTATCTGCTGGACATGGAGTGTGAGAGAACTCTCATCCCCAGAGGCCCTTCCAGGCCAGCAATGTCCCAGACTGTGCAGCTGCATGAAGGGACAATGGCCTGGGGCTCGCACAATCTGTTGTATTTTGGTTGCACAAGAAAATTCATCAATTACCCCAAGTATCTAGCTGAGAGTCCGTGCAGCACCTGGCTCTGCCATACCCCTCACAATCAGGAAAATGTTAGGCTTTCTTTCCCTCACCCCCAGGAGATTGAAACCTTGGAGGACAGAGGTTTTACATACAATTTGCTTTTTATGTTACTGATTCTCAGAGAGCAGGAAGAAACAGGCCAGAGCTGAGTGTCACCTGCCAAAGTGAGTGGGTCGGCTCCAAATCTGTCACTCACTGGCACTGCTGGGGATGTTTCTTTAAGAGGACTTTGATCCTTGTACTTTACTCAGCATGTGACAAGGATTTGTGTTTCAGATAACTTCCCAGTTATCTTGTTACTTTCATTTCTGAAGCTGGTGGGAGAAGCAGAAACGGGCAGCGATTCCATTCAGTTACAAATGCAGTAAATTAATGAACAGGACAGAGTGAAACTCCCTGGCTGTGACTCCTGTGCTGAATGGGTGAAACCACCTCAGCAAAGGAAAGTTTCACAGGAAGTGCAAACTCATGGATGCTAGAAAAACTGAGAGCTTTGCAGGACCCTGAAGCTGCTTGGAGGAAGTGTCCCTGCAGGACTCAGCAGGTAAGGGATCTTCCAGCACTGGAACTACAGACTAGCTTGATATTTCCTCATCCACACACACTCAGATGAGCTGTCAGTGTCACAGGGCCCCTCTCCCAGGTTTGTCAGGAGTAAACTGCCACTCCCATACTTGAAGTGTAAATTTGGTTGAAGAAACACACACACATGATGATCAGTGTTTGGTTTTGGTAACACCACAGTGTGCTTAGTCTATTCCAGTCACACAATGAGGCAGAGTCTCTGCCCCACAGAGCTTCTAGCCTGAAGATTGAGAGAAGGTTTTTCCCTTTGCTGGTTCATTGTGCTTTAGCAGAGCCTGGCGCCCTGCAGTAGAGTTCATTTGTTCATGCTGTTTTGCTGCCTGATGTGAGCTGTAGTTAGTGAATCACTTCCTTAAATGATGGTATTGGCCGTGTGTGGCTCCCCTTCCTTACCACCAGCTGGATTCATAAGAGAACTTAGGTTCCTGCCACTTTAAGTATCTAGAAAAAAATCCCAGAATCAGGACACACTGGGATTCACAAAACCCTGCTCATCTGCGGCCAGACTCTGCAGTGCCTAAATCACTTGGCAGGGCTGCCCTGAAGGGGGGGGCAAGAGGGGCAATTTGCCCCAGGCCCGGGCCCCGCAGGGGCCCCCACGAGAGTTTTTCAGGGCCCCTGGAGCGGGGTCCTTCACTCGCTCTGGGGCCCCCGGAAAACTTTCACGGGGCCCAGGCCCCTGGAGCTTCTTCCGCTCCCGGTCTTAGCCAGAGGGGGGTCCTTCCGTTCCAGGGTGGAAGGACCCCGTGTTGCCGAATTACCGCCGAAGACCCGACTGCACTTCGGCAGCAGGTCCCGCTTCAGCGGTAATTCGGTGGCGGGGGCCCCCCCCCGCGGGTCTTCGGGGCACTTCAGCGGCGGGTCCCGGAGCGGAAGGATCCCCTGCCACCGAAGACCCCAGGCCTCCTGAATCCTCTGGGTGGCCCTGTCACTTGGTGCCTAAATTTTTACAGTAACAGTTTACAGGTGCATATTTTTCTGCCTCTGAGCATTTTCCCTACTCCAATCCTCCCAAATACTCAAAGGCTCACTCCCTACCCCAACCAAGGGGTAAAGACACCCCAAGGCTGCAGCCAAGTCGGCTGACATATGGAGGAAGGTGGGTTCACGGCCCTCCTCACTCCCTGGAAGATGAGTGGGAGGGGTAGTGGCAGGTTCCCATCTCGGTTTCAACCCTCACGGCATTGGGGTGGCAGGAGAACACAGAGGCCCATGAAAACTCCCCATGTGCACCCTGCTAGTGTCATCCAAAAGATAAGACCCAAGGGAGGGTGTGCAACTGCTCTGAACTGTGTTATGAAAACGGTCTGTTTGAGTAATGAAAGTCTGTGCTGTAAGAATCTTGAAATTTCCTGGTAGAAAAGTTGCCAAATGGATGGGAAATTGGTTTTCTTCTTCAAGTGATTGCTCCTATGCATTCCAGTCAGGTGTGCGCGCCGCGCGTGCACGGCTCCTTCGGAACATTTTTACCCTAGCAACTCCGGCGGGCCGGCTGGTGCCCCCTGGAGTGGCGCCGCTATGGCGCCTGTTATATACCCCAGCCGGCCCGTCCGCTCCTCAGTTCCTTCTTACCGCCCGTGACGGCCAGTTGGAACTGTGGAGTGCTCTCTGTCCTCCACAACCCTAGCTCTCGCTACTTTTTCGTGTATATAGTTCGTTTAGTGATTAGTATAGATAGTTTCTGTTAGTTAGATAGTTAGTTTTTAGGATAAGGTTACGGAGGGTTTCCCCTCCCTTTCCTCCCCCGGTGCGGGCTCATGCCCAAGGCACCGGGCTTTAAGCCCTGTGCATCTTGCCAGCGGCCTATGCCAGTAGGGGATCCGCATGACTCCTGCCTCCGTTGCCTCGGTGAGAGTCACAGGACAGATAAGTGCCCTATCTGTTCCGCTTTCAAACCCCGGACGCGTAAGGAGCGGGACATAAGATTAAAGCAGCTCCTCATGGAGGCTTCGCTCCAGCCCCCATCACCGTCTGCGCCGGCACCGAAGGCTTCATCGGTACGGAGCGCACCGCCGGCCCCAGGCCGTTCCGGCACCGAGACTCCGCGACCTCAGCCACCGGCACCGAAGGCCCGGCACCGCTCCCTGTCGCCATCAAAGAAGCGCAAGCCGGCGAAAGCGGTTGCCAAGTCCCACGCTGAGGGCCCAGCAGCCAAGACAATTGCGCCACCTGCGGTCCCCGCTGTGGCTGTGCACAGGACGTGCACCGGGCCGTTGACTCCGGCGCCGCAAAGGCCGTCGAGTCCGGCACCGCCATGCTCCCCGGCACCGACCGCGGTTGAGCTCCGGCTGCCATCGACGCCAGAGGCTTTCTCCACGGCGCGCGAGCTCATAGAGCTCACAGAGGCATCGAGCCTCCGGCCCCCAGCACCGCCGGTGCGGGCTGTCGTTTCGGCGGGAAAGCCGGCAATGATGATACGGCCCCCCTCTCCGGACATACGGCACGGACGACGCTCCCAGTCCCGGTCACGTTCCCGGTCCCGCCGCAGGTCACCGTCCCGTCGCTCAAGATCTAGGCACCGCTCGCCATCGCGGTACCGGTTGCCGTCCCGACGCCGGTCGCAGTCCTGGTACCGTTCGACATCGTGGTACCGGTCGCACTCCCGGTGTCGCTCCAGGTCCCGATCGCCTTCGCGTCGGCACCGACGAAGGTCTGCTTCCCGGCACCGTTCCCGGCACCGCGACTCGCGTAGCCGCTCCCGGCGCCGCAGGTCCGGATCCCGGTCGAGCTCCCGGCACCGGTCGAGCTCCCGGCACCGCAGCGGACGTTGGTCTCGGTCACCATCCCGGTACCGTGCAGACTGGCACCGATCCTCGGCACCGTCCGGGGACAGACTACCTCATTCGACGGCGCAATCCGTCAACACCTCGGCACCTCCATGGCCATCCCGCCCCGCGTCGGTTGCTTCCGGGGCAGACAGCAACGGGCACCTGCCACCTACCCCACAAGGCCAACCTCAGGGGGCACAGCAGTGGGGCTTCTGGGTTCCCTGGACCCAGTATGAGACTCAGGGAGTGTCGTTCCCTCCAAGAGCCCCTGCCTCCGAGCACAGGGTACCAGAGGCGACCGTCAGCCGACCGCCCCCTTCACCACCGGGCGCGGTTTCCATACCGCCTGACCCCCAGAGGCACACGCAGCCCGACCCAGCCGACGAGCAGTCAGCAGGTCCATCGACGGAGGCTGTCATCCAGGGCTTGTCCTCGTCGTTCTCACCTGACGAGGCGGTGGCCGGAGCATCTGCCATGGATCCTCCGCCGATAGACCTAAGGGCGCACCAAGACCTGCTTCGCCGCGTGGCGACGGCCATGGCTCTCCCCGTGGCGGAGGTCCAGGAGGACGAGGACCCCATAACAAATGTCGTTGGAGCGGAGGCTCCAGTGTGCGTGGCATTACCGTTTGTTCGGACAATACAAAAGAACGCCACCACACTCTGGCAGATGCCTGCGTCCATCCCTCCTACGGCCCGTGGGGTTGAGCGCAAGTACTCAGTCCCCCCCACGGGCTACGAGTATCTGTATACTCACCCGACCCCGGACTCGTTGGTCGTTCAGTCGGTCAATGACAGGGAGAGGCATGGTCAACCTGCCCCTGCGCCAAAGTCAAAGGACGCGCGGCGAATGGACCTGTTAGGCCACAAGGTCTACTCGGCTGGTGGCCTGCAACTTCGCATCGCCAACCAGATGGTCCTCCTCGCCAGGTACGTGTATGACATCATGGCGTCCCTGGCGAAATTTACAGAGCTCCTACCAACAGCCTCCCGCCAGGAGTTCTCCGCGTTGTTGGAGGAGGGGAAGAAATCGTCCAGGTCCTCCATCCAGGCCGCCCTTGACTCTGCGGACTCGGGAGCTCGGACCTTGGCCTCAGGGGTGACGATGCGGCGCATCTCCTGGCTGCAGTCCTCCACCCTGCCACCAGAGGTGCAGTATACGTTGCAGGACCTGCCCTTTGACACCCAGGGTCTTTTCTCCGAGAAAACTGATTCCCGGATTCAGACCCTGAAGGACGATCGCATCGCCATCCGCACCCTCGGGATGCACACACCGGCTCCGCAGCGCAGGTCCTTCCGGCAACAACCCTCCCGGTCTTTCCCTCAACAACAGTACCGCCCGTACAACAGCAGGCGACTAGGCCCGAATCGCCGTCGACCATCCGGCAACAGGCGCAACCAGGCCCAGGCCCCTTCCAAGGCCCCTCAGGGGTCCAAGCAGGCCTTTTGATGGGACGCCCGAGGACGGCCCATCACTCTCCCTACCGGATCCTACCCTTCTCTTCTACAACCGCCTCTCCTATTTCTTTTCGGCGTGGTCCCAAATAACAACGGACAACTGGGTGCTTCAAACAGTCCAATCGGGATACCGCCTTCACTTTGTTTCGCCCCCACCTTCCCACCCACCCTCCCTGTCCCTCTTCAGGGACCCCTCTCACGAGCAATTCCTCTTACAAGAGGTCCAGACTCTGTTGAGCGTGGGTGCCATAGAGGCAGTGCCTCAAGACAGGCGGGGCAGGGGATTCTATTCCCGTTATTTTCTCATCCCCAAAGCGAAAGGAGGGCTACGTCCTATCCTGGACCTTCGCGAGCTCAACAAATACCTGCTCAAGCCAAAGTTTCGCATGGTCACCCTGGGGACCATCATTCCCTCTCTGGATCCGGGAGACTGGTTTGCCGCCCTCGACATGAAGGACACCTACTTCCATGTCGCGATCTATCCTCCTCATCAACGTTACCTCCGTTTTGTGGTCAACAACGCCCACTTCCAGTTCGCCGTGTTACCATTCGGGCTCTCCACCGCACCGAGGGTATTTACCAAATGCATGGCAGTGGTTGCCGCAGCCCTCCGCCGTCGTCACATACACGTTTACCCGTATCTCGACGACTGGCTGGTTCGCGGAAAGTCTCGGTGGCCGGTAATGGGCCAGTTGACAGAAATCCTGTCCCTCTTTCAGCGACTCGGTCTTCTCATCAATGCCGAGAAGTCCACCTTGATTCCGTCGCAGCGGGTGGAGTTCATTGGAACGGTCCTCGACTCCTCGCTGGCCCGCGCCTGCCTGCCGCGATCTCGGCACCAGACGATGGTCTCCATCATCCGGGACCTCGTCACCTTCCCGACCACGACGGTGCGATCCTGCCTCCGCCTCCTGGGCCACATGGCATCGTGTACATATGTCACCGCGTACGCGCGGCTCCACCTCCGCCTGTTCCAGTCTTGGCTCGCGTCGGTGTACCGGCCGCATCGAGATCCCATCGACATGGTGGTCACGATCACCAAGCCGACCCTCGAGTCCCTCCGCTGGTGGCTCGACCCGGAGGTCGTGTGTGCGGGAGTCCCGTTCCACCCTCCTCGTCCATCCGCCACTCTGACCACGGATGCCTCAGCGCTCGGTTGGGGAGCTCACCTGGGCGACCTTCACACCCAAGGCCTTTGGTCGCCCCAAGAGCTCGCTCTGCACATCAATATCCGCGAGCTGCGAGCGATCCGTTTGGCGTGTCACACCTTCCGCACCCGCCTGCAAGGCCGCTGTGTGACAGTGTTCACGGACAACACCACGGCAATGTTCTACGTGAACAAGCAGGGCGGAGCCCGCTCCTCCCTCCTCTGCAAAGAAGCGATGCTCCTGTGGGACTTCTGCGTAACCCACTCGATTCACCTGGAAGCGTCCTTTCTTCCGGGAGTGCAGAACACACTGGCCGACCATCTCAGCAGGTCGTTCCTCTCCCACGAGTGGTCTCTCCGTCCCGACGTCGTGCACACAATCTTCCGGAGGTGGGGGTTTCCCCGGATAGACCTATTCGCCTCCAAGGCGAACAGGAAGTGCCACCTGTTTTGCTCGTTCTGGGGTCACTCGCTGAGCTCCCTGTCGGACGCCTTCCTGTATTCCTGGAAGGATCACCTCCTCTACGCCTTCCCTCCGTTCCCGCTCGTGCACCGAGTGCTACAGAAGCTTCGGAGGGACAGAGCCAGCGTCATACTCGTGGCTCCGGCCTGACCAAGGCAACATTGATACACCCTGCTGCTCGAGCTCTCCGTTCGGGATCCTATCCCCCTTCCGTTATGGCCGGACCTCATCACCCAGGACTTCAGCAGACTCCGCCATCCGAACCTGCAGTCCCTCCATCTTACAGCTTGGTACCTGCGTGGTTGACCCACACAGAGAGGGACTGTTCGGCGGCAGTTCAGCACGTCCTGCTAGAGAGCAGAAAGCCTTCCACTCGCTCCACCTATCTGGTGAAATGGAAGCGGTTCGCGCTCTGGTGTGACCAACGAGGCCTCAATCCCTTCGTAGTCCCTGTCCCTACCATCCTGGACTACCTCTGGTACCTTAAGGAGCAAGGTCTTGCGGTCTCCTCCTTGAGAGTTCACCTGGCAGCAGTGTCCTCCTTTCGTCCATCTGTGGAAGGTCGGTCCATCTTCTCCAACCAGATGGTTTCCCGCTTCCTTAAAGTCCTGGACCGCTTGTACCCGCCGGTGCGGCGTCCTGCCCCGACCTGGGATTTGAACCTTGTGCTGGCCAAGCTGATGGGTCCCCCCTTCGAGCCCTTGGCCACGTGCTCCCTGCTCTACCTCTCCTGGAAGACAGCCTTCCTAGTCGCCATTACATCAGCGAGATGAGTCTCTGAGCTCCGTGCTCTAACGGTGGGTCCACCATACACCATCTTCCACGGAGACAAGGTGCAGCTTCGACCACATCCGGCCTTCCTCCCTAAGGTGGTCTCTGCCTTCCACCTCAACCAGGAGATCTTCCTCCCGGTCTTCTTCCCGAAGCCGCATGCCTCGCCTCGGGAGCAACAGCTTCACACCCTTGACGTCCGCAGGGCGCTCGCTTTTTACATCGAGCGGACGAAGCCCTTCCGGCATTCGCCCCAGCTGTTCGTAGCGGTTGCTGACCGCATGAAAGGCGAGCCGATCTCCTCCCAACGGATTTCCTCCTGGGTCACAGCATGTATCCGGACCTGCTACGAGCTTGCTCGCGTGCCACCATGCCGCCTCACCGCTCACTCCACGAGAGCACAAGCCTCGTCGGCCGCCTTCCTGGCCCATGTCCCCATCCAGGACATCTGTAGAGCGGCTACCTGGTCTTCTGTCCACACCTTCGCCTCCCACTACGCGTTGGTGCATCAATCAAGAGACGATGCAGCCTTCGGCTCCGCAGTATTACACTCCACCACGTCTCACTCCGACCCCACCGCCTAGGTAAGGCTTGGGAATCACCTGACTGGAATGCATAGGAGCAATCACTCGAAGAAGAAGAGACGGTTACTCACCGTAGTAACTGTTGTTCTTCGAGATGTGTTGCTCCTATCCATTCCAGACCCGCCCTCCTTCCCCACTGTCGGAGTAGCCGGCAAGAAGGAACTGAGGAGCGGACGGGCCGGCTGGGGTATATAACAGGCGCCATAGCGGCGCCACTCCAGGGGGCGCCAGCTGGCCCCTCGGAGTTGCTAGGGTAAAAATGTTCCAAAGAGCCGTGCACGCGCGGCGCGCACACCTGACTGGAATGGATAGGAGCAACACATCTCAAAGAACAACAGTTACTACGGTGAGTAACCGTCTCTTGTCCTGTATGGAAAACATCTGTGGTTTTACCTGAACTTGGAAGGCATCTGAGTCCCAAGGTAGCAGGAGATATGAAGACTCCCAGGTCACTGGTTGAAGAGATCTCACTCAGTTTGATGTCAAAGGGGAAAGAGATGTGACAAAGTGGGAATTGTATGTAATATTTTTATGAACTGTCTGTACGACTGTGTACCTATCACCTTGGCAGCACTATCCATTGGGGGAAAGAATTGATTTTCTCCCTGAGACGTGGTAGATGAAGGCAGGTATCTCAGACATAGAGCTGCTTGGACTTTCTGGGCTAGAATCAACACACTGGGATGGCATAACCTATAGAGACAATGGAAACCACAATGACTAAATATTAGCACCGAGCTGGAGGGGAAGCTGAACATGGGAGCACAACATGGCTGTGTCTGGAGATCAAAGAGGAGAGGTGTCAGGGTAAGGCTAGGAAGAGCAGGGTACACAGACACCGAACATCTAGACTAGACACAATAAATCGACCCCAGTTGGACCGATTGCTGCCCGCTGATCCGTCGGGTAGTGAAGACATACCCTAAGAGACTGTCAAATAAAGGCATGTCTACACTACAAAATTAGGTTGATTTTATTTAATTTGACTTTGAGCATCCAATTTAACAAATGCAATTTTGCATGTCCCCTCTAGGTGGCTGTGGTCCACGGAGCACATCCTCATTGCCCAAGGTAGCATCAACTCAAGGAGTGATGCACTGTGGGTAGCTATCCCACAGTCCCTGCAGCATATTGGAATTCTGAGCTAGGGTCTCAATGCCTCATGGGATAAAAACATTGTTGCGGATGGTTATGGGTGCATGTCGTCAGTCTCCCATGTCTGTGGCTCAGAACCAGAGTGGCTGTTTGCCAGTCTTGTCCTTGGTACGCTTGTATAAGCGCCTTTATTTCCACGTGGCACTGCTGTGTGTCCCTGGTGTAGCCCTTATCGACCATGTCCTGTGCGATTTTGGCATAGATAGCAGTGTTTCTTTTGCTGGTTCAGATTCTGCCTGCACAAACTCTTCCCTCCAGGGCTTTTCCTGCTCACCTGGCTGAAGAGCATTGGAGTTCAAAGTGCTCACTGGAGCGCTCTGGGTCATCACCTGGAGGCCAGTAACTCCGAATTACAGAACACAGTTTTTACACTCCCATTAATTCAAGGCATGAATGTAACCTCTGGCTTTACTCCAGTCATTCAGATGGAGTACAGGAGTAGATTTTAAAAGCCTTTAGGTCGACAACACACTCTATATAAATTTGACCTAATGCTGAGACGTTGACCTAAACTTGTAGTGTAGACCAGCCCTATGAGACTTTTTCCTTTTAAAAACTCTCTCCAGCTAAAGGGAAAGGAAACCAGGGATGTTGTTAAATGAAAGACCAATTTTTTATACTTCAAATGCTTTAACTGTTTTTCCTTCTTTTTTGATATCTTTCATAAAAGATTGAAAATATTTGTTATGGTGCATTTTCCATGGTGCTAAGCAGGTTGAGGTCTCTGTATACCAAATCCAAGCCCATTTTAACTGTTTTGAACATTGACTGGGTCATATTAACACCTTTGGGTATGTCTACACTATGGGATTACTCTGATTTTACAGAATTTGATTTTTGGCAACTGATTATATAAAGTCAAGTGCATGTGGCCACATTAATTCGGCAGTTTGCGTCCATAGTACTGAGGCTAGCATCGACTTACAGAGTGTTGCACTGTGGGTAGCTATCCCATAGCTATCCCATAGTTCCCGCAGTCTCCCCCGCCCATTTGAATTCTGAGTTGAGATCCCAATGCCTGATGAGGCAAAAAACATTGTTGCAGGTGGTTCTGGGTACATGTTGTCAGGCCCTGTCATAAACAGATAGTTAAGGGTTAATGCTTCTTTTACCTGTAAAGGGTTAAAAAGTTCACCTAGCCTAGCTGACACCTGACCAGAGGAACCAATGGGGGAACAAGATGTTTCAAAAGGAAGGAGGGAAGTTTCCTTTGTTTAGTCAGTTTCAGTTTCAGTGGGAGTGAAAAAGATCAGGGAACCAGCCTCTTATCAGAGTAGTAAGTTTTAGAAAGGAATAAATAGGTTTATGTTTATTTTCTTTTGTACTTGTCTTAGTGCAAATTAATGGAATTATCAAATTGGGTATTCTTGTGTGTATTAAGATTTTTGCCCAGGGGAACATCCTGTGTTTTCAATCTATTGTCTATGAGATTAGCTGATATGCTGTCTCCCAGAGGTTTTTTTTTCTTTCTTTTACCTTTCTTTTCTTTAATTAAAAGCCTTCCTTTTAAGAACCAGATTGATTTTTTCCCTGTTTTAGAGCTCCAAGGGAATTGGATCTGGACTCACCAGGGAATTGGTGGAGGAGTCTCTCAAGGCTACCCAGGGAGGGGAAGGTTTTTTGGGGAAAAGGGAGTGATCCAGCTACTCAAAAATTCTGGATGGTGGCAGCGAGACCAGATTTAAGCTGGTAATTAAGCTTAGAAGTGTCCATGCAGGTCCCCACATCTGTACCCTAAAGTTCAGAGTGGGGGTGAGACCTATGACAGTCCCCCCTCTCCCTCCCTCTCTCCGTGAAAGGGACGGCAGACAACAGTTTCACGCCTTTTTTCCTGGGTTACCTGTGCAGACACCATACCATGGCAAGCATGGATGCCGCTCAGCTCAACGCAGCACTCATGAACATTGTAAACACCTTGCGCATTATTGTGCAGTTTATGCTGAACCAGAACCTGCAAAATCAGGCAAGGAGGAGGTGGCAATGGCAGCGCGGAGACGAGAGTGATGGGGACATGGACACAGAATTCTTTCAAACTGCAGGCCCCAGCGCTTTGGAGATCATGGTGTTAATGGGGCAGGTTCATGCTGTGGAACACTGATTCTGGGCCCGGGAAACAAGCACAGACTGCTTTCCCCTGCCCTGAAGCACTGGAATACCAAGATGAGAGCAGCCCTCACAGTTGAGAATTGAGTGGCGATAGCCCTGTGGAAGCTTGCAACGCCAGACAGCTACCGGTCAGTCGGAAATCAATTTGGAGTGGGCAAATCTACTGTGGGGGCTGCTGTGATGCAAGTACCCAAGCAATCACTAAGCTGCTGCTACGAAAGGTTGTGACTCTGGGAAATGTGCAGGTCATAGTGGATGGTTTTGCTGCAATGGGATTCCCTAACTGTGGTGGGGCGATAGATGGAACCCATATCCCTATCTTGGCTCTAGAGCACCAGGGCAGCCAGTACATAAACCGCAAGGGGTACTTTTCAATGATGCTGCAAGCACTGGTGGATCACAAGGGACTTTTCACCAACATCAGCGTGGGATGGCCAGGAAGGGTTCATGATGCTCACGTCTTCAGGAACACTAATCTGTTTAAATGGATGCAGCGAGGGACTTACTTCCCAGATTAGAAAATAACCATTGAGGATGTTGAAATGCCTGTCGTTATCCTGGGGGACCCAGCCTACCCTTTAATGCCATGGCTCATGAAGCCATACACATGCAGCCTGGACAGTAGTCAGGAGCTGTTCAACTACAGGCTGAGCAAGTGCAGAATGGTGGTAGAATGTGCATTTGGACATTTAAAAGGACGCTGGCACACATTACTGACTCGCTCAGACCTCAGCCAAACCAATATCCCCATTGTTATTGCTGCTTGCTGTGTGCTCCACAATCTCTGTGAGAGTAAGGGGGAGACATTTATGGCGGGATGGGAGGTTGAGGCAAATCACCTGGCCGCTGATTATGGAGAGCCAGACACCAGGGCGATTAGAAGAACACACCAGGAAGCGCTGCACATCAGAGAAGCTTTGAAAACCAGTTTAATGACTGGCCAGGCTACGGTGTGAGAGTTCTGTTTGTTTCTCCTTGAAGAAAACCTGCCCCCTTGATTGACTCATTCCCTGTAAGCCACCCACTCTCCCCCCTTTGATCACAGCTTGCTTTCTATGGAAATAAAGTCACTATCATTTAAAAACCATGTATTCTTTATTAATTGATTATAAAAATAGGGAGAGAACTGACAAGGTAGCCCAGGTGGGGTGTGGGAGGAGGGCAGAAGGGAAGGAAAAGGCCACTTCAAAACTTGTTGAATTACAGGCTTTTATTTGGGCTGTCAACTGGTGTGGAGTGGCAGAGTGCACAGACCCTCTCCCCCGCATTCTTGGGCATCTGGGTGAGGAGGCTATGGAACTTGGGGAGGAGGGAGGGCAGTTAAACAGGGGCTGCAGCGGCACTCTGTAATCCTGCTGCCATTCCTGAAGCTCCACCAGATGCCAGAGCATGTCTGTTTGATCCCGCAGTAACCCCAGCATTGCATCCTGCCTCCTCTGATCTTCCTGCTGCCACTTCTCATCTTGAGCTTCCCTCCTGTCCTCACGTTCGTTGGCTGCTTTCCTGTACTGTTATACTGTGTCCTTCCACTCATTCAAATGAGCTCTTTCACTGCGGGTCGACTGCATGATCTCAGAGAACATTTAATCTTGTGTGTGTTTTTTTCGCCGCCTTATCTGAGATAGCCTTCGAGATGGAGGAGAGAGGCTTGAAAAATTTGCAGCTGCAGGAGGGAGGGAAAAAAGGAAGAGAAGTATTTTAAAAAGATACATTTTACAGAACAATGGGTATACTCTTTCACGGTAAACAGCACTATTCACATTACATAGCACATGTGATTTCGGTACAAGGTAGCATTTTGCATCTTAATATTGAGTGCCTGCGGCTTTGGTGTTAGAGATCACAGACGCAGGGCTGGGCAACAGAATTCGGCTTGCATGCGGCCATGGTAAGCCATTGTCTTTCGGCTTCTGCAACCTTCATAAAAGCAGCACCCTCCTTTCCCATACCAAGCAAAACCCGTTGAGTGCTGAGGTTTTCATGTTAACGTGCAGCAGCAGAAACCAAACTACCCTTGCCCCCCATCCAATTCTCTGGGATGATCGCTTTCCCCCTCCCTCCACCGTGAGGCTGGTATCAGGGAAGATCCCTGCTAGCCAGATGCGAACAGCACAGCGCCAATGCCCCCCTTCCCCCACCACTTGGTTAACTGCAGGGAAGGATTTCTTTTCAGCCACAGGCAAACAGCCCAGTAGGAATGGCCGCTTCTGTCCCCTTAATTAAATTCCCGTATTTCAATCAGGTTACCATGAACGATATCACTCTCCTGAGGATAACACAGCGAGATAAAGAACGGATGTTGCTTGAATGCCAGCAAACACTGGAACTATACGCTGCCAGGCTTTGTCATGCAATGATATCAGATTACTTGCTACATGCATGGCGTGGTCAAGTGTCCTACCATGGAGGACGGAATAAAGCTGCCCTGCCCAGAAACCTTCTGTAAAGGCTTTTGGAGTACCTCCAGGAGAGCTTCATGGAGATGTCCCTGGAGGATTTCCACTCCATCCCCAGACACGTTAACAGACTTTTCCAGTAGCTGTATTGGCTGCGAATGCATCGCAAGTCCTCAGGGCAAATTAATCATTAAAAAACGCTTGCTTTTAAACCATATGTTATATTTACAAAGATACACTCACCAGAGGTCCCTTCTCTGGCTTCGTTGTCTGGGATACCGCCTTGGAAGGGTTGGGAGGCTACTTCAGTCAAGCTGAGAAAAAGATCCTGGCTGTTGGGGAGAACGGTGTGCTGTGTGCTCTCCGCAAGCTCGTCATTGTCTTCCTCATCATCATCTTCCCCGTCCGCTGAATCCTCAGGTATGGCTGAGAGTAACCCCTCATTGGAATCCACAGTCAGGGGTGGGGTAGTGTGGCAGACCCCCCTAGAATTGCATGCAGCTCAGCGTAGAAGTGGCATGACTGCAGCTCTGCACTGGACCATCCATTTGCTTCTTTGGTTTTCTGGTACGCTTATCTGAGCTCCTTAACTTTCACACAGCACTGTAGTGAGTCCCTATTGTGGCCTCTCTCCATCATGCCCTTGGAGACTTTTTCAAATGTTTTGGCATTCCGTCTTTTGGAACGTAGTGCTGCTAGCACTGAATCGTCTCCCCATTCAGCGATCAGATCCAGTACCTCCGGTACAGTCCATGCTGGACTCTTTTTCGATTCTCGGACCGCATGGTCACCTGTGCTGATCAGCTCTCCATGCTGGGCAAACAGGAAATGTAATTCAAAAGTTCGCAGGGCTTTTCCTATCTACCTGGCCAGTGCATCCGAGTTCAGATTGCTGTCTAGAGAGGTCACAATGGTTCACTGTGGGATAGCTCCCAGAGGCCAATACCGTCGAATTGTGGCCACACTAACCCAAATTTGAAATGGCAATGTCGATTTCAGCACTACTCCTCTCATCGGGGAGGAGTACAGAAATCGATTTTAAGAGCCCTTTATGTCGAAGTAAATGGCTTCGTTGTGTGGACGGGTGCAGGGTTAATTCGATTTAACGCTGCTAAATTCAACCTAAACTCGTAGTGTAGACTAGGCCTTTGACTTTTTGGTCCCCTATGGGTACATTCACACAGCAATAAAAGACTCTCAGCAGTAAGTCTGAGTCTGGATAACTGAAAGTGAACACATACCCTATATTATAGCTAAATTTATGCAATACTTTTATTCCAGAAGACAATTGCATTGTTCCTGTTAGCCCACTTCTGCAGTGCATTGGGTAAACACACAAACAAGGCATTCTTGCTCCGAAATTAGTGTCCACATATGGATTTATTCTGGAATAATCATTAACCTTAGCACAGGTGCAGCTCCAGGGAGCAAGCACTAGTGCAGATGGGCTGCCAGCTACTGCTGGCATTTTAATCTCAGTGATGTTTGACCCTGCTTGGAGCTAGTGCAAACTAGAGCTACGGGGAGAATCCCTTCCCAACTCCATGCATTGCACACCAGGGTGGGCTAACCCTTGTGCCAGTCATTGCACCTCTGATTTTGTTTGTTTCTTCTGATCCAAGACCCAACTACGATGACGGGGAAGGTTCCCTCATTCTCCTGCGGCTCCACAGTGAGCTCCGCTCTGCCCGGCTACGTCGCTCTCTGCCTCACTCTACAGGTTCACAGGCTGGCGTCAGGTAGGAGCTCCGGCCTCCTCGCTGGGTTTGCTGCCTTCTTCTCACACGGAGCTCTGCTGCCCTGCAGCTCCTCACACATACAGAGAGAAGTGACCATGTCACCTCTTCCAGGGTCACCCCCACTGAACATCCCCACAGCTCAGGGAACACCCAGAATATCCCTCCCTCTAATGCTGTCTAGTGGACTCCTGCCAGCCAAACCACTGGGTGAAAATTCCCATTGACTTCAGTGGGGTCTGGATCTCTCCCCTGGATTTGGTGTTTCCACTTCCCTTATGGTCCTTGCTTCAATCTAGCACCAGCCTCCTCTCTGCTCCTTCCTGCTAGTGTGAGAGTGTATCCCGCCCCATCTCCTCCTGCCACCTGGCATATTCTCTGACAAAAACCTTCATTGATGCAGAGTGAGGGTGAAGGGGCTGTTAAAGAGGTGAAGGGTTTGTAAAATGTGACAAGTGTGGGGCTGTTTCTGGGCAATAGCTCAGTGTGGAACAGGGTCGTTAGCTCCTGTTCAGAGCAACTCCCCTAAAAACAAGTTTTTCCTTAGCAAGCAGAAGGAGTTTGACTCTGTGCTACAGTCAGGGCCATCCCTACCCATATGCAAAGTACGCAGCTGCGTAGGGCACCAGGAAAGTTGGGGCACCAAATTTCCTGGTGCCCTACGCAGCTGCGTGCTGCTTGAGCCCCTACTCCACCTCTTCCCCATGGTTCCCACCCCTGTTCCACCCCAGCCTTGCCCCCATTCCAGCCAGCCCTTCCCCTGAGGACTGCAGGAGGGGTCGGGCTCCCTGCACTAACTGGCAGCCCCAGCCTGCTCCGCTCCCCTACCTCCCAGCCATGCTACCGGCAAGTGCTGGGGTGCGGTTCATAGAATCATAGAATATCAGGGTTGGAAGGGACCTCAGGAGGTCATCTAGTCCAACCCCCTGCTCAAAGCAGGACCAATCCCCAACTAAATCATCCCAGCCAGGGCTTTGTCAAGCCTGACCTTAAAAACCTCTAAGGAAGGAGATTCCACCACCTCCCTAGGTAACCCATTCCAGTTCTTCACCACCCTACTAGTGAAAAAGTTTTTCCTAATGTCCAACCTAAACCTCCCCCTCTGCAACTTGAGACCATTACTCCTTGTTCTGTCATCTTCTACCACTGAGAACAGTCTAGATCCATCCTCTTTGGAACCCCCTTTCAGGTAGTTGAAAGCAGCTATCAAATCCCCCCTCATTCTTCTCTTCTGCAGACTAAACAATCCCAGTTCCCTCAGCCTCTCCTCGTAAGTCATGTGCTCCAGCCCCCTAATCATTTTTGTTGCCCTCCGCTGGACTCTCTCCAATGTATCCACATCCTTCTTGTAGTGTGGGGCCCAAAACTGGACACAGTACTGCAAATGAGGCCTCACCAGTGCTGAATAGAAGGGAATGATCACATCCCTCGATCTGCTGGAAATGCCCCTACTTATACAACCCAAAATAACATTAGCCATCTTGGCAACAAGGGCACACTGTTGACTCATATTCAGCTTTTCGTCCACCGTAACCCCTAGGTCCTTTCTGCAGAACTGCTGCCCAGCCATTCGGTCCCTAGTGTGTAGCAGTGCATGGGATTCTTCCGTCCTAAGTGCAGGACTCTGCACTTGTCCTTGTTGAACCTCATCATATTTCTTTTGGCCCAATCCTCTAATTTGTCTAGGTCCCTCTGTATCCTATCCCTACCCTCCAGCCTATCAACCACTCCTCCCAGTTTAGTGTCATCTGCAAACTTGCTAAGGGTGCAGTCCACACCATCCTCCAGATCGTTAATGAAGATATTGAACAAAACCGGCCCCAGCACCGACCCTTGGGGCACTCCACTTGATACCGGCTGCCAACTAGACATGGAACCATTGATCACTACCCATTGAGCCCGACCATCTAGCCAATTTTCTATCCACCTTACCGTCCATTCATCCAGCCCATACTTCTTTAACTTGCTGGCAAGAATACTGTGGGAGACTGTATCAAAAGCTTTGCTAATGTCCAGAAATAGCACATCCACTGCTTTCCCCTCATCCACAGAGCCAGTTGTCTCATCATAGAAGGCAATTAGTTTAGTCAGGCATGACTTGCCCTTGGTGAATCCATGCTGACTGTTCCTGATCACTTTCCTCTCCTCTAAGTGCTTCAGAATGGATTCATTGAGGACCTGCTGCATGATTTTTCCAGGGACTGAGGTGAGGCTGAATGGCCTGTAGTTCCCTGGATCCTCCTCCTTCCCTTTTTTAAAGATGGGCACTACATTAGCCTTTTTCCAGTCACCCAGGACCTCCCCCAGTCACCATGAGTTTTCAAAGATAATGGCCAATGGCTCTGCAGTCACATCTGCCAACTCCTTTTGCACCCTCGGATGAGTGCCTCCAGCCCCATGGATTTGTGCTTGTCCAACTTTTCTAAATAGTCCCGAACCACTTCTTTCTGCACAGAGGGCTGGTCACCTTCTCCCCATACTGTGCTGCCCAGTGCAGTAGTCTGGGAGCTGACTTTGTTTGTGAAGACAGAGGCAAAAAAAACATTGAGTACATTAGCTTTTTCCACATCCTCTGTCACTAGGATACCTCCCTCATTCTGTAAGGGGCCCACACTTTCCTTGATCTTCTTCCTTTTGCTAACATACCTGAAGAAACCTTCTTGTTACTCTTAACATCCCTTGCTAGCTGCAACTCCAAGTGTGATTTGGCCTTCCTGATTTCACTCCTGCATGCCTGAGCAATATTTTTATACTTCTCCCTGGTTATTTGTCCAATCTTCCACTTCTTGTAAGCTTCTTTTTTGTGTTTAAGATCAGCAAGGATTTCATTGTTAAGCCAAGCTGGTCGCTTGCCATATTTACTATTCTTTCTATACATCAGCATGGTTTGTTCTTGCAACCTCAATAAGGATTCTTTAAAATACAGCCAGCTCTCCTGGACTCCTTTCCCCCTCATGTTATTCTCCCAGGGGATCCTGCCCATCAGTTCCCTGAGGAAGTCAAAGTCTGCTTTTCTGAAGTCCAGGGTCCGTATTCTGCTGTTTTCCTTTATTCCTTGCATCAAGATCCTGAACTCAACTATCTCATGGTCGCTGCCTCCCAGGTTCCCATCCACTTTTGCTTCCCCTACTAATTCTTCTGTTTGTGAGCAGCAGGTCAAGAAGAGCTCTGCCCCTAGTTGGTTCCTCCGGCACTTGCACCAGGAAATTGTCTTTCCAAAAACTTCCTGAATTGTCTGTGCGCCGCTGTATTGCTCTCCCAGCAAATATCAGAGTGATTGAAGTCCCCCATGAGAACCAGGGCCTGTGATCTAGTAACTTCTGTTAGTTGCCAGAAGAAAGCCTCGTCCACCTCATCCCCCTGGTCTGGTGGTCTATAGCAGACTCCCACCACGACATCACCCTTGTTGCTCACACTTCTAAACTTAATCCGGAGACTCTCAGGTTTTTCATAGATTCATAGACTTAAGGTCAGAAGGGACCATTATGGTCATCTAGTCTGACCTCCTGCACAATACAGGCCACAGAATCTCACCCACCGACTCCTGTAACAAACCCCTAACTTATGTCTGAGTTATTGAAGTCCTCAAATTGTGGTTTAAAGACCTCAAGGTGCAGAGAATCCTCCAGCAAGTGACCCATGCCCCATGCTGCAGAGGAAGGCAAAAAACCTCCAGGGCCTCTACCAATCTTCCCTGGAGGAAAATTCTTTCCTGACCCCAAATATGGCGATCAGTTAAACCCTGAGCATGTGGGCAGGACTCACCAGCCAGCATCCAGGAAAGAATTCTCTGTAGTAACTCAGATCCCACCCCATCTAACATCCCATCATAGACCATTGGGCATATTTACTTGCTGATAATCAAAGATCAATTAATTGCCAAAATTAGGCTATCCCATCATACCATCCCCTCCATAAACTTATCAAGCTTAGTCTTGAAGCCAGATATGTCTTTTGCCCCCACTACTCCCCTTGGAAGGCTGTTCCAGAACTTCACTCCTCTAATGGTTAGAAACCTTCTAATTCTAATTTCAAGTCTAAACTTCCTAGTATCCAGTTTATATCCATTTTTACTTGTGTCCACATTGGTACTGAGCTTAAATAATTCCTCTCCCTCGCTGATATTTATTCCTCTGGTATATTTATAAAGAGCAATCATATCCCCCCTCAGCCTTCTTTTGGTTAGGCTATACAAGTCAAACTCTTTCAGACGCCTTTCATAAGATAGGTTTTCCATTCCTCAGATCATCCTAGTAGCCCTTCTCTGTACCTGTTCCAGTTTGAATTCATCCTTCTTAAACATGGGAGATCAGAACTGCACACAGTATTCCAGATGAGGTCTCATCAGTGCCTTGTATAACGGTACTATCACCTCCTTATCTCTACTGGAAATACCTCACCTAATGCATCCTAAAACCGCATTAGCTTTTTTAATGGCCATATCACATTAGCGGCTCATAGTCATCCTGTGATCAGCCAATACTCCGAGGTCCTTCTCCTCCTCTGTTACTTCCAACTGATGTGTCCCCAATTTATAACTAAAATTCTTGTTATTAATCCCTAAATGCATGACCTTGCACTTTTCACTATTAAATTTCATCCTATTATTATTACTCCAGTTTACAAGGTCATCCAGATCTTACTGTATGATATCCCGGTCCTTCTCTGTGTTAGCAATACCTCCCAGCTTTGTGTCATCCACAAACTTTATTAGCACATTCCCGCTTTTTGTGCCAAGGTCAGTAATAAAAGGATTAAATAAGATTGGTCCCAAAACCGATCCCTGAGGAACTCCACTAGTAACATCCTTCCAGCCTGACAGTTCACCTTCCAGTATGACCTGTTGTAGTCTCCCCTTTAACCAGTTCTTTATCCAACTTACAATTTTCATATTGATCCCCATCTTTTCCAATTTAACTAATAATTCCCCATGTGGAACCGTATCAAATGCCTTACTGAAATTGAGGTAAATTAGATCCACTATGTTTCCTTTGTCTAAAAAATCTGTTACCTTCTCAAAGAAGGAGATCGGGTTGGTTTGGCATGTTCTACCTTTTGTAAAACCATGTTGTATGTTGTCCGAATTATCATTGACGTCAATGTCCTTTACTACTTTCTCCTTCAAAATTTTTTCCAAGACTTTGCATACTACAGATGTCAAACTAACAGGCCTATGGTTACTCAGATCATTTTTTTCCCCTTTCTTAAAAATAGGAACTATGTTAGCAATTCTCCAGTCGTACAATACAGACCATGAGTTTACTGATTCATTACAAATTCTTGCTAATGGGCTTGCAATTTCATGTGCCAGTTCCTTTAATATTCTTGGATGAAGATTATCTGGGCCATCCAATTTAGTCCCATTAAGCTATTCGAGTTTGGCTTCTATCTCGGATGTCGTAATATCTACCTCCATATCTTCATTCTCATTTGTCATCCTACCATTATCCCTAAGCTCCTCATTAAAGACTAAGGCAATGTATTTGTTTAGATATTGGGCCATGCATAGATTATCCTTAACCTCCACTCCATCCTCAGTGTTTAGTGGTCCCACTTCTTCTTTCTTTCTTTGCTTCTTATTTATATGGCTATAGAACCTTTTACTATTGGTTTTAATTCCCTTTTGCAAGGTCCAACTCTACATGTCTTTTAGAATCATAGAATCATAGAATTCAAGATCAGAAGGGACCATTATGATCATCTAGTCTGACCTCCTGCAAGATGCAGGCCACATAAGCCGATCCACCCATTCCTGAACTAATTCTCTCCCTTGACTCTGCTGTTGAATGCTCCAAATCATGATTTAAAGACTTCAAGTAGCAGATAATCCACGAGCAAGCGACCCCTGCCCCATGCTTCGGAGGAAGGCAAAAAACCTCCAGGGCCACTGCCAATCTACCCTGGAGGAAAATTCCTTCCCGACCCCAAATATGGCGATCAGCTGAACTCCGAGCATGTGGGCAAGACTCTCCAGCCAGACCCTCTGGAAAAGGCTAACAATATCCCAACATTGACCCTTTGTACTAATTACCAGTGTGGCACGTTATTGACCTATTGACTAAACCCGTTATCCTATCATACCATCCCCTCCATAAACTTATCCAGCTTAATCTTAAAGTCATGGAGGTCCTTCGCCCCCACTGTTTCCCTCGGTAGGCTGTTCCAGAATTGCACTCCTCTGATGGTTAGAAACCTTCGTCTAATTTCAAGCCTAAATTTCCTGACTGACAATTTATATCCGTTTGTCCTCGTGTCCACATTAGCACTGAGCTGAAATAATTCCTCTCCTTCCCTGGTATTTATCCCTCTGATATATTTAAAGAGTGCAATCATATCTCCTCTTATCCTTCTTTTGGTTAAGGAAAACAAACCGAGCTTCTCAAGTCTCCTTTCATACGACAGGCTTTCCATTCCTTGGATCATTCTAGTGGCCCTTCTTTGTACCCGTTCCAGTTTGAATTCATCCTTCTTAAACATGGGAGACCAAAACTGCACACAATACTCCAAATGAGTCCTCGGATCTTTTCTTCTATCAGCTCTATCAGGCGGCACTTCATGCAGACAAAACTCTTCTCAGGTACCCCCTCCAGGATCATGTACATGCCACAGCTTCCACATCCAGTCATCATCATTGTGTTTCACTGCTGCCTCTGTATCGGTCATAGCCTTCCCACCTAAAACCTGTTAGTCCAGGAAACACAAACCAAAGCAAACCACCACCACCTACAGCAAAACAAACCCACAACAGGCAACAGAGCACCCGCAGAACACCACTCCCTCCCTTCACTAGTCTGTCAATTCCTCTGCCTAGGTCTCTTAGTCTCCCCCGCAAACTCCCACTGAAACTCCCCTGTTTACAGCTCTGTTTGCTGGCTCTTGTGTTGCTGCAGCTGTCCAGCTGTTTTTCTGCAGTTTTGGAGCTATGAGCAGTCATACTCCTCTCTTACATAGAATGCAACTCCCCCACCTTTTCTGCCCTGCCTGTCCTGTCCTTCCTGAACAGTTTATATCCATCCATGATGGTACTCCAGTCATGTGAGTTATCCCACCAAGTCTCTGTTACTCCAATCACATCATAATTCCTTGACCATGCCAGAACTTCCAGTTCTCCCTTCTTGTTTCCCAGGCTTCTTGCATTTGTGTATAGGCACTTAAGATAGCTCACTGATTGTCCTGCTTTCTCAGTCTGAGAAAGGAGTCCTCCCCTCTTGCGCTCTCCTGCTCATACTTCCTCCTGGTATCCAACTTCCCCACTTACCTCAGGGCTTTGGTCTCCTTCCCCAGGTGAACCTAGTTTAAAGCCCTCCTCACTAGGTTAGCCAGCCTGCTTGCGAAGATGCTCTTCCCTCTCTTCGTTAGGTGCAGCCCGTCTCTGCCTAGCAATCCTTCTTTTTGGAACACCATCCCATGGTCAAAGAATCTAAAGCCTTCTCTCTGACACCACCTGTATAGCCATTCATTGACTTCCATGATTCAACAGTCTCTACCCAGGCCTTTTCCTTCCACAGGGAGGATGGACGAGAACACCACTTGCACCTCAAACTCCTTTATCCTTCTTCCCAGAGCCACATAATCTGCATTGATCCGCTCAAGGTCATTCTTGGAAGTATCACTGGTGCCCACGTGGAGAAGCAGGAAGGGGTAGTGATCCTAGGGCTAGATGAGTCTTGGCAGTCTCTCCGTCACATCCTAGCTCCTGGCAAGCAGCACACTTCTCGGTTTTCCCGGTCAGGACAACAGATAGATGACTCATTCGTCCTTAGAAGAGAGTCCCCAACCACCACCACTGCCCACCTCCTTCTCTTGGGAGCTGCAGCCCCCATCCCTAGGACAGTGCATTTCATGCCTTCCAATTGGTGGAGTCTCCTTCTGCTCCCTTCCCTCAGATGTATCATCTAGTCCACTCTCCGCATTAGTACCTGTGGAGAGAACGTGAAAACAGTTGCTCAACTGTATCTGCATTCCTGGTACATGGATGCTCCTCTTTCTTCTTCTGGAGAGCACATGCTGCCAATTTTCTTCACTGTCCTTATGTCCCCATTTTGCAGCCTGCTCTGAATCTTCAGAATGTTATGCCCGTAGAAGCATATCCTGACGTCTGTCCAGGAAATCTTCATTTTCTCTTATGCAACGCAGGGTTGACACTTGTTTCTCCAGACCTTGAACGTTCTCTTCCAATATGGAGACCAGCTTGCACTTTGTACAGACAAAGTTGCTTCTGTCCTGCGGAAAAAAGACAAACATGGCACATCCTGTGCAGGTCACAACAGCTGATCACTCACCATCCATATTACCTTCCTTGTAAGAGTTTCCTCAGCTGTTGCAGTAACTACTCAGAGAAGCCTGCAAGATGAAAGCCTCAGTGGCCTCTCCCCAGGTGAACTCCCAGTCAAACTCCCTCTGTTAGCCTCTTTGCTGTTCGCCGCTCCTGGGAGCCAGGGGAGCAGAGGAGGCTGGGGCCAGGTCACTCCACTTCCTGCAGGAAGTTGCCAGCCATCCCCCCCTCCCCTAGCTGTGGAGGCCTGGGGCTCCACACAGCCCTGTGTAGGGCACCAAAATGGCTAGGGATGGCCATTGTCATATGTTTTCACAGTTGTCATATGCCCTGATCCCTGAGTGATGTGCCTTATCTGTGTGCGGTGGGTGTATTGGATCATCTCTCAGAGAGGGTTGCTTTGGCCTGTACCTTTACTTTGCATTTGCTGGTGTTCAGAGCCCTGAGTTTTGCTGAACTGTTTTCTGGAAGGACCCGAGATACCTCTGGGAACCTTAACTCTGCATTAGCAAAGATTTTTGTCAGTGTCTTTCCTAGTTTCTTGAACAGAAAGAGGACTCCTTGTAGTAGACATTAATGGTCATTTAGGCAGTTGTAGTTCTCACTTAGATTTGCAGTTGATACATGACTGTGGCTAGATAATAACACAAAGCCCGAACTTTATATAGTGCTTTTCATCAGTAGAGCTCAAGGAACTTTATTCATTATCCCCATTTTACAGATGGGGAAACTGAGGCACAGAGCAGTGAAGAGACTTGATAATAACACCCAGCAGGCCCCTGGCAGAGCCAGGAATAGTCCCAGTCCAGTGGTCATAGAATCATAGAATCTCTGGGTTGGAAGGGACCTCAGGAGGTCATCTAGTCCAACCCCCTGCTCAAAGCAGGACCAAACCCAACTAAATCATCCCAGCTAGGGCTTTGTCAAGCCTGACCTTAAAAACCTCTAAGGAAGGAGATTCCACTACCTCCCTAGGTAACCCATTCCAGTGCTTCACCACCCTACTAGTGAAAAAGTTTTTCCTAATATCCAACCTAAACCTCCCCCTCTGCAACTTGAGACCATTACTCCCTGTTCTGTCATCTTCTACCACTGAGAACAGTCTAGATCCATCCTCTTTGGAACCCCCTTTCAGGTAGTTGAAAGCAGCTATCAAATCCCCCCTCATTCTTCTCTTTTGCAGACTAAACAATCCCAGTTCCCTCAGCCTCTCCTCATAAGTCATGTGCTCCAGCCCCCTAATCATTTTTGTTGCCCTCCGCTGGACTCTCTCCAATGTATCCACATCCTTCTTGTAGTGTGGGGCCCAAAACTGGACACAGTACTCCAAATGAGGCCTCACCAGTGCTGAGTAGAGGGGAATGATCACATCCCTTGATCTGCTGGAAATGCCCCTACTTATACAACCCAAAATGCCATTAGCCTTCTTGGCAACAAGGGCACACTGTTGACTCATAATCAGCTTTTCGTCCACCGTAACCCCTAGGTCCTTTTCTGCAGAACTGCTACCCAGCCATTCGGTCCCTAGTCTGTAGCAGTGCATGGGATTCTTCCGTCCTAAGTGCAGGACTCTGCACTTGTCCTTGTTGAACCTCATCATATTTCTTTTGGCCCAATACTGTAATTTGTCTAGGTCCCTCTGTATCCTATCCCTACCCTCCAGCCTATCAACCACTCCTCCCAGTTTAGTGTCATCTGCAAACTTGCTAAGGGTGCAGTCCATACCATCCTCCAGATCGTTAATGAAGATATTGAACAAAACCGGCCCCAGCACCGACCCTTGGGGCACTCCACTTGATACCGGCTGCCAACTAGACATGGAACCATTGATCACTACCCGTTGAGCCCGACCATCTAGCCAGTTTTCTATCCACCTTACCGTCCATTCATCCAGCCCATACTTCTTTAACTTGCTGGCAAGAATACTGTGGGAGACTGTATCAAAAGCTTTGCTAAAATCCAGAAATAGTACATCCACTGCTTTCCCCTCATCCACAGAGCCGGTTATCTCGTCATAGAAGGCAATTAGGTTAGTCAGGCATGACTTGCCCTTGGTGAATCCATGCTGACTGTTCCTGATCACTTTCCCCTCCTTTAAGTGGTTTAGGATTGATTCCTTGAGGACCTGTTCCATGATTTTTCCAGGGACTGAGGTGAGACTGACTGGCCTGTAGTTCTCTGGATCTTCCTTCTTCCCTTTTTTAAAGATGGGCACTACATTAGCTTTTTTCCAGTCATCCGGGACCTCCCCCGGTCGCCATGATTTTTCAAAGATAATGGCCAATGGCTCTGCAATCTCATCGGCCAACTCCTTTAGCACCCTCGGATGCAGCGCATCCGGCTCCATGGACTTGTGCTCGTCCAGCTTTCCTAAATAGCCCCAAACTACTTCTTTCTCCACAGAGAGCTGGTCACCTCCTCCCCATACCGTGCTGCAGAGTGCAGCTGTCTGGGAGCTGACCTTGTCTGTGAAGACAGAGGCAAAAAAAGCATTGAGTACACTAGCTTTCTCCACATCCTCTGTCACTAGGTTGCCTCCCTCATTCAGCAAGGGGCCCACACTTTCCTTGACTTTCTTCCTGTTGCTAACATACCTAAAGAAACCCTTCTTGTTACTCCTAACATCTCCAGCTAGCTGCAACTCCAAATGTGATTTGGCCTTCCTGATTTCACACCTGCATGCCTGAACAATACTTTTATACTCCTCCCTGGTTATTTGTCCAATCTTCCACTTCTTGTAAGCTGTTCTTTTGTGTTTAAGACGAGCAATGATTTCACTGTTAAGCCAAGCTGGTCGCCTGCCATATTTACTTTTCTTCCTACACATCGGGATGGTTTGTTCCTGCAACCTCAATAAGGTTTCTTTGAAATACAGCCAGCTTTCTTCGACTCCTTTCCCCGTCATGTTATTCTCCCAGGGGACCTTGCCCATCAGTTCCCTGAGGGAGTCGAAGTCTGCTTTTCTGAAGTCCAGGGTCTCTGTTCTACTGCTTTCCCTTTTTCCTTGTGTCAGGATCCTGAACTCGACCATCTCATGGTCACTGCCTCCCAGGTTCCCATCCACTATTGCTTCCTCTACTATTTCTTCCCTGTTTGTGAGCAGCAGGTCAAGAAGAGCTTTTCCCCTAGTTGGGTCCTCCAGCACTTGCACCAGGAAATTGTCCCCTACACTTTCCAGAAACTTCCTAGATTGTCTGTGCACTGCTGTATTGCTCTCCCAGCAGATATCGGGGTGATTAAAGTCACCCATGAGAACCAGGGCCTGTGATCTAGCAACTTCTGTTAGTTGCTGGAAGAAAGACTCGTCCACCTCATCCCCCTGGTCCGGTGGTCTGTAGCAGACTCCCACCACGACATTACCCTTGTTGTTCATACTTCTAAATTTAATCCAGAGACACTCAGGTTTTTCTGCAGTTTCATACTGGAGCTCTGAGCAGTCATACTGCTCTCTTACGTACAACGCAACTCCCCCACCTTTTCTGCCCTGCCTGTCCTTCCTGAACAGTTTATATCCATCCATGACAGTACTCCAATCATGTGACTTATCCCACCAAGTCTCTGTTATTCCAATTACATCATAATTCCTTGACTGTGCCAGGACTTCTAGTTCTCCCTGCTTGTTCCCCAGGCTTCTTGCATTTGTGTATAGGCACTTAAGATAACCCGCTGATTGTCCCGCTTTCTCGGTCTGAGACAGGAGTCCTCCCCTCTTGTAATCTCCTGCTTGTGCTTCCTCCCGCTATCCCACATCCTCACTTACCTCGGGGCTTTGGTCTCCTTCCCCCGGTGAACCTAGTTTAAAGCCCTCCTCACTAGGTTAGCCAGCCTGCTTGCAAAGATGCTCTTCCCTCTCTTCGTGAGGTGGAGCCCGTCTCTGCCTAGCAATCCTTCTTCTTGGAAGACCATCCCATTGTCAAAGAATCCAAACCCTTCTCTCCGACACCATCTGCGTAGCCATTCGTTGATTTCCACGATTCGACGGTCTCTAGCCTGGCCTTTTCCTGCCACAGGGAGGATAGACGAGAACACCACTTGCGCCTCAAACTCCTTTATCCTTCTTCCCAGAGCCACGTAGTCTGCAGTGATACGCTCAAGGTCATTCTTGGCAGTATCATTTGTGCCCACGTGGAGAAGCAGGAAGGGGTAGCGATCCGAGGGCTTGATGAGTCTCGGCAGTCTCTCCGTCACATCGTGAATCCTAGCCCCTGGCAAGCAGCACACCTCTCGGTTCTCCCGGTCAGGGCAGCAGATAGATGACTCAGTCCCCCTGAGAAGAGAGTCCCCGACCACCACCACCCTCCTCCTCCTCCTCTTGGGAGTGGTGGTCGTGGAACCCCCATCCCTAGGACAGTGCATCTCATGCCTTCCAATCAGTGGAGTCTCCTTCTGCTCTGTTCCCTCAGGTGCATCATCCACTCCACTCTCTGCACTAGTACCTGTGGAGAGAACACGAAAACGGTTGCTCACCTGTATCTGTGTTTCTGGTACATGGATGTTTCTGGTACTCTTTCCCCTTCTGGAAGTCACATGCCGCCACTTATCCTCGCTGGCCTTCTGTCCCCGCTGCGTAGCCTGCTCTGAATCTTCAGAACATTGTGCCCGCTGCAGCTGATCCTGACATCTATCCAGGATTTTCTTTTATGGAACGCAGGGTTGTTATTCGTTTCTCCAGACCTTGAATCTTCTCTTCCAAGATGGAGATCAGCTTGCACTTGGTACAGACAAAGTCGCTCCTATCCTGTGGAAGGAAGACGAACATGGCGCATCCTGTGCAGGTCACAACGGCGGATTGCTCAGCATCCATGGTCTCTTCCTTCTAAGAGCTCTCTCCAGGCGAACTCCCAGGCAAACTCCTTCTGTTTGCCTCTCTGCTGTTCGCTGCTCAGCTGGTTCGCAGCTGACTGCCTTTTTATGGTCTCTCACTAGGCCACATGGTTGCTATGTTGTTCCTCAACACTCCTCGCCCTGCCTGTGCATTTTGTTACAGTGCAATGGGGGTTGTGCTTTGAAGGGTTTACAGTGTGTAGTTGCTAACAGGGCTGGTGCGAGAAATCTGAGACACAGCCCATGTCCCAGCATCTCGACAGTTCCCTGGTTCTTACAATGGCTGTAAGAATGAGAGAAAACTCCTCCATCCTTCTCCATCCTCTGCCTCACCATCCCTCACAACTTGTAGCCCGCCCTGCCCCTCCACCATTCCAGCTCTCCCTCCCCTTCCCTCACCATGAAGCCATCATTTAGCACTGTCTATGTCTTTAATATGTAAGATGTTGCTCCTTGCTGTCTCCAGATGGGATAGACATACCTGCACTAGCTCTGATCAAGCTGTCCTACTATAAATGGCAGAGTAGACACAGTAGCATGAGAAGCCTCCCTGAATATGTAACTAGGGTCCTGGGCAGTATCATACCTGGGGAGCTAGCCCATCCCCCTGCTCATACCAGCACGGCTACGCTTTCTCATGCTAGCTCAATCAAAGCTAGTGGGTGCATGTCTCCACACACTGCAAATTACACCTCCAGCTCAAAATGTAGATGTCTCCTCAGTGTTACCAGCTCACAGAACTTTATCACAAGTCTCATGCTATTTGATAGGTTTCTTAAAGCCACAGCTCCTGGAGGCCTGTGATTAGCTGAGAATCTCAGCTTTCATTTTGTTTTAAAGTACATTTCTGTCCATCTTGGTGCAGATAAATACTTGGAAATGTGACCCAAGTCATCTTTAAGAGTTCAGAAGGCAGAGACCAATTTTATGATTTTTTAAAAATCTCTTTATTTTTAAGCCAATCTCATAATTTGGGTGAGGGGACTGTCTCCTGATTTTTGAACACTTCAAAGTTGGCAATCAGCATCCTGCTGCACTTACATTCCTGTCTGTCTTGGTTCCTCTCCAATTTAATTTTCTTTTTCCCCTGACTCATTTCACAGCACAGTTCACAGTGACTGGACCTGACCATCCAGTCACTGCCTCCCTAGGTGGGGAGGCCGTCCTGCCCTGCCACCTCTCCCCCAGGATGAGCGCTGAGAACATGGAGGTGGGATGGTTACGATCCCAGAACTCTGAAGTCGTGCACCTGTACCGTGATGGGCAGGATCAGTACGGTGAGCAGATGCTGGAATATCGAGGCAGAACTGAGCTCTTGAAAGACGACATCACCAATGGGAGAGTTTCCCTGAGAATACGTGATATCCGACCCTCCGACGATGGGCAGTACAGTTGTTATTTTCAGTCCAGTGCCTCTTACAAAGATGCTTTATTGGAACTAGAGGTGACAGGTCAGTAACTTGTTTTGATACTTTGACATCTTCAGCAGGGCAATAATTGGAGTCAGAGGGGTCAATGTGAGATGCCACCTGATGTGTCTCATTATAGTGGGGCAGTAGCTCTGCTCTGGTTAAGGTTTATTCTAGTTCACTGTTTAACAGCTCTTTTGTCTAAGGGCTCTAAAATCCACACGCATACTCAGATTATTTTGAAATTTTCCGGGACACATTGGAGTCTGGGACAGGGTTAGTGGGCTAAGATTGAGTTCATTAGAGCAAGGAATTAATGAGATACACAAACACCCCTAAAAAGTCAGGAAATATTGGCATGTTGTGGTTATTACAACTTTTTTGTGCACACCTGGGACCAGAGAATAGCTGATCCTCCCCATGCTGATGTCACCAGCTGGGATTGATCTCGGCTTGTGTCTGGCGCCCACAGGGTAACAGTGGTTGATACACAGGGTCCTGTAGTCCAGAGCCTGGTATAAGAATGGGAGAATTGAGGAACTCCCCATCTCCAGGACAGGTAAAGGCAGGAGGCCTGACCCCTGAAGATGCCAGAGAGACCAGCAAGGGCACATGAGGTTTAGGTCAGATGCAGCGAACATCAGACTGCTGACAATCCTCATGGCGTGGCAAGAAGACGCCTCTGTGCACTTCTACTGACACAGCCTACAGACCTCAGCACCGAAATGAGACACATACGTGACCCCTCAAGGTACATGCACCTCTCCTCATATCGCAGTGACAGCTCTGCCAGCCTGCTTGAATTTCCCCCAGTCACTACAGCGACTCCGAACACAGTCTCCATCATGCCTGTGTGTTGTGGCACCTGTTACCAGATCTGCCCGTTACTTTGGAATATGCTCATTTATTCGGGTTACTCTTCTGGGGGGCGGGGTGTTCGGTAATTCTATCAATGTACTGCTTGTGTCACTTGTGTTTTCATATGGAGCTCTACTCCTCCCTTCTGCAAATCCCCTCCCAATGGAGCTACTCTGCAGGATTCTCCAGCCCTGGACCTGGAGAAACACACACACACACACACACACATATACACACACACACACTAACAGAGCAAGTCTGAGTGGATTGGGTCAATCAGCACTTTCAAGCTGTCACCTTTATGCGTCCCAGATTCGGCACGTCCCTATCCCCACTCTCACATCACAATTGTGAGTAGTAACCTACTTGATGAGCAACCCAGGGGCGGCTCTAGGAATTGCGCCGCCCCAAGCAGGGCGGCACACCGCGGGGGCGCTCTGGCGGTCGCCGGTCCCGCGGCTCCAGTGGACCTCCTGCAGATGTGCCTGCGGAGGGTCCGCTGGTCCCGCGGCTCTGGTG
Source organism: Mauremys mutica (assembly GCF_020497125.1). Taxonomy (NCBI): domain Eukaryota; kingdom Metazoa; phylum Chordata; order Testudines; family Geoemydidae; genus Mauremys; species Mauremys mutica. Next base: position 40,687,549 of record NC_059083.1, read on the forward strand.
GGCCTCCCGCTGGCACGCCTGCGGATATTCAACTGAAGCCGCAGGACCAGCGGACCCTCCGCAGGCATGTCTGTGGGAGGTCCACCGGAGCCGTGGGACCAGCGGACCATCCGCAGGCATGTCTGCAGGAGGTCCACTGGAGCCGCCTGCCGCTCTCCCGCGGCACACCGCCCCAAGCGCGTGCTTGGCACGCTGGGGTCTGGAGCCGGCCCTGAGCAAACCCCACAGTAATCTACTTGATGAGCAAAACCCACTGCTGCTGAGATCTTTAGCTTAGGTAAAAGAAGCGTTGCTGCAGAGTGAATGGGAGAAGCTAAAAACACAAAAGAGTAAAGTTCAGCAAGAGAGAGAGAGAAGCAACCAGCTTAAGCATACAAGTTATTTATTGAATAGTGATCACTATACAAGGAGGGCTAAACCAACATAACATACATTATTAAAGGTTGATACCTGAGGTAGAAAGGAAAACAGAGAGAGAGAGAAAGAGAAAGGGATCTTACCGCTCCCTGATGCTTGAACTGGTCAGGGTTTCCAAGTGATGGTGGTAGCTCAGGGTCCTGAGGGTAGGAGACAGGCAGATCCCCCAACATGATCAGTCAGGAGAATATGGAGTCCCAGTGGAACTGATGAATAGTTTGGATCTAAGAGTATGGCTACACTTGCAAATTTGCAGCGCTGCAGCAGGGTGTGAAAAAACACCCTCTGCAGCGCTGCAAATTGCGGCGCTACAAAGCGCCAGTGTAGTCAAAGCCAGCTCCCAGCGCTGTCCGTTATTCCCCACAGGGAGCTGGAGTACGGACAGCGCTGGGAGAGCTTTCTCCCAGCGCTGGGGCTTTGACTACACTTAGCGCTTCAAAGCGCTGCCGCGGCAGCGCTTTGAAGCGCTAATGTAGCCATAGCCTAAGCATCAGAATGCTTACTGGAGGGTGAGTAGGGTGTAGGGATTTTTGTAGAGAAACAACAATGGTTCAAGGGAGAAGAATAGATTTGTTTTTGGGTAAACTGATGACTCAAGGGTTTTCTTTAGGTTTCACAATAGGAGCTGATCACTCTTGGCTATGGGTGGTGTTTTCTTCCAGGGAGCTCACAATGCAACTAGGCTGCTTCAGTATTTTGGATATCAATCAAGAATTCATTACTAGAATAATTGGTCTGATAACTGCTAATCTGGGTATGGGCAGGCATAGGTTCATTGGCATCTGGAGCAGAGATTCCCATGATGCAGTGCTTCCCTGCTTTTTCTGGTCCCAGAGTTCAGTGCGGTTCTCTGTTCTCCATTCTGTATGCAAATTGAGATGTCTCCCTGTCCGGTCTTTCATGCAGATGAGGCTAGGGGAGTTGTCTCTGTTCTCCATTCTGTATGCTAATGGAGATGTCTTAATATTATCACCTTTGTCAGGAGGGGTCTAGGTGTGTCTCCCAATGCCCTTCACTGCTCTCTGCAAGTTTTCTTTCCTCTGATGGGTTTTGGTTTAAGCAGAGGCTGGGGCGGGTGTCTTTCATGAGTCAGGCTGGATACTGCACCCTGGTTCCCCAAGAACTCAGAGCTGACTGGTGTCACACCACCCTCACTGAACCCTTCCCAGAGTTTATTGCCAGTCCCAGGAAGCAAAGTTAAGGTCGCTGGGCTGGAGTGGTGTGTGTTGCTACTTTGTAACTCTTGGGTTTCAGGAGTTTAAGTTTAGCTACTCTCTGCATTTTGGAAAGGCACCAGACCCTGCATTGGCAAGTATTTTGTAGGCTTTCTTAACCCAAACTTTGCACCCTTGATAACCTGTATGTTATTCCCTGATCACCAGAAACTTCTATGCTTAAACACTGTACTGTTCACATTTTTAATATCATCTTAATACATTTTTAAAATCTGTAACTGTAGAACGCTCATGGCCGAGATGGAGTCTGCTCTGCAGAGCAGCTCCGGCCAAGAACAGTGTGAACTGGAGTGCAGCAGAGTAACTCCCTTCCACCCCAGGACACGTGGTGGTGGTGGTAAGGCATATGGGATCACATGCTCCCCCAGATTTGCTGCCTGGTTTGTATTGAGCGTGCTGACATGGACTGAGCTTGCTCAGTAACACTGCTGAATCCAGCTGTCATCACCCTGACCCCTCCCACCCCCCCACTCCACACACACACTATTGACAGGCAAAGGGTGTTCCTGCCTGTTCAAAAACCTCCGGTGTCAACGCACACCCATTGGAATAGTAGAGCAAAGATAGGGTGGGAAATTATGTATTTACAGAGGGATGAAGGTAGAAAAACAACAGGGAGAAGATAGGGGGAGGGATAAAATACACTTAGGCCTGCTCTACACTAGGAGGTTATGTCGAATTTAGCCACGTTAAATCGAATTAACCCTGCACCCGTCCACACAACGAAGCTATTTAGTTCGACATACAGGTCTCTTTAGTTTGATTTCTGTACTCCTCCCCGACGAGGGGAGTAGTGCTAAATTCGACATGGCCATGTCGAATTAGGGTAGGTGTGGATGGAATTTGACGCTAATAGCTCTGGGAGCTATCCCACAGTGCACCACTCTGTTGACGCTCTGGACAGCAGTCCAAGCTCAGATGCTCTGACCAGCCACACAGGAAAAGCCCTGGGAAAATTTGAATTCCTTTTCCTGTCTGGCCAGTTTGAATCTCATTTCCTGTTTGGACATCGGGGCGAGCTCAGCAGCACTGGCAGCGATGCAGAGCTCTCCAGCAGAGGTGTCCATGCAATCTCAGAATAGAAAGAGGGCCCCAGCATGGACTGACCGGGAAGTCTTGGATCTGATCGCTGTGTGGGGCGATGAGTCTGTGCTTTCGGAGCTGCGCTCCAAAAAATGGAATGCAAAGATCTACGAGAAGATCTCCAAAGCCATGACAGAAAGAGGATACAGCCGGGATACAATGCAGTGCCGCGTGAAAATCAAGGAGCTGAGACAAGGCTACCAGAAGATCAAAGCGGCAAACGGACGCTCCGGATCCCAGCCCCAGACATGCCGCTTCTACGAGGCACTGCATGCCATTCTAGGTGCGGCCGCCACCACTACCCCACCACTGACCGTGGACTCTGACGATGGGATAGTGTCGACGGACGGTTCCTCGGAGATGTTTGCGGACGGGGAAGATAAGGAAGGAGATGAGGAGGAGGAGGCAGTCGACACCGCTTACAACGCTGATTTCCCCAACAGCCAGGATCTCTTCATCACCCTCACGGAGATCCCCTACCAACCCTCCCCAGCCGTTATCCCGGACCCTGAATCAGGGGAAGGATCAGTCGGTAAGTGCTTTAAACATGAAAACATTTATTTTGAACAGAACAGGAATATTAACTATCTGAAAAGAAGGTCAATATGAACGGGGATAGAACAGAAATCCTCTTATGATATCTCCACGAAGGTCTCCTGGAGGTAATCAAAAAGCCTCCGCACGAGGTTCCTGGGGAGAGCGCCCTTATTGTGTCCTCCGTGGTAGCACACTTTTCCGCGCCAGGCTATCCTCAGGTACTCTGGTATCATTGCCTCGCAGAGCATGGCGGCATAGGGCCCTGGTTTTTGCTGGCTTTCACGCAGCATGCGGTCTTTATCTGTCTCACTGATCCTCAGCAGGGTAATGTCGCTCATGGTGACCTGCTTTTAATTAGGGGAATGTTAGTATTGGGACTGCTTGCCTGTTCCTTTACATAACTGTAACTGGCGGTTTACAGCCACGTGGTGGAGGCGGAACAGGGGCAGCATACAGGGATCTTTCCCGGGGACAGCCGCGAGGGGGTGGGACAGGGGCAGAGTTCATGCTTTCCGGATTGCCGGCAGCAGGAACTTGCAAGTGCTATGAGCACTGCTATAAATTTAGTTTTAAGCAGCCAAAAGTCTACGGCTTACCATGTCTGCCTGCTCCACGAATTCTGCTGTCCTGCCCCGCTTGTCTGATCTCCAGTGCAAGACCCCAGGCAATGAATGTGAAGGCCGAAAATTCGAACTTGTCCTGAGTGCGCATGAGATAGGTGCTGTGCATGGTCTTGTTCACAGAGACAGACTAGACTATGTTCATAGTTCGCAAAAATGTATCTTTGTAAGGAATTCACTCCCTTTTTCCCATCACACAGCTGCGACTGTCTCCTGACCTACCCCGGCATCCCCCTCACAGAGGCTGGCGCAGATTAGGTGGCGAAAGAAAAGGACATGGGACGAGATGTTCTCAGAACTTATGGGCTGCTCCCGAGCCGAGGCGGCCCAGCAGACCCAGTGGAGGGAGAACATGTCGCAGTACCAGCGCTCACACAGCGAACGGGAGGACAGGTGGCGGCAGGAAGACCAGCAGGCGACTCAAACGCTGCTTGGACTAATGAGGGAGCAAACGGACACGCTCCAGTGCCTTGTGGATGTTCTGCAGGACCGGAGGCAGGAGGACAGAGCCCCACTGCAGTCTATCTCTAACCGCCCTCCCTCGCCACAAAGTCCCATACCCCCCTCACCCAAAGTACCAAGAAGGAGAGGCGGCAGGGGCCGTGAAAACTGTCACTCCACCGCTGCAGAGTGCTCAATTACAAAAAGGCTCTCATTCCCAAAATTTTGATAAGTCCTTTCCTTCCTGCCTCACCCAAGCCCCCGTCCCAGTTTCATCCCCTAACTGTCTAGTTGATAATAAAAAATACTTTTCTGTTAATTACTGTTTCCGTCCTGTTCTTTTAGAGGAGACTGTGTTTGAAGGGGGGGAAGGGGGTTGGTAATTGGACAGGACAGTCACCTTTACCAGAGTACAGACACGGGGGCAGGTTCAGCAGCAGGTCACACACACAGTGCAGTCACTAGGCACCCTGGTCAGTCTGGGAGGTGGTTTTCATGTTCTGTTTTGGGGGTGCTATGTGACTTTGTGGCGGGGGAGGGCGGTTAGAGATCTTATGCAAAGGTCCTTATCCTGGATCACAGAGCCACACAGCAGGGGATCTGTAACCGTCCTCCCCCGCCACAAAGTCACATAGCCCCCACACACAGAGTCCCGAAAAGGAGGGGTGGCAGGCTCCGTTGAAACAACCAGTCCGGCACTGTGGACCACTCTAGGAGCAGAAGCCTGTCATTCCTCGAGTTTAGAAGCGGTCTTTACATCACTACACACCCTACCCACCACAGTCTGCGTCCCAGTTTCAACCCTTTACCGCAAAATCAGTAATAAAGAAAACGGTGTTAATTAACAAAATTCCATGTATTTTATTTTTAAACGTGTGTTGGAAGGGGGGGAATGGGGTGAACGGGGTATGTAACTGCAGAGGATAGTCAACATTAACTGGGTAAAGAAACAGGGGCAGGTTCAGCTTCTCTGTAAACAAACTTAATAGTCACAGGTTACCCTGCTCGCTGAGGAACCTAGCTTTCAAAGCCTCCCGGATGCACAGCGCTTCCCGCTGGGCTCTTCTAATCACACGGCTGTCTGGCCGGGCGTAATCAGCAGCCAGGCTATTTGCCTCAACCTCCCATCCCGCCATAAAGGTCTCCCCCTTGCTCTCACAGAGATTGTGGAGCACACAGCAAGCTGCAATAACAACGGGGATATTGGTTTCGCTGAGATCTGAGCAAGCCAGTAAGCTTCTCCATCTCCCCTTGAGACGTCCAAAAGCACACTCCACCACCATTCTGTACTTGCTCAGCCAGTAGTTGAAGAGTTCCTTGTCACTGTCCAAGGCGCCTGTATAGGGCTTCATGAGCCAGGGCATTAGCGGGTTGGCTGGGTCCCCGAGGATCACTATAGGTATTTCCACATCCCCAACAGTTATTTTGTGGTCCGGGAAGAAACTACCTTCCTGCAGGCGTCTAAACAGGCCAGAGTTCCTGAAAAAACGCGCGTCATGAACTTTGCCCGGCCACCCGACGTTGATGTTGGTAAAGCTTCCCCTATGGTCCACTAGTGCTTGCAGCACCATTGAAAAGTAGCCCTTTTGGTTAATATACTGGCTGGCCTGGTGGTCCGGTCCCAGGATAGGGATGTGAGTTCCATCTATAGCCCCACCGCAGTTTGAGAATCCCATCGCGGCGAAGCCATCTATGATGACCTGAACGTTTCCCAGGGTCACTACCTTTGAGAGCAGTAGCTTAACGATTGTGTTGGCTACTTGCATCACAGCAACCCCCACGGTAGATTTGCCCACGCCAAAGTGGTTCGCTACTGACCGGTAGCTGTCTGGCGTTGCAAGTTTCCAGAGGGCTATGGCCACTCGCTTCTGCACACTCAGGGCTGCTCGCATCCGGGTGTCCTGGCGCTTCAGGGCAGGGGACAGCAAGTCACAGAGTTCAAGGAAAGTGCCCTTACGCATCCTGAAGTTTCGCAGCCACTGTGATTCATCCCAGACCTGCAGCACTATGCGGTCCCACCAGTCCGTGCTTGTTTCCCGGGCCCAGAATCGCCATTCCACAGCATGAACATGACCCATTGCCACCATGATCTCCACGGCGCGGCGTACCATGCTTTGTGAGAGGTCTGTGCCACTCTCTGACTTCATGTCCTCACCGCACTGCCGTAGCCTCCTCGCCCGATTTCTCAGCATCTGACTGTGGAAAAGGTGGACGATAAGGTGCGAGGAGTTGACAACGGCCATAACTGCAGCGATGATCGCAGCGGGCTCCATGCTCACAGTGCTGTGGCGTCCGTGCCGTCACTCACCAGAAAAGTGCACGAACTGATTGCTCGCCGGCGCTTTCAGGGAGGGAGGGCGGGAGTGACGGTTGAATGACGACAGTTACCCAAAACCACCCTCGACATATTTTTTCCCCAGCAGGCATTGGGGGCTCGACCCAGAATTCCAATGGGCAGCGGGGACTGCGGGAACTGTGGGATAGATGCCCACAGTGCACCGCTTCCAATGTCGACGCTTGCCCCATTAGTGTGGACTCACAAAGTCGAATTACTGTCCTTAGTGTGGATACACACGTTCGACTTTGTAATATCGGCTCCACAAATTCGATTTAAGTAGAATCGAACTACTCTGGTAGTGTAGACATACCCTTAGATCCAACAAGAGGCCTCACGTGCCCAGTGGTACCACAACATTAAAGCATAGATGCCAGGCACTGTGTCTACACTCAGATTTCAGGGATCGTGGGCAGAGTTCCAGTTCAGCTGTGAGACTTGGGTGCTTCTGCTCGTCTTTGGCATCAGTGAACATTCCCTAACAAAGCCCTACGGTGCCCTTTTCTGCTTCTCTCTGTAAACCCCACAGAGCAACCACCTCCCCACTTAACTAGCTAACAGCCTCCCTCCTTATTCCCAATACAGAGTCACAAACCCCAGTACTCACAGCCCCATACAGCTCTGGGTGACAGGGATACTGGGACCTGCTCTGGTTTGTCCTGCTCAGGGGAGTCCTACCTGGCACAGTGCTCCTGCTGGCTCCCATCCTGTGACGTCCCCAGTCAGCTGCTCTGTCCTTCCTGGGCTTTTGGCAAGTGTTCGGCTACTGTCATTGTGTGAGGGCCTCTTGCTGTAGCCCTTTTGTCCAGATCTACAGACACACTCACCCTGTCCCTCCTTCTCTCCACTCGCCTCCCCTGGAACACCCAGCACTTCCTCTGCCCCAGCACAGGCTCGAAGGGGCCGTGCTCTCTAAACCCCAAGGGGGTCACAAATATGTTTCTAATTAGCTTTGTAAGTGAAAGTAGTGGAAGAGTTTGGTCTCCCTGCCCATCAGTTGAGCAGTGCACAGCTCCTTCACATGGTTCTTCTGATTCAACCCTTTGTCCCTGCTGTGCAGTGTGTGGTGAGAGGTGTTGTCTGTGTTCACCAAAGGGAGAATCAGTCTGTTGTTCCTGCTCAGGAAACTGCAGGATTATGTAGCGGCTCCCCACGATTGGTAGAGAATATGAAGAACATGCACATATGCTATAACAATAATAAACAAGAGGCAGAGTTGGCTGGTGGATAGTTTCCCTGTTTAATGTTTTGCCCAGAGGGAAACCCTCTGTGTTTTGAATCTGATTGTCTGTGAGATTATCTTTCATTCTAATCTTACAGAGGAACTCCTTCCACCTTTTTTCTTTAACTAAAATTCTTCTTTTAAGAACCTGATTGATTTTTCATTATTTTAAGATCCAAGAGTTTGGATCTGTGTTCACCAGGACTAAGTGGTGGAGGAGGATGGTGGAGGAGGTTACAAAACAAGTCGAGTTTGTGCACATCCTCCCGGCCCGAGGACGGGCCTGGGTGCTCCGCAATCGGCCGACGACATTAGCAGCCGCCGTCATGCTGATGGAAGACTTCTTCACGGCCGAAACACTGGTGGGGCCCGCTATCGGAACCTATGACCTTACTGGACCAGAACGCCCTAACACTGAAAGAAAGGGGGACATCCGGGGCTTTGGTGCAGACGCCCCAAACTTCCCCCTCGGCCAGATTCCGTGCCCCCCATACCGTGTCTTGAGGATTCAGTGGAGTCCCCCCAGGGATCCTATGGGAGCCCCTCCTCAAGGCGGTTGCCCTGAACTTGGGCCCTGCTTTCGTTGTGGGAAGTCTGGACATTTGCAGCAGGACTGCGCGGAAATGGACTGCAGCTTTAGCCAGGTCTGTGCAGGAGACACCAGGGCCTGGCTACCACAGGCTCCCAAGATCACGGTTCTCGTGGTTGTTGAAGACCATCCCACCCAGACCCTGGTAGACTCTGGCTGTGGCCAGACACTGATTTGCCAGAATTTGGGGCCTAAGGCGGACCCCCACTTAGGAACAATCCACCTGCAATGCATCCATGGTGATGTCTGGCCCTACCCTAGTGCCTGGGTCCCATTAACAGTGTCCAGAGTCACCCGACGAATCGTTATCGGTCTGGCCCCCCGACTTGCATACCCAGTGATCCTGGGGTGGGACTGGCCCGCCTTCGAGGAGATCCTCTGCTCAACCCTGTCACTGGAAGGAGAGTGCTCAGAGGTCCTACCAGTGGGGGATGATGGGACCCCGGAGCCTGAGGCAGGGACTAAGGAAACAGACACTCCCAGGCCGGGGCCCTCTGTCGATCACCTACTCCATACCGACTTTTACCAAGATCAAAGAGACAATCCCATCCTTAGCCAAGCCTATGAGCAGCAGGTGGCGGTCAATGGGACCATTGTTGAACCCCAGCGCACAACCCAGTGGCCCCACTTCGAGCTACACTGGGACCGTCTTTACTGGATCAACCACTACCCCCACACGAAGGAACCGCGAACCCAGCTGCTGGTACCGCGGTGTCACCGACGAGCCGTCATGATGCTCGCACACGATATTCCTGCTGCCGGGCATCTGGGCCATGAAAAGACCCTTGCCTGGATTTTGACATGATTCTTCTGGCCCGGTGTTCACCAGGAGGTGAAGAACTATGGTAGCTCCTGCCCGGAGTGCCAGTTAGCTGCTCCCCCATGAGTATCCAGGGCCCCCTAATCCCTATGCCTATAATAGAGACACCATTTGAACGAGTGGCCACGGACCTGGTGGGCCCGCTTCTGAAAAGTGCTTCAGGGTTCCAGTATGTCCTGGTCATCGTTGACTATGCCACCCATTTCCCAGAGGCCGTCCCATTGCGGAGCACCACTGCCCGGACCATCACTGGGGAACTGGGTGAAGGTCATTGCACAGGTGGGCCTGCCCCGAGAAATCTTAACGGACCAAGGCACCAATTTCACCTCCTGGCTGCTGCAGCAGGTATGCAAGCTCCTAGGGGTTAAACAATTATGCACCTCCGTCTACCACCCGCAGACGGATGGGCTGGTGGAACGCTTCAACTGGACCCTCAAGGAGATGCTGCTGAAGTTCCCCCCAGAGGAGCTGTCCCCGTGGGACCAGCTGCTCCCTCCCCTGCTGCTAGCTATCCATGAGGTACCCCAGTCGTCAACAAAGTTCTCTCCATTTGAGCTGTTATATGGATGCCGTCCACGGGGCCTTTTGGACTTAATGCGGGAAACCTGGAAGCAATCTCCCTCTCCAGCCCAGGGACTCCTGAAGTATGTCCTCCAGCTGCAGGAGTACCTAGCTCAGGCTGAAGCCCTGACTAGTGAAAATCTAAAGGCTGCACAGAACTCACAGGAGCAAACTTATAACCATGAAGCGCAGGTGTGCGCCTTTGAACCAGGGCATCGGGTCCTGCTCCTCCTGCCATCAAGCGAGTCGAAGCTAATGGCCCATTGGCAGGGACCCTATGAGGTAGTTTGGAAGGCTGGGCCCATCTCATACGAGATCCACCAGCCTGACCGGCGCAAGAAGACCCAACGATACCACGTGAATTTGTTGAAACCGTGGTGGGAGCAGGAGGGCCTGCTGATTAACCCTTGCCCGTCAAAGCCTGAGTTGGGACCCCACACGCCCCTGACCGAGGACCCCCTGTCCCCCTACTCGGCAACACCCTCACAGAGGAGCAGAGCAAGCAGGCCCAGTGTCTCCTACAGGCTTTCCGGGGAACCTTTACGGCCCTACCTGGCTACATGACCCTGGTCTATCACTCCATCCAGACTGATCCAGGGAAAGTAATCTGGGAAATGACCAGGTTACTGCTGTACCGAATGCGACAGGAGGTGGAGGAAGAAGTACAGGCCATGCTGGCCTTAGGAGTCATCGAGCCGTCCCAGAGTGAGTGGCATAGCCCAGTGGTCTTGGTACCCAAGCCCGATGGCACCCAGCGCTTTTGTATAGACTTCCAGAGAGTGAATGCCATCTCACAGTTTGACATTTATCCTATGCCCCGTGTGGACGAGCTGCTTGGCCGCCTAGGGGAGGCCTGGTTCATTACCACCCTCGACTTCAGTAAAGGGTACTGGCAGATCCCGCTCAATGACCTCTCTAAGGAAAAGACGGCGTTCACCACTCCAGCGGGACTCTACCAGTTTACGTGGATGCCTTTCAGCCTCCATGGGGCCTCGGTGACGTTCCAGCGGCTAATGGATCGCCTTCTACGGCCCCATCAAGACTATGCAGCAGCCTATCCGGATGATATCGTGATCTATAGCCGCCACTGGTAGGACCATCTGGAACGGGTAGTGGCGGTCCTGAGATACCTGTGGCAGGTGAGACTGACAGCCAACCCGAAAAAGTGCTGCATCAGATGGCAGGAGGCCATGTACCTTGGATACACCATAGGGGGAGGATGAGTGAAGTCCCTCGTCGGGAAAGTGCAAGCTCTAGCAGCCTGTCCGACACCCACCACGAAACGCCAAGTATGACAGTTCCTGGGGCTCACCGGAGACTATCAGCAGTTCATCTCCCAGTTTGCTTCCATCGCAGCGCTCTTAACAGGACTGTTGACGAAGGACAGTCTCTGGCAGGTGCGGTGGTCCCCAGACTGCCAAGATGCCTTCCGGACACTCCAGACGTGTCTCTGCCAGGAGCCGGTCCTATACAGCCCGGACTTCAATCGTGGGTTCTTCCTCCAGACGGATGCCTCAGAGGTGGGCCTGGGGGCCGTCCTGTCCCTTCTATACCTCAGCCGAAAATAATTTCCACGGGAGAAGAACTACGCCATGGTCTAGAAAGAGGCACTTGCCATGAAGTGGGCCTGTGAGGTCCTACGGTACTACCTCCTTGGGACTCCGTTCATGCTAGTCACGGACCATGCCCTCCTCCGATGGTTGATGAGGATGAAAAATAACAATGATTGCTTACTGCAGTGGTATCTGGCATTACAGACCTACGCTTTCACCATCCAACATAGGGCTGGCAAGGAGCATGTGATCGCAGACTACCTGTCCCGCCTAGGAGGGATGGAAGAGCCTGGCCCTGACGAGCAGGAGCCAGACTTGGGGGGGGGGGGTATGTTGTCAGGTGGTGTGGCTCCCTGCTGCCCTGGAGGAGGAAGAGCCTGTCCGGAGGCCGGAGTGGGCAGAGCTAGGGAGCTCAGACCCCGTCCCTCAGAGGGTCAGAGGCGACCCAGAAAAATAAAGGCCAGCCCTCAGAGCTCAGTAAGGCCCCAGCCGCCGGAGAGACCAGACGTCGCCAGCCTAGCCCGCGACTGGGAAAACCCCGTGGCCCAAGGCAGCTGCCAGGATTGGCCGGGCCTGCCCTGTGCCCACTACCTGGAGGAGTTCCTGGACCTGCCCTGTGACCGCTACCCAGAGGAGTTGCCATGCCCGCCGATTGCCCACTGCCCCGAAGAACCCATGGTCCTGGACCCCCCAGAGGATAACACCTGGACCCAGTACGACCAGAGGGGGAGTTTGGAAGTAGCTCGGGGGCAGCACTGCCAGAGCCCAGGTCAGTGTGTTGCAGCCAGGATCCCCACTGACTGAGCAGCGGGTCTTCTGCCACTGCTAGGGCCCCAGGCTGGGACACAGAGGAGTGGGCGGGCCTGCAGCCCCCCTGCCACCCCACTCACGGGTGGCAGTCTCCCCCTCCCCCAGACCTGAGGAGGTTTGGGCCTGTTGTTATTGCTCAGCCCTGCCTGAGGTCCTGAGCTCCTGGCTCTATTGCCCCGCCCAGACCTAGGGCCTGGGCTTGCTACTAAGTGTACTGCTCCTGCTCAGACCTGCCTGAGGGCCTGAGCCCCTGACTCATTGTTGCCCGCCCTGACCCAGGGCCTGGGCTCACGGTGTTTGTTTCAGTTACTACAAGGGCTGCCGAGGGAGACCCCCGCAGATAGACTAATTCCCCCCGAACGACAACTGTGTGTAGTGAGCCGGTGTGGCTCCCCGGTGCCCCGGAGGAGGTCAAGCCCCGGCTAACCCTTGTTCACTGCCCATCATGGTCATGCAGAAGATTTGTAGCAGCTCTGATCTTAGCCTGTGTCTTACAAGCGAGTTCCTTCTTTTTCTTCCAGGTCTTTTCTTCTTCTGTTCCTTCTGCTGGTCTTCTTGGACCCTAGGTTACATAGTGAAACTTGAGTCCTGCTTAGTTGTACCTTAACCAATCATTTTACTAAAATATTACAAAATATTCTTTGATCATTCCTAGCATACTGTGAAACAATTCTTTAACCAATCATACCCCAGAACCTTAGTTGTTTTAAGTCTTGCAAAATCAGTTATGCAACAGGCAGAAACAATCAAAGAACCAGATAGAAACCAGACAGATAAACAATAGAGAAGTGGGGACAATAGAGGCAAAACAATAAAGAAGTAGAGGTTTCCCATCCACAACTGTTGATAAGTGATTCCGTGCCAGACAGGAGGCCATCAGGCAAAGTTTTCTTTAAACATCTTAAGAAATTCCTGGTTTATCTGATGATGGCGGGTACTATTAGGACAGGATCTCCTTCTTAACAGCCCAATATTACATTGTTTTGATGTAATTTAGATGGAATGTGAGGATGGGTGTAACAGGGTGCTGGCCAGGAGATTAACCTGCTCCAATTAAGGGGAATTAGTTGAGGCTGGCAGGGGAGACTGCGCCCTGATTACTTGAGCGTGGGCACCTGCAGGCCTGATTCGCCAGCTGGCTGTATAAAGCTGGCAGGGAGGAAGCTGGGAGGTGGGGAGGAAAGCATGTGGCTTTAGATCCCTGCTAGCTGGGGAAGTTAGTGGTCCCCCAGGGTGTTGGCCTGAAGACAGTGTATAAAGTGCATATAGCAGATGGTGGGAACTGGCACAAGAATAAAAGAGCACTGGTGCATACACTTTGAGACAATGGGACTTTCTCCTTTTTGGCTCATGGCTGCTGCTCTCCTAATGTGGCTGCAGGAAAAGTCCCCCAGACCTTACACCTGCTAGTCCCTGACTAGCTGGAATCAGTGAACTGTTTAAAAGGAACAGACACTGAAGCATGGGGGATGTGATGGGGGGTTACATATAATGTGCACCATAGGCCCTTTAACCTCAGTTCTTGTCTGTGGCTCTTGGGCATTTCTCATGAGTCTGTTGGACCAAAGCCTTGTGAGTCACACCCCTGCTGGGAGAAGATACAGTAGCCTGTGCTCTTCTGGGCAAGAATCCCATGGGGAAGGCTCCAGACACCCATCCCTTCTCTGTGTCTCCTGGGAGGTTGTTTCCCTCTCTAGGCTGGTCTGTGTGAAATTTCCAAACTCCCTTAGGGCCTCTCTGCATACACACTGACACCAAATAATGAAACCTGTTTGAATTCACACCTGGTTACAAGACTCTTGCTTCAGATTAAGAGAATTGTATTTCAGTTTAGCTTGTCAATACTAAAAAAATCCAAGTGTGATCTGGTGTGGGAGCAGGGATGAAAGTAATTTAAAGTTCTTACCAGTACCCTGGAGTCCTGAGCAGGGGCATGGCCTCAATCAGAAGAGACATGGCCTCAACCGGAAGAGGAGGGGCCTTTCAATATTTAAAGGTTCTGGGGTTCCGACTGTGGCTGAGAGCCCGAGGGCCTTTAAATCATCCTGGAACTACCAGCTGCAGAGGTGGCTGGGAGCCCCGGGGCTCAGGGGTGAATTAAAGGGTCTGGGGCTTTGGCCGCCGTGGCACTCCGGGCTCTTTAAATTACCGTGGGACCCCTGACACTGCTACCCCGGGGTGGCAGGGCTCCAGCAGTGATTTAAAGGGCCCAGGGCTCTCCTCAGCAGCCGGAGCCCTGGGCCCTTTAAATCACTGTTGCGGAAGCCAATCCAGTCCGGCATGGCGTACTTTCACCTCTTTGTGGGAGGCCTGACTTTAACTCAGCATTTCATTCAGACTGCTTTCCTGGACAACATAGTATGGGGAGGAGGTGAGCAGCCCTCAGTGGTGAAAGAACAGGTTAAGGGCTATTGACAAAAGCTGGACATGCACAAGTGCATGGGACTGAATCTAATGCATCCGAGGGTGCTGAGGGAGTTGGCTGATGTGATTGCAAAGCCATTGGCCATTATCTTTGAAAACTCATGGCGATTGGGGAAGGTCCTGGTCAGTTGGAAAAAGGCAAATATAGTGCCCATCTTTAAAAAAAGGAAGAAAGAGAACCCAGGGAACCCAGAGAACTGCAGCCTCACTTCAGTCCCTGACAAAATCATGGAGCAGGTCCTCAAGGAATCCATTTTGAAGCACTTGGAGGAGAGGAAGGTGATCAGGAACAGTCAGCATGGATTCACTGAGGACATATAGTGCCTGACCAACCTGATTGCCTTCTATGATGAGTTAACTGGCGTTGTGAATATGCGGAAAGGGGTGGATGTGATATATGTTGATTTTAGCAAAGCTTTTGATATGGTCTCCCACAGTATTCTTGCCAGCAAATTAAAAAAGTATGGCTTGGATGAATGGACTGTAAGGTGGATAGAAAGCTGCTAGATCGTCAGACTCAACGGGTAGTGATCAATGGCTTGATGTCTAGTTGGCAGCCGATATCAAGTGGAGTGCCCCAAGGGTCGGTCCTGGGGCTGGTCTTGTTCAACATCTTCATTAATGATCTGGATGATGGGATGTATTGAACCCTCAGCAAGTTTGCAGTGATACTAAGCTAGGAGGAGAGGTAGATACGCTGGAGGGTAGGGATAGGGTCCAGAGTGACCTAGACAAATTGGAGGATTGGGCCAAAACAAATCTGATCAGGTTCAACAAGGACAAGTGCAGAGTCCTGCACTTAGGACAGAAGAATCCCAAGCTCTGCTACAGGCTGGGGACCGACTGGCTAAGCAGTAGTTGTGCAGAAAAGGACCTGGGGATTACAGTGGATGAGAAGATGAATATGAGTCAACAGTGTGCCCTTGTTGCCAAGAATGCTAACTGCATATTGGGCTGCATTAGTAGGAGCATTGCCAGCAGATCGAGGGAAGTGATTATTCCTCTCTATTCGGCACTGGTGAGGCCACATCTGGAGTAATGTGTCCAGTTTTGGGTCCCCCACTAGAGAAGGGATGTGGAGAAATTGAAGAGAGTCCAGCGGAGGGCAGCAAAAATGATTAGGGGGTTGGGGCACATGACTTATGAGGAGAGGCTGAGGGAACTGAGCTTATTTAGTCTGCAGAAGAGGAGAGTGAGGGGGGATTTGATAGCAGCCTTCAACTACCTGAAGGGAGGTTCCAAACAGGGGCATTATTTCAGATTTTGGTGGGGGGCGGGGCTTTAACCATGATTCCCAGGGCTATTTTTTACTTCATCAGTAATCCACAGTCATTTCAAAAGTAGCCCAATATAGTTATTTAAACATTATTTTTATTACCACTACGGTCTATACCTTTAAAAAGAATCACTATCTAGAGTATAATTAAATGATGGATGTTAGCAGCATATAGATCTATAACAAATTTTGGCAGCCAAATCATACAAATTGTTCAGATTGGTTTAGGTTTATGTTCACTGAAGGGTTTATACAAATAGTTATAATAAACACAAAGGGTTAAGTTAGAAGGAGGTTTCTAGTGTGTTGCTGTAAGGATTTGAGTGAGTAAACATCACCTCTGTGAAATTCACCAATAGCACTCAAGCTTGTGAGACTCTGCCACCCTCACAGATGTTAAACAGTAAATCCAACAGGAAATACGAATATTTAGCAGCTGGAAGGGAAGATACAGCAGAAAGCTACAAAATGGCTACTTGGGGGTAGCAGCTCCTCAAAAGGTATCTGGGGAAAAGGTCCTAGAATAGAAAAGTGCAACCCCACTTTGGGGAGATTTGGTAAAATCCAGACATTCCCAGGGGAATCGTTGTTTGTGGCTGATGGACCGGACCCAAAGCCCATTGTTGGCAAAGGAAAGACTCCCACAGACAAGTGGGACCAAATGATAGAAAAATGGCAGTGCCCAGTGTGGCCATTTCACTACAAAATTAGAGTTAGAAAAAATTGGAAAGTTTTACTGTAATTTAAGCAATGTTTGTGGTGGTGGCAGCTCATCCTTGTTTCTTCCTAGCAAGGAACGATTCCAGGTTTTCTATTCTGCAGCATGGCTCTTGCAGCCTGGCTGTGCTTTACTTTCTGCATTTATCTAAGTGTAGACACTGAAAAAAAATCAGTTCTACAGCTTTAATTCATTTCACTTTCAATGTCCTAATGCTCCAATGTTTGGGTTTCAAACACTGCCCAGGACTCTTGGTCTAAGAACTATTTTCAGTCAGATACGTAGCCTTTAAAAATAAGTTTTAAGTGCTGGAACTAGGGCTACTGGGGATGCAGCACCCCCTGGCTTGAAGTGGTTTCCATCATATACAAGGCCAGAACAGTTGCTGCATGATCTCTAGATTATTAATAGACATGATATTTTTGGAGATCTTTCTATTTTATCATGAAATAAATGTTCAGATTATTTGTTATAACTTGGCCTTTCACTCTTAACATAAAGGAGTTGAATTAAGATGAAAATTTAAAAGTTTGTCAAGGGGGAAAGTAGCATTAGAGAGAAAGTATTTGCATTAATTAACAAATGAAAAGGGGGTGGATGAAATTAATGATGGCTCAAGAGTAGCTGAGGTACCAAACTTAAAAAAAAAATCTTAAAAAGCCACTATATAATTAAATGATGGATGTTAGCAGCATGGATCTAGACTATAATAAATTTTGGCAGCCAAATCTTATAAATTGTTCAGATTGGTTTTAGTTTATGTGCACTGAAGGGTTTGTACAAAATGATAAATACAAAGGATTAAGTTGGAAGGCTTTGAGAGTAAACATCATGTCAATGAAATTCACGGACTGTACTCAAGTTAGTGAGAGTCTGGCACCCTCAGAAATATTAAAGAGTAAGTAAACAGGAGCTAAGATTACTTACCAGTTGGAAGAGAAGGATGTACAGCACAGCAGACACAGGCTATAAAATGACTGCTTAAGGGCAGCAGTTACTCTTAAAGGAGAAAAGTGCAGTCCTGGGGAGATTTGGTAAGATTAAGTTATTCACCAAGGAATCAGTATTTGTGTGTAACAGCCTATATGGCCTTACCTGGTAACCTGACCCAAAGCCCAGTGTAGTTCAAGGAATGACTCTCACAGACAACTGGGACTAAATAGAAGAATAGATGAGGGAGAAAACTTGTTCTTAACCTCTGACAATAGTACAAGAAGCAGTGGGAGCAAGGGAGGTTTAGGTTGGACCTTAGGAAAAACTTCCTAACTGTCAGGGTGGTTTAAGCATTGGAATAAATTGTCTAGGGAGGTTGTGGAATCGCCATCATAGGAGATTTTTAAGAGTAGGTTAGACAAACACCTGTCAGGGATGTTCTGGATGGTGCTGGTCCTGCCATGAGTGCAGGGAACTGGACTTGATGATCTGACCCAAAGCCCATTGCTTGGCAAATGAAAGACTCCCATAGACAAGTGGGACCAAACAGCAGAATAATGGCAGTGCCCAGTGTGGACGTTTCACTACAAAATTAGAGAGTTGTAAAAAATGGGAAAGTTTTAAGTGTAATTTAAGCAATGTTTGTGGTGTGAAGCACTGACATCCAAAGCTGGGCTTCTAACCTCATTGTGCAGCAGCCAGACTTCCCCGCCCACTGAGCAGCCCTGTCTACTGGTGTCACAAGGAGGGGGTTTGCTCTTCTGACATAAGCACACTGACTCCCCGAGCTTGTTTGTTTTGAATTTGGAAAAAAAGTGCTGCAGAAGCTCCCAGCCCTGAGTAGGATCAGTGAATTTCATGGAGGTGATGTTTACTCTCATCCTTACAGAAGTTTGCAGGGGCTGAGCCTTTAATTGTTCTGCTTGATGAGCGGGCATCCCACACTCCGTGTGGGGGAGGGGAGTAAAGCAAAGATACAAGCTGCCTGCATTCCTCTCACCCTTGGCTAATGAGGGGAGAGGCAGGAGACAGCATCCTGGTAGGAAACGTGGGGGGGGGGGAGCAGCCCCACCCCCCAGTGGTGCCCTTGGTTCCAAAGAGGATGGAGCTAGATTGCTCTCTGTGATGGCAGATGACAGAACAAGGAGCAATGGTCTCAAGTTGCAGTGAGGGAGGTCTAGGTTGGATATTAGGAAACACTATTTCACTAGGAGGGCGGTGAAGCACTGGAATGGGTTACCTAGGGAGGTGGTGGAATCTCCTTCCTTAGAAGTTTTTAAGTCCCAGCTTGACAAAGCCCTGGCTGGGATGATTTAGTTGGTGTTGATCCTGCTTTGAGCAGGGGATTGGACTAGGTGACCTCCTGAGGTATCTTCCAACCCTAATATTCTAATGATTCTGTGATTCTATCTAGTGTTTGTGTTTCTCTTTTGCTGACTGTATTTCTTGGCTTTCAGAGGTACCTGTTTTCTGCTACCCATTTCTGCATTCTGGAAGGGTACAAGGCACTGCCAACCCAATCCAAACTCCCCTATTGCAAGGTTTTTTATCTGTGAATTAATTTAAGGCTTGTCTACACATATGTAACCCCTGCCCGTCAGAGCTGGAAGCAACAAGGGCCGGGTGCAGTATCTAGGCGTTCCTTTTCAATAACACAATGCAAAATCATCTCGAGCCCCCACCCAGTGACCTGGGACAATTACACGTCACCGCCCCGGGCACCTCCAAGAGGTAATACTTCCCCTCTCGCCATAGGCAGCGGGTTATATTCTTTTGTGGTGCCCGAGCTCCAGCAATATTCAGGGCCGGGGGCCGAGCTCCCCCAATATTTGGAGCTGGGTCAGTCTCCCGGCCCTGCCTGGGGGCCCCCAGCCCCCATGGGTCTCCCCCGCACACCACCGCGTCCTGCCTGGAGTGGGCCCTGGCCTCCGCCTGCCACCCCCCGAAAGAAACCAGCGCGCGCCTCTCCCCTGCCTTCTTGTGCTGCTGGAGTAGGACATTCCTCCCGGCAGCAACTGCTGTCTGCTGCCCCAGGGTCCTAGTGCCCCCCAACCAATAATGGCAGGGCAGGCTGCCCTTACCCTGCCCTTCCGCCCTAGCCCTGAGCCTCTCCAACGCCCCTAACCCCTCATCCCCAGCCAGAGCCCTCATCCCCCCGCACCCTAATCCTCTGCTCCATCCCTGAGCCCCCTCCTGCATCACGAACCCTTCATCCTCAGCCCCACAGGCCTCATCCCTGCACCCCCTCCTATCCCCAAACTCCCTCCCACAGTGTGTACCCCCTCCCCCGTCCCACACACCCCCTCCTGCCCTCAAACTCCCTCCCAAAGCCTGCACCCCCTCCTTTTGTACCACCTCCCACCCCCAAACTCCATCCCAGAGCCTGCACCCCTCACCCCCTCCTGCACACCCACTCCCTGCCCCGGCCCGGAGCCTGCACCCAGTACCCAAACTCGATCCTAGATCCTGCACCCTGCACCCCTCCTGCACCCTATTCCCCAGCCCAGGACCTGAACCCCAGACCTCCTCCCCACACCCAACCCCCCTCCCAGAGCCTTAGGCAGGTGGGGTGTCAGAGTTTGGGGTGGGCGGAACTGGGTGGGGGCGGGTTCTTGGCACCACCAACATTTCTACAAACCTGCCACCCATGCCTCTCGCAAGCACAGAGTCTGAGTGTAGCAAAAACTTTTTAATGAAGGAGAGAAACAATGTGGCATTATTTTGGGGAAACACCACGGATAAGGTTCATAAACATAAACCATGAATCAGAAGACCCACCCTCAAGTAGGTTGGGCCATGTTCTTCCCCTTTTGGTTCTTAAGTTGAGTGACCCAAAAGTCACTCCACTCACAGTTGCTGTCCTTGGTCAGTGCAGCCCCAGAGTTCAGAAGTTCATTTGCAGAGTTCACCTCCCAGCCTGCATGGAAGGGGGGGAAAGGTATGGAGGCACCTTACATGCTCCACTACTCAGGCCCTTACTTGCCCCCCCAACCCCCACTGGCCAATTGCTGCACCTCTCCACCAACCACTCTGTTGGCCACACCTCTCCACTAGCCATTCAAAAACGGCCCACAACAGCTCTCAGTGATTTCAGGTGTTAGTAGGGGAACCTCACTGGTGGTGCACACTGGATAGTCTTTTTGCATCAGAACCCCTAGCCCAAATAGGTCTAATGCTTAGACCTAGGTATTAGTAAATTCAGCTTTACAACATATAACTAGACTCTTAATTAAGTCTAAATTAGTTCTGTTATTACACAGTGGAGAGAGAAACGGTCAAAATCATGTTTCACACCCTCATGGGCCAGGCAGTACAAATACCTATCCCCACCTTCTCTCAACAAAATGGGCTTTGGAGTGCTGCTTAGTTGTGGGTGAGTCTCTCAGTCAGAAAATGTCAAGTACAGGTCTGCTGTCCTTGATTCACTCAACCAGGATAACAACCCTTTATTACTCCTGCCCCAATAACAAAGAGACTGGGGATCCCACAGTAGCCAAAGTGACCATTTGGGCAAGCATCATGCTAGGCAGGGTGGGTGTGCCCATGCAAATGAGATCAGTCCCTGAAGTCCTTTTCCACAGCTCACCACCAGATGTTAGGGGAGAGCTCATTCTGACTCTGCTTACACATACACATTCACTGCTTTCGATGAACTAATGCAAACCTCTCTATGAACACTTAGATGGGTTTGGAAATGGCTTATATTGATTTAGCTTGAGTTAATTCCTTCTTGATTTAAGAGTGTCCACAGAGGAATTTGCACTTGATTAACTAAACCAGTCTAACTAAACTGGAGCAAATTTGTGCATAGAAAAGCCCTAATATAATATTAATTTTACTGTGTATCAAATATGAATCTGGCCAGATTAACTGATCAGGTGTACTTGTGGACTCACACTCGATTATTAGTTTAATAGGAAATGGCTTTTGATAACAGTGTAATAAAGCTTTTGGCTCATTACTGGGCACTGTCAGATTATCACAAGTTCATTTATTTCTTCTGTAGATTTGGGCTCTGCTCCTGTCATCTCTGTGGAGGGACATCAGGATGGAGGGATCCAGGTGGTGTGTCAATCATCTGGATGGTACCCAGAGCCCAAGGCTCAGTGGAGAGATCACCAAGGGCAGCTCTTACCATCAGCCTCTGAAGAAATAACCCCAGAGGCCAATGGCCTGTTTCAAACTGAAATTGCCATTGTTCTAACAGAAGAGTCCAACCAGAAAGTGTCCTGCTGTGTCAGGAACCCCCGACTCAATCAGGAGAGAGAGTCGGCAATTTCCATAGCAGGTCAGTGCCCGTCCATGCTGCACATGGGTAGACTGAGTCTTGCAGAGAGTATTTATCACTGTGTCCTATTCATTGGCCTGAACCTTCAAGATGCTAAGCACATCTTGGAAAGTCCTGAGCAACCTCAGTTCTCTTTGGAGATGTCTACACTGAAATTAGACACCTGCTGGTGCCCTGTGCCAGCTGGCTCAGGCTAACGGGCTACAGCTAAGGGGCTGTTAAATGGCAGTGTAGACATTCAGGCTTGGGCTGGAGACCAGGCTCTAGGACCCTGTGAGGTGGGAGGTTCCCAGAGCTTGAGCTTCAGTCTGATCCTGAAAGTCTCCACTGCAATTAAACAGCCTCTTCGCCGGAGCCCCCTGAGCCTGAGTCAGTTGGCACAGGCCAGCTGTGGGTGCTAATTGCAGTGTAGACGTACCCTTTGACTCCAGTAGGAGCTGAGGGAGTTTAGCACCTTGAAGGCTGGGGCGCCATTGGCCAGATTTTCATAACAGCTCAGTACCCAGCAATCATCCTTCTTCTCAGTGTGGGAGGGGGAGGGAATTCTCCTTTGTTCTTGTGCTGTACTGAGAACTGTGTTGCAATTGCAAGCTGTCACTTTAGGAGTTGGGGGTTTCCAGGTCCTGTTTGCAGGCTAGAGGGCTCTGTAGCAAAGCATGTGAGCAGAATCAGGGCTTGTCTACAGGAACAGTTAGTTTGTGGCAAACTGGCAGGGCCTGTGCAAGGATATTTTGCACCCTAGGTGAAACTTCCACTTTGTGCCCACCCCCTCCTCTCTCCCCCTGGAGCATTGCTTGTTATAAACTTTAAAAAATGAATACTGCATAATGTGGCATTGTTCATTAGAATTAATACAAGGGGGTCAGAGGAGATATCACAACGGTCCCTTCTGGCCCAGGGAAACCTATGAGCAAGGAGGAGGCTGAGAATGCCCCCAGCTCACAGGGTCTCTAAATGTTCCCAGGCTCTGAGAACTTCGCCTTCAGGGGGTGACCCAGGGGCAAGGAGGGCAGAGCCCGGCTCTCCCAGGGAGCAGGTGAGGATCTCCTTGGGGATCAGGGCTGGCTCCCCGCATTGGCACAGTGCCACTGGGGGTGGGCGGGGTCAGTGTTTGGAAGTGACACCTGTACCAGCCCTTTCCCCTCCATAGCGCTGCAGGGTTTAGTTTCACTTTCCTTCACCCCAGGAGGTGGCTGCACCTGGCCCCAGGCGCGGCGTGTTAGAGGGCAAAGCTCACCTGAGCTCAGGACTGCATCCTGCCTCCCGCAACGGTTCCATCCCTCGGCCGCGCTGGTTGCCGCACCCAGCTGGCTGTCTCCTCCTTGCTCCACCACAGATTCCCACTGACCGTCCTGCACGGTGCCCCTTGCTGCAGGGGCGGGTTTGTTATGGAGGCCTCACTCCCCACCCTGCCCCAGTCAGCTGACTTCCGTGACGCTGGACACCGCTTTTTGGCACCCCCAAATCTTGGTGAGGCGTTCGCCTAGTGGTTAGACTGTCCCTGCAAACTGGGGTGTAAATCTGCACACTAACTGTCCATGTGGACCCTGCTACATGTGCACATTCATCTGCCCCACTTTGAAAAAGGAACAGATCAAGGTCCACCAGGGAACTTTTAGTGCAGTGCAGCAGGGTGCACACAGCCAGTTAAGGCACAGCCAGGGCTGGTGCAACCATTTAGGTGACCTAGGCAGTCGCCTAAGGCGCTAGGATTTGGGGGGCGGCATTTTCTTCGGCAGCGACCGTGGCAGCTGAATCTTCGTCCGCCCCCATCGCCGCCAGCATTTAGGCGGAGGGAGCTGGGGCAGGAGAGTGTGGGGAGGGCCGCCTGCAGCAAGTATGGGGGGGAGGTGGCACGCAGGGGAACTCCAAGCCCCAGCTCACCCCTGCCTCGCCTCCTGCCCGAGCACGCCGTGGCTGCTTCACTTCTCCCACCTCCCAGGCTTGCGGCGCCTAAGCTGATTGGCCCTGCAAGTCTGAGAGGCGGGAGAAGTGAAGCAGTGACGGTGTGCTCGGGCAGGAGGCGGGATGGGTGAGCTGGGGTGGCAGGGGTGCCTCAGGGTGGGGAGCTGCCACAGGGGGGGTGCCTCAGGGCGGAGGGGGGGAGCTGCCATGGGGTGGGTGCCTCAGGGCGGGGGCTCGGGGACGGGGGAGGGCGCAAGGTGGAAGTTTTGCCTAGGGCGTGAAGCATTCTTGCACCAGCCCTGGGCACAGCAGACTAGTGCGAGGTGGATTTACACCCCAGCCTGCCTAACTGTGCCTATAGACGAGCTACCATAAAGCAAGGTGGGGTGAGTTGTGCCCACTGCCTTAGGGAGCAACCCACCTCTCTGGTTTCATAGAATCATAGAATCTCAGGGTTGGAAGGGACCTCAGGAGGTCATCTAGTCCAACCCCCTGCTCAAAGCAGGACCAAACCCAACTAAATCATCCTAGCCAGGGCTTTGTCAAGCCTCACCTTAAAAACCTCTAAGGAAGGAGATTCCACCACCTCCCTAGGTAACCCATTCCAGTTCTTCACCACCCTACTAGTGAAAAAGTTTTTCCTAATGTCCAACCTAAACCTCCCCCTCTGCAGCTTGAGACCATTACTCCTTTTTCTGTCATCTTCTACCACTGAGAACAGTCTAGATCCATCCTCTTTGGAACCCCCTTTCAGGTAGTTGAAAGCAGCTATCAAATCCCCCCTCATTCTTCTCTTCTGCAGACTAAACAATCCCAGTTCCCTCAGCCTCTCCTCATAAGTCATGTGCTCCAGCCCCTAATCATTTTTGTTGCCCTCTGCTGGACTCTCTCCAATTTATCCACATCCTTCTTGTAGTGTGGGGCCCAAAACTGGACACAGTACTCCAAATGAGGCCTCACCAGTGCTGAATAGAGGGGAATGATCACATCCCTCGATCTGCTGGAAATGCCCTTACTTATACAACTCAAAATGCCATTAGCCTTCTTGGCAACAAGGGCACACTGTTGACTCATATTCATCTTTTCGTCCACCGTAACCCCTAGGTCCTTTTCTGCAGAACTGCTGCCCAGCCATTCGGTCCCTAGTCTGTAGCAGTGCATGGGATTCTTCCATCCTAAGTGCAGGACTCTGCACTTGTCCTTGTTGAACGTCATCATATTTCTTTTGGCCCAATCCTCTAATTTGTCTAGGTCCCTCTGTATCCTATCCCTACCCTCCAGCGTATCAACCACTCCTCCCAGTTTAGTGTCATCTGCAAACTTGCTAAGGGTGCAGTCCACACCATCCTCCAGATCGTTAATGAAGATATTGAACAAAACCGGCCCCAGCACCAATCCTTGGGGCACTCCACTTGATACCGGCTGCCAACTAGACATGGAACCATTGATCACTACCCGTTGAGCCTGACCATCTAGCCAGTTTTCTATCCACCTTACCGTCCATTCATCCAGCCCATACTTCTTTAACTTGCTGGCAAGAATACTGTGGGAGACTGTATCAAAAGCTTTGCTAAAGTCCAGAAATAGCACATCCACTGCTTTCCCCTCATCCACAGAGCCGGTTATCTCATCATAGAAGGCAATGAGGTTAGTCAGGCATGACTTGCCCTTGGTGAATCCATGCTGACTGTTCCTGATCACGTTCCCCTCCTTCAAGTGGTTCAGAATTGATTCCTTGAGGACCTGTTCCATGATTTTTCCAGGGACTGAGGTGAGACTGAATGGCCTGTAGTTCCCTGGATCTTCCTTCTTCCCTTTTTTAAAGATGGGCACTACATTAGCTTTTTCCAGTCATTCGGGACCTCCCCCGATCGCCATGATTTTTCAAAGATAATGGCCAATGGCTCTGCAATCTCATCTGCCAACTCCTTTAGCACCCTCGGATGCAGTGCATCCGGCCCCATGGACTTGTGCTTGTCCAGCTTTTCTAAATAGTCCCGAACTACTTCTTTCTGCACAGAGGGCTGGTCACCTACTCCCCATACCGTGCTGCAGAGTGCAGCTATCTGGGAGCTGACCTTGTCTGTGAAGACAGAGGCAAAAAAAGCATTGAGTACACTAGCTTTCTCCACATCCTCTGTCACTAGGTTCCCTCCCTCATTCAGCAAGGGGCCCACACTTTCCTTGACTTTCTTCTTGTTGCTAACATACCTGAAGAAACCCTTCTTGTTACTCCTAACATCTCCGGCTAGCTGCAACTCCAAGTGTGATTTGGCCTTCCTAATTTCACTCCTGCATGCCTGAGCAATACTTTTATACTCCTCCCTGGTTATTTGTCCAATCTTCCACTTCTTGTAAGCTGTTTTTTTTGTGTTTAAGACGAGCAAGGATTTCACTGTTAAGCCAAGCTGGTCGCCTGCCATATTTACTTTTCTTCCTACACATCGGGATGGTTTGTTCCTGCAACCTCAATAAGGATTCTTTAAAATACAGCCAGCTTTCCTCGACTCCTTTCCCCGTCATGTTATTCTCCCAGGGGACCTTGCCCATCAGTTCCCTGAGGGAGTCGAAGTCTGCATATTTCTTTTGGCCCAATTCTCTAATTTTTTTAGGTCCCTCTGTATCCTATCCCCACCCTCCAGCGTATCAACCACTCCTCCCAGTTTAGTGTCATCTGCAAACTTGCTAAGGGTGCAGTCCACACCATCCTCCAGATCGTTAATGAAGATATTGAACAAAACCGGCCCCAGCACCAATCCTTGGGGCACTCCACTTGATACCGGCTGCCAACTAGACATGGAACCATTGGTCACTACCCGTTGAGCCTGACCATCTAGCCAGTTTTCTATCCACCTTACCGTCCATTCATCCAGCCCATACTTCTTTAACTTGCTGGCAAGAATACTGTGGGAGACTGTATCAAAAGCTTTGCTAAAGTCCAGAAATAGCACATCCACTGCTTTCCCCTCATCCACAGAGCCGGTTATCTCATCTGTATTAAGGTTCTGGACTCTAAGACATAAAGTTGTGTTACGCTGCAACCTTCCAGCAGGAGTATTTATGTTTGTGTCTAACTTCTGTGTGTGCTGTGAACATCACAGTTCTCAGTGGGGGTGGGGGAGGGAATTCTCCTCTGTTCTCAGTGAGAGCTGCTGGGTGCTGAGTATTTATGAAAATCTGGCTAATGAAGTCATTTTTCCTGACTAGCACAAGAGAGCCCTGGATATGGTCTGAGCATTGCTACGTAGAATACATCTGAAAATACCAGCAATAAAAGTTGAGGCCCAAAATTGGCTGAAACAAAATCTTACCTAGGAGCACCTTAATTTTTAGAACAAAAAGGTTGCGATTTTATTTATTATTATCCACCAAATAACTTGGTTAATACTGAATAACTATTTCATCACTGTAATAGTAAGACTGTTGTATTTGTAAAGCACTATTCATCTGAGGTCTCATAGTGCTGCCCTGCTGGTATGCCCAGTATTACCTAATTGTTATGTTCACAGCACAGAGAGAGAGAGTTGAAACCACACATAAACACTCTTCCTAAAAGGCTGCAATGTAGCACTGCTTTATTTCTAAGAATCCAGAACTCTAACATGCCACAGCCAAATACTGAGAGAGACAAAGCAGGCTGCTCCCTAAGGCAGCAGGGCAGAACCAAACCCACCCTGCTCTAGGTTGGCTCTTTGCAGACTGACTGCAGAGGACCCAGATGTATGCTTCCAAAAGAGACCTTCAGCCTGCAAGCAGAACCAGGAATTCTCTCAGTATTTCAAGTGTCAGCTTGTAATTTTAACACAGTTTTCAATATACACCACTTAGCAAAGGGCCCTCTAGCCAGCCATTGCTCCAAGGCCCAGGGAAGAGGACTCTGGAGGAATTTTTACTCTGAATCTATAGGCTCAAGTTTTGTTTTTATTAAAATCCTGTATTAGCATATTTTGGGCCAGACTCTCCCATGAAGCTGAACCCCAGTCTACAGCCTTGGGATCACTTAGAGCATGTTGCAACCTAGGGACTTCTTGAGCTTATGCCAGTTGGGGATAGGTGTAGCATAATGGAGCTGCACCCTAGCCCCTCCCTAGCCCCAACACACCCCCTCCCATTAATTAACCATGTTCAGTAACCAGGCTAAAGCTTGGGCTTCCATTGGCTTAATAGTAAAGCACAAAGCAGCCACATCTCCCTGTGTATTTCCCTGTGAGAATCTTGTAAGTAGTTCCAGTGTCACCACTGTCGCAGTGTCCTGCCTTCATTCTGCGCGTTTGCTCCCAGCTCAATGGCACTTTCTCTTGCAGAGCTGTTTTTCCCGAGGGTCAATCCCTGGACGGTGGCTCTGGGTCTGATCCTGCCTCTCCTGGCTGGTCTCACTGCCCTGGCCAGTTACTGCTTCTGGAGGCAACGCAGAACGAAAGGTGATGTAATGAGAGGGGTGGAGGGAACCTGGTGAGAGACAGACAGAGATTTAAAAAACAAACCAAAAGTAAAGAGACAGGGATTAAGGGGCTTTGATTCAGTGTTCGGAGGCATTTCCGGCAGTGGGAGCTGTGCTGAGGGTGAAGAGGGAGCTGAAGGAATTATGATCATGTTTGAACCAAGAATTTTCAAGTGGTTTCAGCCCTTTAGATCTCACTCCGGGATCCCAATCGCATGTGTGAGTCTGAACTGTTCCCTGGGGCTCTGCATGGCTCAGTTTGAAACACTCGTATGGGGCTCACTGAGCTGGGCTGAGAGCACCGACATACGGAACTTGGCTGCTGGCAAGAAAAACAGAACGCAAAGTAGAAGAGAGGGGTTTGTTAGGGCCCAACTCTGCCCCCCAGTCAGTGCTTGTGAGTAGGAGCTGTGGATGGGCAAAGCAGTGGCTGTGCAAATGGAAAGGTTAGCACTTATCTACACTCTGATTTGCTCTGCCTGAGATCCTGCTTCACTACAGAAATAGGGCAATGAACTCTCTGTTGCAGTATAAGTGCTCAGCTGTAGTTTTTTCTCCAGTTGCAAAGGGCAGAACTGCCCTTCAGTGATCTGTGTTTATAGAAATGCTGGAGTATTCACAACTGCCTAAGGGGTCTGAATGCCCATTTTTTGTTTAAATTAATTGATACTGAGGATATGTCTACACTATGGGATTATTCCGATTTTACAGAAACCGGTATTTGGAAACAGATTGTATAAAGTCGAGTGCACGCGGCCACACTAAGCACATTAATTTGGCAGTGTGCATCGGCTAGCGTCGATTTCTGGAGCGTTGCACTGTGGGTAGCCATCCCATAGTTCCCGCAGTCTCTCCCGCCCATTGGAATTCTGGGTTGAGATCGCAGTGCCTGATGGGGCAAAAAACATTGGCGCTGGTGGTTCTGGGTACAGCCTCACCTCTCCCTCCATGAAAGCAATGGCAGACAACCATTTTGCGCCTTTTTTCCTGGGTGAACTGTGCAGACACCATACCACAGCAAGCATGGACCCTGCTCAGCTCAAGACAGCAATCATGGACATTGTAAACACCTCGTGCATTCTCGTGCAGTCTATGCTGAACCAGGACCTGAAAAACCAAGCAAGGAGGAGGCGGCTATGGCAGAGCGGTGACGAGAGTGATGAGGATATGGACACAGAATTCTCTCAAACCACGGGCCCCGGCGCATTGGAGATCCTGCTGGTAATGGGGCAGGTTCTAGCCACTGAACGCCAATTTTGGGCCCGGGAAACAAGCACAGACTGGTGGGACCGCATAGTGTTGCAGGTGTGGGACAATTCCCAGTGGCTGCGAAAGTTTTGCATGCATAAGCGCACTTTCATGGAACTTTGTGACTTGCTTTCCCCTGCCCTGAAACGCCAGAATACCAAGATGAGAGCAGCCCTCACAGTTGAGAAGCGAGTGGCAATAGCCCTGTGGAAGCTTGCAACTCCAGACAGCTACCGGTCAGTCAGGAATCAATTTGGAGTGGGCAAATCTACTGTGGGGGCTGCTGTGATGCAAGTAGCCAAAGCAATCACTAAGCTGCTGCTAGGAAAGGTAGTGACTCTGGGAAATGTGCAGGTCATAGAATCATAGAATCTCAGGGTTGGAAGGGACCTCAGGAGGTCATCTAGTCCAACCCCCTGCTCAAAGCAGGACCAATCCCCAACTAAATCATCCCAGCCAGGGCTTTGTCAAGCCTGACCTTAAAAAGCTCTAAGGAAGGAGATTCCACCACCTCCCTAGGTAACCCATTCCAGTTCTTCACCACCCTACTAGTGAAAAAGTTTTTCCTAATGTCCAACTTAAACCTCCCCCTCTGCAACTTGAGACCATTACTCCTTGTTCTGTCATCTTCTACCACTGAGAACAGTCTAGATCCATCCTCTTTGGAACCCCCTTTCAGGTAGTTGAAAGCAGCTGTCAAATCCCCCCTCATTCTTCTCTTCTGCAGACTGAACAATCCCAGTTCCCTCAGCCTCTCCTCATAAGTCATGTGCTCCAGCCCCCTAATCATTTTTGTTGCCCTCCGCTGGACTCTCTCCAAATTATCCACATCCTTCTTGTATTGTGGGGCCCAAAACTTTTATTGCGGGTCGATTCCATGATTTCAGTGAACATTTCATCTTGCGTCCTTTTTTTCCACCGCCTTATCTGAGATAGCCTTCGGGATGGAGGAAGGAGGCTTGAAAACTTTGCAGCTGCAGGA
Source organism: Mauremys mutica (assembly GCF_020497125.1). Taxonomy (NCBI): domain Eukaryota; kingdom Metazoa; phylum Chordata; order Testudines; family Geoemydidae; genus Mauremys; species Mauremys mutica. Next base: position 40,717,987 of record NC_059083.1, read on the forward strand.
GGGAGGGAAAAAAGGAAGAGAAGTATTTAAAAAGATACATTTTATAGAACAATGGGTACACTCATTGATGAGCTGCCAAAATATTAACAACAGGTTCCCTCCTCCTCACCTCACAATGGGGTCGTGCCCCCCCGCACGGGGGGGGGGTCGTGCCCCATCCAACCCCCCATGTTCCTTGACACACCCCCAGGGACCCCTGACCCATCCACCCCCCTTCCCTGTCCCCTGACTGCCCCCTGCCACCCCATCTAACCCCTCCTCTCATTCTTGATGGCCCCCTGGGACCCCTGCCCCATCCAACCACCCCTTCTCTTTGTCCCTGACTGCCCCCCACCATCACATCCAACCCCTGCTCCTTCCTGACTGCCCCTCCAGGACCCTTGCCCCCATTCAATCCCCCTGTTCCCTTCCCTCTGACCACCCTGACCCCTATCCACCCCCCCACAACCCACCGAACTCCCATGCCCTCTTCCAACACCCCCTCCCTTCTCCTTGCCCCCTTACCACACTGCCTGGGGCCGGGGCTGGGTCCGCTCGTCCAGGACCACGACCGGCGCCGCTGGGCCCAACTACCCGAGCCAGAGCCACTCGGCCGGCACCAGCGCCACAGGGCCCGACTCCCTGGGCCGGGCCGGGCTGGGCCGGAGCTGCTCAGCCGGGACCGGGACCGGCGCCAGGGCTGCGGGGCCCGACTCCCCGGGCAGGGCCGGAGCCGCTTGGCTGGCACTGGGACCGGCGCCGGCACCGCGGTGCCCGACTCCCCAGACCGGAGCCGCTCAGCCGGCACCGGGACCGGTCCCATGGAGCCCGACTCCCCGGGCCGGGCCGGAGCTGCTTGTCCAGCGCCGGCGCCACAGGACCCGACTCCCTGAGCTGGGCTGGGCCGGGCCAGAGCCAGTCAGCCGGCACCGGCACTGGCGCAGTGGGGCCCGACTCCCTGGGCCAGAGCCGCTTGGCTGGCACCGGCGCCGCGCAGCCTGACTCCTCGAGCCGGGCTGGAGCCCTCCTCGCATCCCCCCCCCAGCCCAGCTTACCTGCCTGATGGTTGCTTCAGGCTTCCTGCAAACATTTGATTCGCGGGAAGCAGGGGAGGAGAAGGAGGGCAGAGCGTCCAGGGAAGGAGGGGGCATGAGCTGGGGCCGGGGCTGGGTGGACAGCTGCCCGAGCCTTTGTTAAATTTAAAAGCTTTTTTAGAACCGGTTGTCCTGGAACAACCGGTTCTAAAAAGGCTTCTAAATTTAACAACCGGTTCCTGCGAACCGCTGCAAACCGGCCCCAGCTCACCACCAGGTATACTCTTTCATAGTGAACAACACTATTCACATTACATAGCACATGTGATTTGAGTACAAGGTCGCATTTTGCATCTTAATATTGAGTGCCTGCGGCTTTGGTGTTAGAGATCACAGATGCAGGTCCGGGCAACAGAATTCGGTTTGCATGCGGCCATGGTAAGCCATTGTCTTTTGGCTTCTGCAGCGTTCATACATCCAGCACCCTCCTTTCCCACATACCAAGTAAAGCCCGTTGAGTGCTGCGGCTTTCCTGTTAACGTGCAGCAGTAGAAACCAAACTCCCCACCCATCCAATTCTCTGGGATGATTGCTTTACCCCTCCCCCCACCGCGTGGCTGGTATCATGGAAGATCAAGACCTGCTAGCCAAATGTGAAAAAGCTCAGCGCCAATCACCCCCCCCCCCCGCCCATCCTCCCACTGCTTGGCTAACTGCAGGGAAGGATTTTTTTTCAGCCATAGGCAAACAGCCCAGCAGGAATGGCCACCTCTGTCCTCTTAATTAAATTCCTGTTTTTCAACGAGGTTACCATGAACGATATCACTCTCCTGAGAATAACACAGTGAGATAAAGAACAGATGTTGCTTGAATGCCAGCAAACACCGGGACCATACGCTGCCAGGCTTTGTCATGCAATGATACCAGATTACTTGCTACTAGCATGGCGTGGTCAAGTGTCCTACCATGGAGGACGGAATAAAGCAGCTCTGCCCAGAAACCTTCTGCAAAGGCTTTTGGAGTACCTCCAGGAGAGCTTCATGAAGATGTCCCTGGATGATTTCCGCTCCATCCCCAGACACGTTAATAGACTTTTCCAGTAGCTGTACTGGCCGTGAATGCATCCCAAGTCCTCAGGGCAAATTAATCATTAAAAAACGCTTGCTTTTAAACCATGTTTTATATTTACAAAGGTACACTCACCAGAGGTCCCTTCCATGGCTTCATTGTCTGGGATATCGCCTTGGGAGGGCTGGGAGGGTACTTCTGTCAGGCTGAGAAAAAGGTCCTGGCTGTTGGGGAGAACGGAGTGCTGTGTGCTCTCTGCAAGCTCGTCCTCCTCTTCCTCCTCCTCATCTTCCCCGTCCGCAGAATCCTCAGGCATGGCTGAGATTACCCCCTCCTCGGAATCCACAGTCAGCGGTGGGGTAATGGTGGCGGCCCCCCTATAATTGCATGCTGCTCAGCGTAGAAGCGGCATGTTTGCAGCCCTGCCCCAGACCTTCCGTTTGCTTCTTTCGTTTTCTGGTAGGCTTGTCGGAGCTCCTTAACTTTCACACGACACTGTACTGAGTCCCTGCTGTGGCCTCTCTGCATCATGGTCTTGGAGACTTTTTCAAATGTTTTTTCATTTCGTCTTTTGGAACGTAGTTCAGCTAGCATGGAATCCTCTCCCCGTATAGCGATCAGATCCAGTACCTCTGGTACGGTGCAAGCTGGAGCTCTTTTTTGATTCTCTGACTGCATGGTTACCTGTGCTGATGAGCTCTGTGTGGTCACCTGCGCTGATCAGCTCTCCACGCTGGGCAAACAGGAAATGAAATTCAGAAGTTTGCGGGGCTTTTCCTGTCTACCTGGCCAGTGCATCCAAGTTCAGAACGGTCACAATGGTGCACTGTGGGATAGCTTGGGATTCGAGGCCAATACCGTCGAATTTCAGCCACACTAACCCTAATCCGAAATGTCAATAGCGATTTCAGCGCTACTCCCCTCGTCGAGGAGGAGTACAGATATTGGTATTAAGAGCCCTTTATATTGATATAAAGGGCTTCGTTGAGTGGATAGATGCAGGGTTAATTGGGTTTAACGCTGCTAAATTCGATATAAACTCGTAGTGTAGACCAGGCCTTAGTGTGCAAACTCCCAAGGCAGCTGTGAAAGTGCCACCCAGAGGGTTTTCTCATCTGAAGGGCTGTGAAAATGATGTAGAAATATACTAGTGTCGGAAGAATTGGGAAGGGGAATGATGTTCCAATGATTTCCCAGTGGGCACGGAAGCAGATAATTGAGAGAAGCAGAGAGGAGCTTTGTACTTGTGAAAGTTGGAACTGGGTGTTGCACCTTTAGAACTGTCACCTGCACACTCTGTCAGCACCAAGTTTGACTGGTTTAGTTAGTGGCTTTAGTTAACAGATACATTATGTGGGTTGAGCACACGTTTAGGTGACAGGGATACACTCATTTTGAGTTGTATGTAAAAGTCATGTATATGCCCAGAGAGAGCGAGAGAGAGCGAGAGAGCTCTGTTGGGCTCATTTTGAAGCATTAAACAATCAGAACAATTAACTGTCACTGCCTTGTTCCTGGGGCTTTTCAGAGAATTCTCTGCACCAGCTGCACTGGTGAGCTGTGGCTCGCATGCTGTAATAACACAAACACACTAAGGATTTGCACGGCTGGTCTGAGTCACTGCTCACACTGGGAACAAGATGCTCTCACTCAGGTTGTGCTCAGCAGTGACTGGCAGACATGACGCTACCTCCATTTCCTGCAGTGTTGGTACCCCAGGGCTGATGCACCAAAAGGACGAGCTCCCAGTGGGAAAGAGCTGATTTTAGAGGCGACGCCTGTAGGGGCCCATCCACACCCCGTCCCTGGCTCCTGCTGACCTGAGCACCCAGCTAAAGAAAGGTCTCTCCACCCTGTTCGTAGCTGGGACACTCCCCACCTGCCCAGGCCCTAGGGGGAGCTGTTCCCATGTATCACTAGGACCAGGGGACAGGCACCTGTCACAGGGTCAGGAGTTGGCCTTGAATGTAGCCAATCAGACCCTGTCCCTTTCCCAGCCCAGGTCAGTGCTCCATTCCCATCGCTCACTTCCATCCTCCATCCCCACAGTCAGGAGCTGGGGGTGGAGAGAGCTGGGGTGGTGGAAGCTCGGGCTGTTCAGGAGATGGGCACAGAGGGGACCAGACAAGGAACTGGACAAAAAGAGACCTTCTTCCCCACCCAGCCCCCCTCCACAACCAGATTAGACAGGAGTGTGACAGGGCCCAGGTAGTGGGGTTGCTGGCTGCAGGGATGTTGAGACAGATCTGTCTGTGTGTCTTGTTTGTCAGTCTGTCTGCCCCGCTTTCATAGTTACAGCACAATTATGTTAATAGCAGGAACTGCGCTTTAAACGTGATGGTGAAATCTCACCTCTCGCCCTTTTCTCCCTCTAGAGACCCTGAGATCGGATAAGGAGAGCGAGAAAGGTCAGTGTCTGGGCCCATCACATTAGCTGGCAGTAGAGTTATCCTCATAAACACAACAGAGTGAAATCTTCCCAGCTGTTATTAATTAATCATTGGAACAATTTATCGAGAGACATGGGTTCATTAGCCCCAGCTCCGCCTCTTCCACCTGTGTCCCCCCTCAGCTGGAGCCCAGAGATCCCTCTGCCCCCCACGGCTGGAGCCCTGAAACCCCCCCATGCCTGGAGGAGCCCCACGCCAGCTGAAGGCCCGAGTCCCCCCCCCCCACACACACACACACCTGCCTGGAGCTGCCCCAGGTCATCTGCAGCTGTGCTGTGCCTCCTCTCCCCAGACCCCAAACTGCCTGGGGAAAAACACCGCTCAGGTCTGGAAGACACTTTTGCTATGCCCCATGCAGGTTCCGGGTTCTATCTCACTCAGCTTCCTGGGTTCCATAGTAATCTCCAGTCCAGGGAAATTACCTATTGAACCCAGGAAGCTGAATAGCACATACCGCCTCCTCAGCCGCCCTGAACCTGCATGGGGCATAATAAATCAAAAACTTCCCCCCAAAACCCCACAAACGGAGGTCTGGTGGCTGCAGCAGCGGCAGGGGAGGCTGAGCTTCTCCTAGCCTATTATACCCACTGCCCAGGCCAAGGGTCATGGTGGATTCTCTAGCACTGGCAGTTTTTAATCAAGATTAGATGTTTTTCTAAACGATCTGTTGTAGGAATTATTGTGGGGTAGCTTGTGTTATGCAGGGGTCAGACTAGGTGATCACAATGGTCCCTTCTGGCCTTGGAATCTATGAATTGATAAATCACCTCTCACCGTGTTCTCTCCCTAGAGACCCTGCTGTCTGAATGGGAGGGAGAGAAAGGTCAGTATCTGGGCCTGTTACATTAACTGATATTTATCCCCATAAACACAACGGGAGGAAGTCTCACCTCTCCCTCTTTTCTCCCTCTAGAAAGCCTGCGATCTGAGATGGAGAGACAGACAGGTCAGTATCCAGGCCAGTTATGTGAGCTGTGGGGTTACGGTTATAAACACGATGGGGGGAATCTCATGTCTCTCTCTTTTCTCCCTCTAGAAGCTCTGCAATCTGAGATGGAGAGGCAGAAAGGTCAGTGTCTGGACCAGTTATGTTAGCTGTGGGGTTACCATTATAAACATGACAGAGGGAATCACATCTCTCTCCCTTTTCTCCCTCTAGAGGCTCTGCAATCTGAGATGGAGAGACAGAAAGGTCAGTGTCTGGACCAGTTACATTAGCTGTGGGGTTACCGTTATAAACATGACAGAGGGAATCACATCTCTCTCCCTTTTCTCCCTCTAGAGGCTCTGCGATCTGAGATGGAGAGACAGAAAGGTCAGTGTCTGGGACCAATGGGAGCTGATGGGTTGAACATTTCACTTCATGTCAGTTGAGTTAGCTCAGTCAAGCCAACTTGACTCAATCGAAAGTCCCATTTACTGCCAGTGGAGTCACAGTTTAACACTTGTAGCTCAATTTAAGCAGGTGGAGTTACAGCCTGTTTGAATGAGTGATGGGGAACATCTCTATCTCGACACCAGAGCCCAAGCAGGGAGCTCAGGGGCTGCTCGCACTAACACAAAGAGGCTCTGAAGGGGAAGGGATCATTTGATCTAATAAACCCCATGGGAATTACAGAAATGGCACCTTGAGCCCAGGGCCCTGAATACACCAGCCCAGCTCGGTCAGTCTCATTGCTGGAGACTGTGGGTACGTGTCCAGTGCAAAAAACCACCTGTGGCTGCAAGTCTCAGAGTCTGAGTCAGCTGACTGGAGCTCACGCTGCAGGACTAAATCTAGCAGTGTAGCTGTTCCTGCTCTGAGACCTCCCACTTCCCTCCTCACTGGGTGTCAGAGCCCAGGTCCCAGCCTGAGTGGGAACGTCTGTACTGCATGAGCCTCACAAGCCTGGCTCCCACAGAGACTTGTCCAGTATTTAACAGGATCCCTCACCTGGGAACCCCCCGTGTTCTGGCCCTTCCATGCCCATGTAATGTGGAAGGGGGCAGGATTTCATGTGACCATGCGCACTCACAACCTCAGCTCCAGCCTGTAGCAGCTCCCCACAATAACCGCACAGGTCTGGTCAATGCAGAGCAGTGTGTGTGGGGGTCTATATTAAATTAAACTGATTTTTAAAGGCACGCTGGGTTGTTTGTTTTTTTAAGTTTCCCCTCATAAAGTTACTATGGGGCAGAGTTAAGGTTGCTTAGGTGCCTTAGTTGCATTTCTACACCATGGCATGTTTGGATTTCTTTTAAATTTAAACTTAATTTTGTATTTCCTGAGTTTATAACACTTGGTTTGGGGATAATTACAAGATCCCTGTAATGTGCTTTACCCTTAAATTACAAGTACGTCCTCTCCACCTTAACCCCACACTAATCATAGACTCGTAGGACTGGAAGGGACCTTGAGAGGTCAGTTAGGCCAGTCTCCTGCACTCATTGCAAGACTAAGCATTATCTAGACCATCTCTGGCGGGTGTTCGTCTAACCTGCTCTCATGATGGAGATTCCACAACCTCCCTCAGCTTTTATCTCTGAATCTCATTATGGTCCCGATCTACAAAGAGCCTTAGGCACCTAAACTCCAGCCTCAATCCCCGTTTTAGGCACCGTGATCCACAACCCCCCACTTGGCTGACACCTACCCCTGTAGGCACCTAAATTCACTCACGACATAAAACTCCCACTGTCTAAGCTTCTGCCTCTGGGCACCAAGAGTACACTGCTGCTTCACTCTAGATGTTTGGGCACCTATCTCCCACCTGGGCCCCTGGCAACACATAAATTGGGGGGAGGAGCATCTAGCTCAGCCGTGGGGCCTGATCCAGTAGACGTGCACAGAAGCCACCCAGAACTGAGGTGAGAGACAGGGAGGAGAAGAACCTTCCTCATGGGCAGTGTGTGAACCACCCCTCCACCCCCTGCCTCTCTCCCCGAGCCCCGCGCTCCCCATAAAGGCCACTGGCCCCCACAGTATCCCCTGCCCCCGTATCTAGAAGCCTCTGCCAGAGGGGTGTGCCAGTCACTTTTGGCAGCTGCCCAAGGAAAGCATTGACCCCCTGACTCCCTGCACCGCCACCCCCTGCCCCAGTCCAGAGCCAGCACCCCGCACCCAAACTTCCTCCCAGAGCCCACACCCTGCACCCCCCCGCACCCAAACTCCCTACCAGAGCCTGCACCTCCTCCTGCACCCAAACTCCCTCCCAGAGCCCACACCCTGCACCCCTCCTGCACCCAAACTCCCTCCCAGAGCCTCCATCCCCAACCCTTTGCCCCTGCCTGGTGAAAGTGAGTCAGGGTGGGGGAGAGCAAATGACAGAGGGAGGGGGATGGAGTGAGCAGGGGGCAGGGCCTCAGAGAAGGGGCGGGGCAGGGGGCATGGCAATGGTCTTTGGGTTTGTGTCATTAGACAATTGGCAACGCTACCAGATGGGCATGTGGCAGCCCTGGCCATGCTGGAAGAGTGTGCACAACAGCGCAGCCAGCAGCACTGCTCAAATGTCAGGTGGACTGTGTCTGCATGGGCGCAGCTTGTGCATGCCTGGGGGCCCAATGACTGTTCTGCCGTGGGGCCTGGAATTGCTGTGGGTGGGTCTGACCACTCCTATCTCCATTAAATCCTCGCCTTTCACAGCTCCCTCCTCTCCCAGTTCTCCTCCTGCCTCCCTAATCGCTCTCGGTCGGTCTCTTCCTGTCTCCCTCTTTCACAGCACATCCCCCAAAGCTCAGTGCTTGGCTCTAGTGGTTCTTATGGACACTCACGGCATCAGATACCACCTCTATGCCAGTGACTCTCAAACTCCTGCTCTGCTAAAGACTGTTCCCGGGCCTCCCATCCCACATCTCAGCCTGTCTGACATCTCCTTCTCGTCAATGTCCAGAGGGCAACTTCAGGTCAAAGCTCTTCTGGCCCCTCACAGCCCACCCCACTTCCTAGTTTCTTCATCTCTTTGGATAACAGCATGAGTCCTCCCCAAAGCAGGGGGTTATGACAGCTCTCCCTGCCTCCCATCTCGCACACTGGACTGCCCCGAGCTAGGTACCAGGATCTCTGCCCCTTCTGTGGGCCAGGGATTGTGGTCCTGGTATGGGTGTGAGGCTTGAGCTGACTGGAAGGAGCCCAGAGTGGAGTGGGAGGCCTGGGGTCTGAGCTCTGCTTGAGGTGTCTCCTTATGGGAGGGGCTGGGGGATATTTCCCTTGCACTGGCTGGGAGAACCACTCCATGATGTAGGCCCAGGTCAGGGGTTGTGGGGGGAGAAAAAAACTGTCCTGTATTTTTTAAATACAGTGTTGGCCACCCCAACAACATCTCCATCAGCCCAGTCATTCTAGACATTGTCTCTGACTCAGCCTCTCTCTAGGCCCCCACATCCTGACCTCACCCCAGTCTCCCCGCTCCTGCGTGTATAACATGTCACAGATCCAGCCTCTTGTGTCTGTCCCGACAGCCCAGGCTCTCGTTCACTCCATCATCTCAAACCTCCACTGCTGTGATCTCCTGCCCGGCCTTGACGCCAGCCGCTTTGTCCCCTCAGCTGCACCCAAAGCCCGGCTGCTGGGCTCAGCCCTCAGGCTCGTCTCTCCTGCCACCTCCACCACTTAGTTCCACTGAGGCCCCTCCAGCACCGCTCCAGCACAAGCTCCTTGTCTTTGCCTTTAGGCCCCTCAACTCAACATTTAGTCCCACCCTGTCTCAGTGATTGGCACCACCTTCCCCCTGCCAGTGATGGCCGGTTCTAGGGGTGAGCATGTGGGGCCGGTTCCAGGGGTGGGTGAGCAGGGCCATCATCCCAGGGGAGCTGTACTGCTGCTGGGCTTTTTATTTTTTTTTCTCCTGGTAGCCTAGGTAGGGTGACCAGATAGTAAGTGTGAAAAATCTGGACACTTTTTTTTTGTGCAGGGGCGGGGGGGAATAGTTGCATTTATAAGACAAAGCCCCTAATATTGGGGTGTCTGGTCACCCGCCTGTCTGCTTCTCCCTTAAACACCTCAGTGTTTTCTCCCACACCCAATCCATGTACAGAAAAACACCCCCTCAGTGTTAGTAAAGCTGCCCCCTTCTCTCTTCAATCCCTCCTCCAAACCCAGCTGTGCTGTGGCCCCTGGAATCTCTCCTGGCTGGGCACATGGTGGGCCTGGCCCTGAGTGCGTGTGTGTGTGTGTACAGAACCTAGCACAGTGGGGCCCACGCATGAATGTGTGCACAGCACCTAGCCCTGAGTGTGTGTGTTCAGGATCTAGCGCGATCGGGCTTGGCCCTGAGTGTGTGTGTACAGGTACTAGCACCATGGGGCCTGGCACTGTGTATGCGTACAGGATGTAGCCCAGTGGGTCCAAGCCCTGAGCGTGTGTGTACAGGACCTAGCACAGTGGGGGCCAGCCCTCAGTGTGTGTGTGTGTACAGGACTTAGCACAATTGGCCCTGACCATGTGTGTACAGGACCCAGCTCAGTGGGGCCCAGCCCTGAGTGCGACCTCTAGATGCTACTGGAATGCAAATAACAATGTGCAGTGGGGCAGGAGATTGGCCCTGGGCTATGGAGATATGGCCTGGAGTGGGGCTTAAATGTCTGTGTGTCTGTGCAGAGGACGGGGGCCGAAGAGGGGCAGGTGGGTGGGGGGTTTCAGGGAACAGTGTGGCATGGCCAGAGATGAGTAATGATGTGGAGCCAGGGGTGAAAGTAAGTCCAGTGACTTACCGGTACGCTGCGGCCAGCTCTGGCCCCAAGAAGGGGCGGGACCTAGGGCAGAAGGGATGGGGCTGAGGGGGTCAGAGCCAGCCCCAGCCCACCATGTAAGGCAAGTGCCCCCCACTCCTCCACCTCCTCCCACCACTGGGGTAGCAGCAGCAGCAGCCAGGGCTCCGGGGACTATTTAAAGGGCCACGGCTCCCCTGCTTCTACTGCCCCAGCCCTTTAAATAGCCCCTGAGCCCTGGGGTAGCGGCAGCAGGGCTCCGGCAGCTATTTAAAGGGCCGGGGCGGTAGAAGCAGCGGGAGCCCTGGACTTTTTAAATACCCCCCAGAGCTCCGCAGCCCTACCCCAGGGCTCCAGCAGTGGGGCTCTGGTGGGAATTTAAAGGGCCTGGGGCTCCAGCCCCTGCTGGGAGCCCCAGGCCCTTTAAATTGCCCCCTGGGGTGGGGAAGCTAGGCCACCCAGTATGGGAAACTGGCTCTTGCCAGTATACCATATCGAGGCATACCAGCTTACTTTCACCTCTGCATGCAGCCAGGAAGCCCTGCTTTCTGGGCCAGGTTTAACCTGTCCAATATCTGAGGTATATAACACAGTAGATATAACAGCTGGAGCAGGACAGCTTAAGTCCATTCGCCATAAGAAGCCGGCTCCTGTGCTGTGCTCTGCTTAGTGCCTTATGGACAAATCTTTCAAAGCACTCTTATCACCAGTGAGGGAGACGTCGCTTTCAGCTTGACTGTTGCCCATTAAGTTTTGAGACTCAACATTAACTCCTGATGTCTTTGACTTTCCAGCGGAATACGAGGCAGTGAAAGGTGAGGGCATTTGTACTAGTTTTGATTATGCTTTAAATTGGAAAAGGAACACTCAGAGCTGTGTGTGCAAAGACGTGTTCGTATAAAACATATTAATGTGTTACTGAGACAGGTAACGTATACGACAAGGGGAAATCCAGATGTTACCCAGACATAAAGAATGGGAAATTTTTGGTATTGAAATATGAATATTATCAGTTTTATTTTTCACAACATTAACCCTTGGAAATACCCTTAACAAGCAAACAGACAAACGTCACTTACTGACAGTTGAGAGACCCTGTAACGAGAACAATGATTCTTTTATACCAATAGGGCCCAGCCTGGTGAGCTCTCCAGGGATGTTCTCCTGCACATATAGGTCTCCTTGGAGCAGGCTTCGGCCCTGTTGGCTTCCACACACAGGAGCTGTAGGACCAGGCACATGGGTCTGATCCCACTGAAGCTGGCAGGAGTTGCAGGCACTCAGCACCCCCTTGGGGTCACCCAACATCACCCAGATGATGGAGACACTTATGAAGGAAGAATTCTCTGAGCTACAGGCCCAGGTTCTCTGCTGGGCCAGGACCTGCTTGGAGTAGGGGCAGTGAGGGAGCTGGTTATGGCTTCCTGGTTCTCAGGCTGCCCCAGGGGCTGTTCTGATTCACTCCAGCTGGCTGTGGTCCCTGAGAATTGGTGATGTGCCCTGCTCTGCCCCAGCACACACACCCCAGCCCCTCAGTCCCAGCCCTGACACTCCCCCTACACCAGGATGGCGGGGGAACAGTTGACACAGGAGCCAGCTATGCTGCTTTACCCTGGCTGAGCTCTCCCCACGGCAGGGGAATTCTCTGATGTCCATGGCCTGGTTCCAGCCAGTCTGCACCATCCCTGCACACAATGACTGGAGCAATGGGAAAGAAGTGGGCCCCTTATCTGCAGAAAAGGACCTAGGGGTTATAGTGGACGAGAAGATGGATATGAGTCAACAGTGTGCCCTTGTTGCCAAGAAGGCTAAGGGCATTTTAGGCTGTATAAGTAGGGGCATTACCAGCAGATCAAGGGACATTCCCCTCTATTCGACATTGGTGAGGCCTCGTCTGGAGTACTGTGTCCAGTTTTGGGCCCCACATTACAAGAAGAATGTGGAAAAATTGGAAAAGAGTCCAGTGGAAGGCAACAAAAATGATTAGGGGGCTGGAGCACATGACTTATGAGGAGAGGCTGAGGGAACTGGGATTATTTAGTCTGCAGAAGAGAAGAATGAGGGGGGCTTTGATAGCTGCTTTCAACTACCTGAAAGGGGGTTCCAAAGAGGATGGCTCTAGACTCTTCTCAGTAGTAGCAGATGACAGAACAAGGAGTAATGGTCTCAAGTTACAGTTGGGGAGGTTTAGGTTGGACATTAGGAAAAACTCTTTCACTAGGAGGGTGGTAAAGCACTGGAATGGGTTACCTAGGGAGGTGGTGGAATCTCCTTCTTTAGAGGTTTTTTAAGGTCAGGCTTAATGAAGCCCTGGCTGGGATTATTTAGTTGGGAATTGGTCCTGCTTTGAGCAGGGGGTTGGACTAGATGACCTCCTGAGGTCCCTTCCAACCCTGATATTCTATGATTCTAATGGCCCCATTCTGCCCCCCTGACTCTCATGATGAGTAATCTCCACAGGTTTCTGGGAGGAGGGTTTGCAGGATCAGATGAAATAAAAGAGAAGTCATAGCTAGTGATTAAGAGCCCAATCCTGCTGTCTTTACTCAGGAAAAATTCCCACTGAAGCCAATGTAATGTGGGGTTAGAACTGGGCACTTTTGTTACTGAGAATCTCTCCTGTTGATTCATTTATGTTCTTTTCCCCCTTTTCTCTCCTATCGTTCCCATGGACCCTCTGGCAGAACTGGGTAAGTTCTGTGTTGTTTGTTTTTCACAGTGTGTGACTTGCTGAGTCTGTGACTTGCTGAGTCTGCATTTCGTTTGTGTAAATTTTCGTTTCTGATTATTTCAGGACTCACCAGAGCCCAGGGATACACAGGTAACTAACACTGATACTGCCACACTCTCAGACCCATTCCTCTGGGATACTTGGTTGCTGCTCAGTCCTCTTACAGCTCTCACAATATCTAAGGGGTGGGGCACAATGTCATTGTCTGCGTGAAACTTTGAGGAGCTTGGTTATTCACACACCCCCAGGGTACCTGCTGGGGGCAGGGGGGAGCTGGTGCAAACAGATAATTGGTTAACTGCTCTCTGTTGCTATTTTATAGCCTCTAGTTACTCCATTGTTTATTTCAATCCTGGCCCTTTTTTGGCAGAAACATCCAGCTGATGAGCTTATCCAAGCCTGCTGGGTGCAGTGGCAGAGAGTGGGTGGAGGGCAGAGGGGCAGCTGGTGGCTCTAGAAGGGTTGCTGGGGTGAGGAACAAGGAATTTAAACCTGTCCCCACACTTAGGGCTTCTCAGCGTGGGGAATTCATGGGGAAGAGCCCAGAGTAGCTAGTGTGGAATATTCTGCACTTGTATCTTCCAATGGGGATTAACCCAAAGCAGACAAGGGCACTCTTAGCATGGAATCAGAGTGTCTGCACAGGCAGCCAGTGCTGATTAGCTGTTCTGCACTAGCTACTCAGGGCTTTTCCCCATGTAGACAAGTCCTTAAAGTTACTTCCAAGCAGAGGTGAAAGTGACCCGGGGTGCCCCGGTGCAGCGCACCAGTAAGAGATTGGCCAGCTGGGGGCGGGGCTCTGGATGCTGCCAGCAGGGTTACACTGGGCGGTGCTGGGCATGGGCGGCCCAACCCTCCCCTTCTGTTCTCCTCCCCCACAGGAGCCCAAACCACTCCCTCATGACTCCTGGCCCCAGCGCCAGACAGCCACGGGCAGAGGGGGGAGGCCCCAGCCCAAGCCAGCACACACAGTCCCTAGGCGGCGCTGCCCCAACCCCCTGCCCTGAGCCCCCTCCCCAAGGGGCAGTTGCCATAGGACAGTACCAGTAAGAAATGTAAGTTACTGTCACACCTGCTGCCAAGGGAAAGAGGAGAAGCCTCCCATCAGGTCCCCTCCCAGGGACCACAAATCCTGACTCCCCCCTGCTGTGGCAAAGTTGGGCCTAGATCTGCTGGTCCCTGGGTCAGCATTTTAACCACAAATTACAGAGCTGTTCAATAGCCCTCTCAGAGCTCTTGTCACACCCCTCCCCTGGGACCGCCAGAAAGGCTGAATCACATTTAGCTTCTGCCCCAGCTCCCCCGGCCCAGAGAGTCGGCTGTCCCCTAGAGCTGCTGGCTGGATCATTTTCCAAGGGAGTCAGTTCAGGTTCTTGGGGGAAGCTACTCAAACGCTCCCAGTTCCCAGGCATTGAATCTGGGAGTGAGGCTAAGGTATCCCTGGTAAGCAGAGGGACGTCTGAAACCCATGACTGGCCTCTCCCTCTGAAGCTCATACCCCAGGCCCTGCTTTCTTAGCAACCCATTTTACCAGTACTAGAAACTCTCACTGCCCCATAGCAACAGCCCAGATCCCCTCTGCCCCAAATCCAAAGTTCTTGTAGAGCAGCATCTTTTTATGTGTCCCTTTTCCCTGCAGTCAAAACAAATTAATCCTGGGAGGGAGGGGTTCACTCTTTCCAGCCCAAAATGGGGTTCCCACAGTCCTGGGCCTGACCTCCCCATGGTACATGGGGTACATTTATTTGTATTTAATAACCTGGGACTCCCCTGTTCCCCGAGTGTTCTGGGAAACCAGGCCAGTCTCCCCATCCTTGCTCCTGGAGGCAGCCCCATCTTATGTGCCCGTCCTGCCCACAGTCAGTGCACAGCATTGGACCAGCCCTGTCTGCAGTGGGTCAGGGTGACGCTTTCCAGTCACTGGCCCTCCTCAGTGCGTCGCTGTGGGTGCCTGGGCACTTCCAGCAATGGGAGCTGGAACACCCATGGCTGTTGCTGGCCCTCCAGACACCAGCTTGGGAGAGTGAATGTCCCTCAAGCACAGAAGGTGTCTGTGTCGTGCTGCTCTGTCAGCCCTCCTGGGTGAGTCTCAGAGCCGGGGGGACAAACGTCGGCTTGTGGGGTTTGTGCTACAGCATTAAACACAGCTGTGTAGATGTTGTGTCTGGGGCTGGAGCCTGGGTTTGAAGCCCCCACTTACTCCCTGGGCTTCAGAGCCCCAGCTCCACCCTGAGCCAGAAGGTCTGTACGGCTCTTTTTAGCGCCATAGCAGGAGCCCCACAAACCTCAGTCTGTTCTCCCGGCTCTGAGACTTGCTGCCGTGGGCTGTGTAGACGAACCCAAAGTGTCTCCAGAGTCTGGGTGTGAAATTCTCAGCCTGTCTGACCCAGGGCCGGTTAATGAGAGTGAGGAGGGTGACTGGTGCTGTTGTTAGATGAAAACACCTGAGCCCTGGGGCTCTGAGATGGTCTCGGTGACCATTATACTCTCTGAGAGATGCCTAGATGCAGCTGCAGAGGGTCTGTGCTGCTCGCAGAGTCCAGGGGACAAATCACTCTGAGCAGAGAGTTCAGGCTGGAGCCGAGACTCCATTTTCAGCCTGGTTTTTGCGGTGAGATCAGGAGCTGCCGGGGGTGGGGAATTTTCCTACCCAGGGCAAATTTAACGGCAGCTCTGGGTTGTTTCATAGCCGATGTCCTGAGCCCATAACTCTGCGTTCCTGGGGATGTTGACAGTCACTCACTGCAAGTCACTGAGGTTTGGGCTCCTAAGTTGCTCAGATAGGTTTGAAGTAGAGCTAGGTGAAATGTTTTGGACAAATAGTTTATTTGCTGCAATATATTATTTTGGATCGACTGAAACTTTGCAAGTCCATATTGAGTTTGCTGAATGGTTTGAATAAACAGAAGAAGATGCCACTGCTTCCCTTCTAGCCTTTAGCCCAGTGGCTGGGCCCTCGGCTGGGAGCTCCAGGTTCAATCCCCCCTTGTGATATGTGGGGCAGGAATTGGAATGTGGGTCTCCCCCCCCCCTCAGGTGAGGGCTGGAACTGCTGGGCTCTGGGTGTCTGACGTGGGGCTCCCTCAATCTCTCCTGCTGAAGACACTCCCTGTGTCTAAACACTGCCATGGACCTGGGCCAGAGCGTGGGAGTGAGAATGACTCTGCAGCCCAGTGGGTCGGGCTCCACCTGGGAGCCCAGAGTCCAGCTCCCCTGCCCCAGTGTCCCTGTAATTATTGATCCATAACCCCAGTGAGGGGAGGGGTTATGACCCCTGGCACAGCAGTGCCTCAGCCATGTTGGTGCCCCCGTGCAAACCCCTAGTGCAGGCGCGCTGTGCTGGTGTGAGCTGGGACTGGCCCCTGGTGCAGCTTCTCCCAGATGGAGGGGGCAGGAAGTGGGGAAATGCCCCCACCCTCTCCACTGCCCCAGCCTCATTAGTAATGGCCCCTGTTCCCCGCATGTCCCAGTTACACCTCCAAGCATCCCCCCACTGTCCTGCCCCCACGCAGGAGCCAAGCCCAGATCCACTTCCCATGGCCTGGGGGAGGGGTTGGGCCGGGCGAGGGAAGGGGCCGGCTGTGGGGTTTCCCTGGCTGGAAGATGTTGCCCGTGGGGCCGGCCTGCATGGAGAGTCCCAGCTGCGCCCCTGGGGCAGGGCAGCTGCCAGGCCAGTGTATGTGGGGACGGCACCAACCTGCTCTTAGTAACCAACCAACCACACACGGCCCCAAAGCAACAGAGATGCAGGCCTGCCCCCTTCAGCCCTCTCTGCCTCCCTGACACCTGCACCCCTCACCCCCTCTAGTGCCCTGGTACCAGCCCCTTTGTTCACTTCTCTGCCCCACCCCGAGGCCCATCTCTACCCTCGCCCCCATCTGCCTCCATGGTGCCGGCCCCTTCCCTTGCCCCCTCGGCCTGCCTGGAGCAAACCCCTTCCCTTGACCCACTTTGGGCCCCCTGGTGTCAGATTTTCCTTCCCCCAATCTCTGCCCCCCTGGTGCCCACCCCTCCCCACACCCTTTCCTAACCTCTGGGTCCCACCCCTCCCCTCATCCTCCCTCTGTCTCCCGGTGCCCACATCTTCACACCCCTGTGCCCCCTACGGCCCGCCCTTCTCCACACCCCACTTTCTACCCCGTGTGCACCTGTTCCCTTCCCCCACTCTGCCCCCTGGTGCCCACCCCTCTCCTGTCTCCCCTCCTTACATCTGCCCCTCCACTCAGCCCCTGCATCCCTCCTGGTGACTAGCCCTTCCCCCGCCCCACCAGCACCCACCCCTACCATCATGCCCCTCTCCCCCTTGATGGCACCTCCTTCTCTTGGTCTCCTGTTTCCCCCTGGGGTCTGCCCCACCCCGTGCCCTCCCATGGCCCTCTGGCACCTGCCCTACCCCTCACCCCTCTTCCTCCCCTTGTCACCTGCACCTTCCCCTGCCCCCTCCTTTTCCCCTGGTGCCAGCGTCTCCTTCTACCCCCCTCTGCCTTCCCAGTATCTGCCCCACTCCTCCTCCTCTCCTCCCCACCCCATTGGAGCTCCCCCCCATTCCCTCACACCCCTGTGCCCCTGGGGTCCATCCCCTTCTTCTGCGCTGGCGCCCACCCCTCCCCTCACCCCCTGCAACTCCCTGGAACCTGCTCTTCCCTTCCCCCAGCCTGTCCTCCTGATGTCCACCGCTTCCCTTGCCCCCCTTTGCCCTTGTGCCTGCCCCCCTCTGCCCCTCCCCCACTGCCCCATCACTTGCCCCACCCCTTTCCTCTCCCAGCATCAAGCTTTCCCCTCCCCCATCCCTCTGCGGCCCTCCCCTCCCCCACCCCCACTGACACCTTCCCACCCTTTCCCCTGGCATCTGCCGATTCCTCACAGGCAGATGAGCCCTGACTTCTCTCAGGCAACAGCCCCCCCTCCCACCCCACACAGTGATTAACAGGGACCCAGGTTAATTTCCCTTTGATCCCAGTGACCAGCCCCTGCCCTGGCCCTGACTCTGTGACTCTCTCCCCAGTGGACGTAACTCTGGATCCAGACACGGCAAATCGCTGGCTCGTCCTGTCTGAGGATCGGAAAGGTGTGAGAGACTCAGACACACGCCAAGATCTGCCCAACAGCCCTGAGAGATTTGATCCTTGTGTCTGTGTCCTGGGCGCTGAGGGGTTTGCGGGCAGGAGGCGTTACTGGGAGGTGGAGGTGGGAGACAAGACTGAGTGGTACCTGGGGGTTTGTAGGGAATCTGTGAGCAGGAAGGGGAAGGTCACATACACACCTGGGACTGGATACTGGGTTGTGTGGCTGAGGGATGGGGGATACGAGGCCGGCACCTCCCCCCCGACCCCCCTCCCCATGAGCGTCAGGCCCAGCCGGGTGGGGATTTTCCTGGACTATGAGGCGGGCGAGGTCTCGTTTTACAATGTGACTGACAGGTCCCATCTCTTC
This sequence comes from Mauremys mutica, assembly GCF_020497125.1. Lineage (NCBI taxonomy): Eukaryota > Metazoa > Chordata > Testudines > Geoemydidae > Mauremys > Mauremys mutica. The sequence goes on from NC_059083.1 coordinate 40,736,367, forward strand.
ACTTTCACTGGCACCTTCTCCGGGAAGCTCCGCCCTTATTTCTGTCCTGGTCTCAAAACTTGGGGTACAAACGCGGCTCCCCTGCTCATCTGCCCGGTCCCAGCTCAGGCCGGAGGGAATCTCGGTCCCTGACAGTGACCCCGCGGCACAGACTGGCCCCTCCCAGCCCCGCTGCTCTTCCTGCTCCTGGTGGCGGAGGCCGGTTACTGCAGGTAACTGGATTTTTTGATGCTGCCCAGATGCTGCCAGTTTCCCTTTTCAGCTGAAGTAGAAAACCAGACCTCTAGTAACCCCAGCCCAGGCTGGGTGAATGGGACCCACTTGCTGGAAGGAGCCAAGACAGTTTCACCCTCCCCACCCCACCCACTCCCCCCGTGTTTGCTCCACCCCCGGCACAGGGTGATGCTGGTAAGAAATACTGCCAGACAGCTGGTGGGTTTTGCTGCCCTCACCTTTCCCCATCCCCTGCCCAGTGGTAGCAGATGGTGGTGGATGGGGATCATTCACTCCTGTCAGAATATTCTACCCCTGTGAAATTTCAATGCAAAATATGAAAAAAAAGATTATTCTAAATTAGAAACTGTTGTTATTGTAAACAAAAATATTTTCATTTACATGTCAACAGTACTTCAGAAACAAGCATCTAAACATATTTTTAGAAATGGAATTATTTACATTTATTTTTATTCTTCCCTCAAATCTATATTGAGGTTTAACTTCTCTACATAGCATCATTTGTATTTCAACTGTGTCATTTCAGGAAATCCAAAATATTTCTCTTATCAAGATAATTATTAAAAACTATCAGACTGGGTTGTTCAGTTACAATGTACATGCGTCATAAACATCACAACTACACATGTGCAGCTGCTCTCTCTCGCTCTCTTTATTGTCTTGACTGGTTCTCTCTGGCAGGCAGGGCACATATACCTGCCTCCTGCACTACACCTTTGAAAATTAATAGGTGAAAAAATGATAGAATTAATTGAGCAATATATTTAAGTTAACTCACACAAGATTATAAAATAGTCTTTGAACTTCTGTCAGCATTAATTCATGTGATTTTTAACTTTCTAGCTACATATAATCGGTAATCAAGAAATGACCCTTCCTTTCTTGTTCTAACATCACTTAACAAAACATGGTCCCGAACCTCAAATGCTCTCTTCCTGTAGATAGAAATCTCTTCTACAATATCCTTTTTTTCAGTTTATTTTTCTTTAGAAATATTATTTGCAGCCAATGTACGGTCAGTGTCCACTGTTGATTTCAATGTACTGCTGGGCTCTTCATGTTCTTGGTTCTAAGGACGTAACAAATGTATTTTTGTAAAAAAATAAAGGGGTTGTATTCCTTTACTGAATCATCACAAATTAACTTAATTGTATTAAAGATGCTGGCACTTAATGGCCCATAACATGAAATTTGGTGAAGCTTTATTAGGAAACCTTTCTTCTTGGCCATAAATCAATTGAAAGGGTGATATTTTTGTTGTCATGTGAGGTTTAGAGTACAAAGAAAATAAAGTTGCTCCAGGAAATTCATCACAGTTCTTCCGGGTTCTCTGTCCACCACCTTCTTGAATGCTGTGTACAAATAGTGACTGATTGGTCTAATTCCTTGAAACTACTTTTTGTTTTAAATGTGATGCATTATGAACATTTTCAATGTAATAATTCAGTTTTGAAAATTTATTCATGCCCTAAACTTCCCTTGATTGTTTGAAAATAAATACCCTAAAGTTATCTTGTGATGGATTCATTTGTGTTTTTATCCAGTCTGCTGCTGTCTAGGTGGCATGGGCTGCTGAAGCCAGGTCCGGCTCTAGGCACCAGCAAACCAAGCATGTGCTTGGGGCGGCACATTTTCAGGGGCGGCTTTCCAGCCAGCCTTTTTTTTTTTCTTATTTCCCCCGCTTGGGGTGGCAAAAGCCTAGAGCCAGCCCTGGCAGCAGCAGCGCGTCCTGTGCAGGGGGCACCCTGGGGCCGCTGTGGTTCATGTCGTGGAGTAGCGCCCACACCTTGTGGCCAGGCAGGCTCCAAGTGCGGGACACTTGGGCTGGGGGCATCTCCGCGGAGCACACAGAGCCACCTGCAGGTGCCGCAGGGCAGCCGCTCCCCAGCGCCGCAGCCAGGGCTGGGCAAAGCAGCCCGAGCCACCCAGGGGCTGCGTCAGGATGGCCAGGAGCAGCAGCAGCGGGGACATAGAGGGGACCGGCACCCGGGGTGCTGCCATGCAGGGCCCACGTCCCACTCTCCGGGGCTCCACTCCCTCTGGGGCTGCCCTACCCTGGCTCTTCAGCCCCTTGCCAGGGTGGTTCCCCCGGCTCTGCCCTCCCAGGTCCCGGCTGGTCCTGGAGGCGGGAGCCCCGGCTGGAGGGACCCTGGGCTTAGGTGCGGCCTGGGAGCCCTGCTGCTTACCCCGACCCTGCCAGCGCCGGACTGGCTGGAGGCGAGGAGGGAGCGGGCAGAGTCAGCACTGGTGGTGGGGAGCCCAGAACTGGGGCGGCAGGGGGTGCAGGTGGGGGAGGGCACTGGTGGGGGTGTGTGAGAGCCCAGGGATGCAGGGGGGAGCCCAGGGCTGAGGTGCGGGGCAGCCAAAATTGCTTTTGCTTGTGGTGGCAAAAAACCTAGAGCCGGCCCTGGCTGAAGCTATCTGTTTTTCCTTGTTTTTAACACGGAGAAGTGTTAATCTAAAAATAGATAATTTTTCCTAAAATTTCCTTCAGAAATATCTGCATTCCTTTCCCTATTTCCCATTGAATTATATGTAATTACTGTGATTTCTTATGCAATCATATTGCATTATTACATGGGAAAATATGTTCGCAAATAGTAAAAACTATGTTGTATATTAACATATCTGACAAGACATAAAAGTGTGTTGTCACTAACAATTTAAAGCATGAAATGTCATTAAGAGATTGCTGGCAATGTTCATTTTTAAATTTCTAACTATGAATGCTCCTGCATCAGTTCCTGCAACCCCTGGCTGGCAGGTAGTCTGCCGGGGAACCTCCCACAAGTGTCTTTATTACCATTTATCGTGCATCACAAGATAGCAGCAGTTACGTGGAGGCCCTTCCTGCTCCCTGGTTCAGCCTTTTATACTGCTGCTTTCTTCTCAGCGCTGAGCTAGTGACCTCATCAGGCTCCCTACAGGTGCAAGTGATCCCCTCTGCCCTTCCAAACCCAAACTACTCAGTCCCTCCTACTGTAACTGCACCCGGTGCCCTGGGTGCTCTCAGTGACCAGGGTGCTGGCTTCCAAAGGGCTCAGTTTGTAGCTGCTCTCAGCCCCCTGTCACACAGCCATGATTGTGTAGGTGACCATGTAGTGAAAATAACACCAAATGGAAACTGTTATCTCATTATTATATTCAGAACCCAGATCTGCCAGTATCTGCTCTGGACAGCCATGGTGATATATAATTTTACATGTCCTCTTGCCACCTCACATGCCGTCAAGTTGGAGCACATTAAATCAGTCCCGGGCACTATAACTCTCGAGGTGTCCACACTGGCAAGGCACATAGAGCGCCCTGACTCCACGGCTGGAACGCTCCTGGTAATCCACCTCGACGAGAGGCATAGAGCTTTCTGCGCCCAGGCTAAAGCGCCACAGTGTCAGTGTGGATGCCCTGCTCTATTGCTGTGCTCTCATCAGCCTCCGGGACATGTCCCACAATGCCTGTTCTAGCCACTCTGGTCATCAGTTTGAACTCTACTGCCCTGGTCTCAGGTGACCAACTGTCAGACCTGCCCTTTAAATTCTCTGTAAATTTTGAAAATCCCCTTCCTATTTGCTCAGCAAGGCATGGAGCGCTCTCTGCACATCTTTCCAGATGACCATTCCTCCATGCACCAGGTGATCCTCAGCATGGAGCAATGCCGAGATGCTAGACCTCATCAGTGTTTGGGGGGAGGAGGCTGTCCAGTCCCAGCTGCGCTCCAGCCATAGGAATTATGATACTTATGGGCAGATTTAAGAGCCATAACCGATAAGGGCCATGACTGGGATGCAGTGCAGTGCAGTGCAGGGTGAAAGTGAAGGAGCATATCACAAGGTGCGGGAGGCAAACCACCACTCCAGTACTGCCCCCATGACCTGCCGGTTCTGCAAAGAGATGGACACGATACTTGGGGGCGACCCCACTGTGACGTTGCACTCCATATGTTTATAGAAATATGCTTATGAATGTGAATACAGGAACTCATCGCTTAACATTGTAGTTATGTTCCTGAAAAATGTGACTTTAAGCGAAACAGTGTTAAGCGAATCCAATTTCCCCATAAGAATTAATGTAAATAGGAGGGGTTAGGTTCCAGGGAAATTTTTTTCACCAGAAAAAATCTATATATTATATAAATATATACACACACAGTATAAGTTTTAAACAAACAATTTAATACTGTACACAGTGATGATGATTGTGAAGCTTGGTTGAGGTGGTGAAGTCAGAGGGTGGAAGAGGGTGGGATATTTCCCAGGGAATGCCTTACTGCTAAATGATGAACTAGCTTTTGGCTGAGCCCTCAAGGGTTAACACGTTGTTAATGTAGCCTCACATTACAAGGCAGCAGGAATGGATGGAAGGGAGACAGCAAGCATGGCAGACAGAGACAAAGACACACACCCTGTGTGTATTGGAGAGAGAGAAAGCGCTGCGCACTGCCCCTTTAAGTAAGCTGACCCCACATTGTCTTTTTAAGTGGATCTGGAAGTTGAGACAGCAGCTGTTGCTGCCCCAAGCTCTCTCTGTCTCTCTCCATCTGTGTCCCCAGCCTGCTCTATATGGAGAAGGGGTAAGTGGGGTGCAGGAGCAGGGGGGAGGGGGACACCCTGACATTAGCCCCCCCCCTGCACAGCAAGCAGGAGGCTCCTGGGAGCAGCTCCAAGGCAGAGGGGAGGAGCAGCACAGGGCAGTTGGGGGAGGGACAGCTGAACTGTCGGCAATTGGTAGCCTGCTGGGCAGCTGCTGCACAGGGAACTTAGGGGAGTGAGGAGCTGATGGGGGGGCTGTCGGTCCACCCTGGTTCCAAGCCCCCACCAGCTAGCTGCAGTGGGCTGCTCTTCCTGCAAGCAGTGGACAAAGCAGTCGGCTGCCAAAGAATGTTAGAAGGGAGAATTGCACAACTTTAAATAAGCCTATTGCCTAATTGATCAACAACGTAAGACCGAAACAATGTTAACCAGGATGACTTTAAGTGAGTAGTTACTGTATGGCATAACTGGAACATGCTTTATGCTAAATATGCCATGTAACATATCTCTGCAAAGGTTATGATCTACTGAATATATTCATCCTATTTGTATGCATGTCTCATTTTCATATCTAAAGTTACCAGTGTTGGCTCTAGTCTAGTATGTTAAGTATTTGCTGCGGGAAACACATAAGTGAGGGTGAGCCAACCTATTGTGAAGACTATTCAAGTAAATTGGAAGTAGGTGACTAACAATGGACTGGTGGAGACACCAATCCACATGTGCTAAGCTAACATGTAAACAATGGCGGGTCAGCCTGCAGAAAGCTGAATCATTCATGGACATGTGACTTGCCCAGGTGGCTCCAAACTCCATCTAGCTGCTGTAATCTTGCAAAGGGGTTTCCTCCCACAAGGTCAAGAATATAAAAGGCCCTGGAAACCCTTCAGTTTGTCTTCAGCTGGCTCAAGATTGCTGGACCCAGGCCATAAACTACAGCTTTGGTCTGAAAAGGATTGGGCCCAGGCTAGGAAAGAATCCTGTCTGTGAAAGAAGCTTATTGTAATATCTTTGCGGGTGAGATATTACTTGTAATCAGTTTCTTAATGTATTAGGCTTAGACTTGCATTTTGTTTTATTTTATTTTTGTGACCTTCCTTGCTCTGTCTGCTGTTACTTGAAACCACTTGAATCTTACTTCTTATACTTAATAAAATCACTTTTGTTTATTAATAAACCCAGAGTAAGTGATTAATACCTGGGGGAGCAAACAGCTGTGCATGTCTCTCTATCAGTGTTATAGAGAGTGGACAATTTATGAATTTGCCCTGTATAAGCTTTATACAGAGTAAAATGGATTCATTTGGGGTTTGGATTCCACTTGGAGCTGGGTATCTGGGTGCTGAAGACAGGTAACTTGCTGAGCTGTTTTCAGTGAAGCCTGCAGCTTTGGGGGTTTGGCGCAGACCCTGGGTCTGTGTTGGGCAGTCTAGCGTGTCTCGCTCAACTAGATGGGGTTTTGGGGGGCCAAGGCTGGCAGGGAAAATGGGCTCAGGGGTGATTTCAGCACACCAGGTGACAGTCCCAAGGGGATCTCTGTGACCCAACCCATCACACCCACCTCCACCCCAAGGAGCACCATGGCACTTCACAAGCCATGCCAGCCCAGAGTGCAATGAGCCAGGAGGAGGAAATTGGGAGTGAGGGTGCTGAGGAGGAGGGGAGTCCAGAGACAGAGGATGACTCGGCATCCATAGATGCATGCATCCAGGAGCTGTTTTCAAGCCCGGAGGAAGCTAGCCAGTCGCAGCATCTGGAACTTGGGGAATCACAAAGATCAGAGGAGGCACCTGGTAAGCGCCTTTAATATTGGGAAGCGAGTTGCTGGGGACCGGTTGGTGGGGCGAGGAGAGTTGCAGAAAGCAGGCTTGGGTCTGTGCGGTGCCTAGAAGCAGAACAGGGCATTGATGCATCTCTCACATCTTGGCAGTCAGTCTCACAGATCTCATCAAAGGTCTCATGCAGATACCGGGCAATCCGATTCTGTAGGTTCCTCGGCAACGCTGCTGTGTTCATTGTCCCATTAAGGGTAACATTCCCGTGCCATTGTGCCATCAGGGTGGTGGGACCATTGCTGCACAAAGGGAAGCCACATAAGGGCCACGGCGGAATCCGCAGACTTGCAGAAAACCCTGACTTGCTTCCCTGCTCACCCTCAGCAGCGAGATATCTTGAGTGATGAACACAGCCTGTGGAAAATGTGTGGATAGTGTTGAGTATAAGGCCCCCCTTAGCAATGAGTTCCCCTGGCCCCTGAGATTAATCACCCTTTGGGGGGCTTGTTGCTTATGTGCTCTTGCCTTGGGACAGACAGTTGTGATAGGTATGTAAGTTGTGTTTGTGTTTAAGTCCAGCTGTATCATTGCTCTGTCTAGTGTTAACAATGGTGCCTCTGTAAAATGTTGCACTTTGCCTTCACAGAGGCAACCTTGGTATCCCAGTTCTCCTTGTTATCACCAGCTGAACAGCTGCGCAGACTCAGGAAGCGGCCTCGACAAAGTAAAGAGGACCTGCTGCATGAAGTTATGCAGCAGACCGTTGCTGAGAATAGAAAAATGCAGGAGTGGTGTGACAGCAAGATGAGGGAATGGAAGGAGAATACAGAGCAGCTCCTAAACATCATGGAGCTGCAAGCGGACTCGATGCAGGTGCTCGTAGAACTGTATATGGAGCAGCTTCGTGCCTGCCCTCCCTGTAGCCTGTGTCCCAAAACTCTTTCCCTTGCACCCCATGTCACCGTCAACACAGTAGATCATAATCTTTCAATGGTATGTTACATGGGGCATTTAGAATAAAGCATATTTCAGTTATGTTATATTCATGTTCATAACCATATTTTCATAAAGTATATGAAGTGCAATGTCACAATTGCATGAAGTGAAAATAGGCAGCTAACCCTGCCTGGGGAGCCTGCCCCAGCTCACCTCGGCTCCACCTCCTCCGCTGAGCATGCAGGCATTGCTCTAATTCTCCACTCTTCCAGGCTTGTGGAGAAGAATTAGAGCGGGGGTTGTGTGCTCAGCGGAGGAGGCAGAGTGGAGGTGATCTGGGGAGGGGAGCGGTTCCCCTGCGTGCCCCCGCCCCATTACTGCAGGCGGCCCACCCCATGCCCCCCCCCCACACACACCCCACAGCTCACCTCCACTCCACCTCCTCGCCTGAGTGGGCTTTTAGGCGCCCCCAACCACTGGGCCCCCTAGGCAGCCGCCTAGTTTGCCTAAATGGTTGCACCGGCCCTGGCTGCTCAAATTCAGCCTCCAGCCACTGAGACCCAGCGCTCCCAGGTTGGAGTGAAACTTTCACCCTTCCCTTCACAAATATTATGCAGGGTACATCACATGGCTATAACCATAGGGATGTGGTCATCGGCCAAGTCCAGCTTCCCATACAGACATCGCCAGCAGGAATTTAAACACTCAGGAACAAAGGCACACTCAGCAGTCATTCTGCACCTGCTCAAACTATTGTTGAACCACTTCTTGCTGCTGTCAATGCTTCATGAGCCATGGCATCAAGGGGTAGGCAGGATCTCCCAGGATCACAATGGTCATTTCATCTTCCCCTGTGGTGATCTTCTGGTACGGGAAGAATGTCCCCACTTGTGGCTTCCTGAACAGGCCTGTGTTCCGAAAGATATGTGCATCATGCACCTTTCAACACAAGCCTGCATTAATCGCCATGAAATGCCCATGGTGATCCACAAGCGCCTGGAGAACCATCGAGAAATACCCCTTCCGATTAATGTACTCAGATGCTAGGTGGTCTGGTGCCAAAATTGGAATATGCATGCCATGTATCACCCCTCTGCAGTTAGGAAAGCCCATTTGTGCAAAGCCATCCACAATGCCCAGAGCAATGTTTTTTTTCTGAGCAGGATGCGATTAATGGCCCTGCACACTTCCATCAACGTGTGTCCAATAGTCGACTTGCCCACTCTGAACTGGTTAGCAACTGATCGGTAGCTGTCTGGAGTAGCCAGCTTCAACAGTACGATTGCCACCTGCTTCTCCACCGGCAGGGCAGCTCTCATTCTCATGTTCTTGCACCGTAGGGTGGGGGCGAGCTCAGCACACAGTCCCATGAGAGTGGCTTTCCTCATCCGAAAGTTCTGCAGCCACTGCTTACATCCCAGACTTGCATGACGATGTGATCCCACCACTCAGTGCTTGTTTCCCAAGCCCAAAAGTTGCATTCCTTACTGGTCAGCACATCCGTGAATGCCAGACAATCTAGCTAGTACGCGTGGCGATATCATCGTCAGACTCCTCATCTGTAGTTTAAGGAGTAACTGGACTGCCATTTGTGATGTGTTAGTGAGACCCATCAGCACATTTCTCAACAGTTCAGGATCCATTCCTGCAGACCGAAGAGGCAGACAGAGTGCACAGTACAAAAACCTTTGAAAGATGGCACCAAGTGTGGATGGAAGCAAAGGGACTGCTGGGATGCAAAGAGATGCATGATGAGGCATTAGGACAGGACCCAGGATGCCCCCTCCCCGCCTTCCCACAAGCCTCAGTGGTAGAAGTGGAAGAGGTGCCCTGTGGAATAGCTGCCCAGAATGTACCCCTCCAAATGCCACTGCGAGTGCCGCAAGTGAATTCACTACAGCTGCCAAAGCTTTCCTTGGAGCACTCTCTGAGGGGTGGTTTAACTCTCGTTGCTTTACATCTGCACATGTAGACATGGCCTCACTTGCTTAAGCTACACCAAAATAAATCATTCTGGATCAAGATAAATGCTTTGATGTGCAAGTGTGGTCACACTTGATAGCTGGGAGAGAGTTTTCCCAGTGCTCTGGGTAATCCACCTCCAGGAGGGGAGTCGCTCAGAGACTGTCCATACTACTGCTTTAAAGCATTCAAACTTGCTGCACTCGGGGGGATTAATTTTTCACACCCCTGAACCAGCAAGTTAGAGCGCTTTAACTTGCCAGTGTAGACATGGCCTGAAATTGTTTTTTAAACCAATATAGTTAAACCAGAGAAAACCCCTGTGTGGATGCTCCTCTTATTTCATTTTAAATACTCCTTATGGAGGTTTATGTTGTGTATTTGGTTGTCATGGGTTTTGTTACTATGGCAACTGAGTTAGACTATTATGGGATAGCTCAGCTGGTTTCAACCGGCTGAGTGAGCTCTCTGATCTGTAAATAAAATGGAGGTTTTGGTTAGCTGTCTGCTCTCTGGCCTCAAGTGATTGCTTCCTACACCGGCTGCCCCAAGGATATAACACTGGCGACGAGGATGGGATCCTGGTGCTGCTCCAGTAACAGAAGGAAGTAGAAGTCAAGGTAAAGACCAAACAAAGAAAAAAAGCTGCTTGTTTGCACTGACTGTGAAAGTGAAACTAAAAATCATGGCTACTCTGACCAGGCCCCTGGAGCCTTTTGATGAGAATACAGAGCAGTGGCATGTGTATACTGAGCGTTTTGAGCTTTTTGGTATTGCAAATGACATTACAGATGCGAAGAAGGTGCCAATATTCTTAACTGTTGTAGGGGCTAAAACCTACTCTCTGCTACGCAGCTTACTACACCCTGTTAAGCCTGAGACTAAATCTTACAGTGACATTGTGGAAATCCTGGGGTCTCATTTCTCCCCAAAACCACTGGTAATTGCTGAAAGATATAGGTTCCACAAAAGAGACCAAAAGGAAGATGAAACAGTTGTACAATTTGTAGCCATTTTAAAAAAGCTAGCAGAACACTGTGAATTTAAAGAGATGTTAAATGATGCCCTGCGTGACAGGTTAGTGTGTGGCCTCTGCAGTGAAGCTATACGGAAGCGCCTACTGACAGAGGCTCAGCTTACATTACAGAAGGCTGTTGATATTGCTGTCTCCGTGGAACTGGCTACAAGGGAGGCACAATACATCGGTGCATCCCCTAGGGTGCAAAAAGTGTCACAAGAACTGACCCACGAAACGGTGCAGAGTCAAGAATGTTACCGCTGTGGTAAGCTGGGTCACCAGGCATCAGAATGCTGGTGTAAGGACCTGGTGTGTCGACACTGTGGCAAAAAGGGACACATTGAGTATGCCGGTAAACAAAAGAAAAAGAGGCCTGTGGTCTGGCCGACAAAAAGAGGAATCTTGCATACCCTAGAGCAGACCCAGGATGATCAAGGTGACACCTCCTCACAAGAGGAAGTGCCACTGCATGTTTTGTCTTTGGCAGCGGGCTCACATGAATACTGGGTAACCCCCTTATTGGAGGGCAAACCTCTACGCATGGAACTAGACACCGGTGCAGCTGTCTCCCTGGTTCCTGAGACTGTGTATAAGGAAAAGCTACAGCATCTTCCGCTTAAGGCAACAAAAACTGTTCTGAAGAGGTATACAGGTGAAGCTGTGCCCATGTTGGGCACTATTGATGTTAAGGTGGAGCTCAATGGACAGGCGGCTAAATTGCCACTGTTTGTGGTGAGAGGTAACTACCCAGCCTTAATGGGTAGGTCTTGTCTTGGGAAGATTCAGCTGAACTGGGCAGAAGTGCACCGGATGACTAAAGAAGAAACCAGTCTAACCCCTATACTAAGGAAACATGCTGCTGTTTTTGGAGATGATTTGGGAAGTATGAAGGGAATCACTGTGACATTGAACATTAAACCTGGCAGTCCACCAAAATATCTGAAAGCCCGAACTGTGCCATATGCCATCAGGCCAAAAGTTGAAGCAGACCTGGAGCGCCTGGTCACCAATGGAGACCTAATACCAGTTACCCATAGCTCATGGGCCACTCCTATCATTCCAATAGTGAAGAAAGATGGCTCTCTCCAGATTTGCGGTGATTTTAAAGTCACTGTCAACCCAGTGTTGTGTGCAGAGCAATACCCGCTTCCCCGCATCGATGACCTCTTCGCAGGCCTGGCTGGGGGACAAAAGTTCAGTAAGATTGATCTGAGTCAAGCATATTTACAGATGCACGTCGATGAAAAGTCCCAAGAGCTGTTGACTATTGTGACTCATAAGGGGCTTTATCGATACTGTCACCTACCCTTCGGAATCACATCGGCTCCCGCCCTGTTTCAGAGGGCTATGGACCAGATCTTGTGTGGCTTGTCAGGAGTTCAGTGCTATCTGGATGATATCCTGGTCACTGGAAGAAATGAAGAGGATCACTTAAAGAATTTAGAGGCTACCCTACAAAGACTGGAAGAGTATGGCCTACGAGTTCGCAAAGACAAGTGTGAATTCTTCAAGCCCTCTGTTGAATATTTGGGACATGTAGCAGGGTGGACCCTGCTCCGGCCCTGAGGGCTTTAGAATGCTGCCTGACAGGGCTTGAGAGGGGTTAAAAGCGGCCCTGACAGAGCTGGGCTGAGTGGGAAAGTGGCTGCAGCTGGGGCCACGCCCCAAACTGAAGCCCTGGGGCTTATAAGAGGCAGGGAAGCTAGAGCCCAGAACAGTCTCTCTCTGCTCCAGAGAGAGATGGGCCTAGCTGCTTAGGGAGCTGAGAAGGCACCTAGGGTGAAGCAGGGCTGGGAACAGGCTGAGGAGTTGGGGAAGCTCCAGCCTGGAAAGCCCCAGGCTGCAGCCTAGCTATAGGGCCAAAGGTACTGGGGGTTGCAGAGGGCAGCCCAGGGGTAGGACAAAGCAGCAGGTCCAAACCCCCTTTGCCTGTGATGAGTGGGCTGATACTGCAGTCTGCCCCAGGGTGTGGGGCTAGACCATGACTGTCAGTAGCCACTACTGAGGCAAGGCGGGGATAGTAGCGCGGGGTTCCCCTGGGAGGGGGAGACCCAATTATAGATAGCGGGCACCGGGTCCAGGGAGGGACGCCGGGGCCAGAGAACAGGCGGGTCACCGGCCTGCCGGGGGCGCTCCAGGGCCTGACCGAGGGACATTCCGGGACCGACCAGCAGGAGGCGCGGCAGGGGTGAGTACCGCCCGAGTACAGGACACATCATCGATTCTGCAGGTCTTCATAAGGCCCCTGCAAAAGTTAAAGCTATTGTGGAGGCTCCCCCACCTCGAAATGTAAGCCAGCTGCGCTCATTTCTAGGACTACTGAACTATTATGGAAAGTTCATCTCACAGTTAGCCACACTGCTAAAACCACTTCATGAGCTCCTTGGGCAGAACAAGGCCTGGAAGTGGACTGAAGCCTGTGATGTTGCATTTAACAAAGCTAAGGATGCATTGTTAAATTCTGAAGTTCTAACGCACTTTGATCCATCCTTACCCCTGCAATTGGCCTGCGATGCTTCCCCTTATGGAGTGGGAGCGGTCGTGTCACACATTATGCCTTCGGGAGAAGAAAGACCTATTGCTTTTGCTTCACGCACTCTAAGCAAAGCAGAAACTAACTACGCCCAAATCGAACGTGAGGCATTAGGAATTGTTTTTGGAATTAGGAAGTTTCATCAGTACCTGTTTGGGCGAAAGTTTACTCTTCTTACAGACCATCGACCTCTGACATCAATTTTTGGACCCTACACAGGCATTCCCCCATTAGCTGCTAGTCGTATGCAACGTTGGGCATTGATACTTTCTGCACACACATATGAAATCAAATATCGGAAATCCACTCTGCACGGCAATGCAGATGGCCTCTCAAGGTTACCTTTACCGGTCAAACATCAAGATAGTGCCCAAAAGGAAATCTTCTACTTTGAACAGGTAGAGAATACACCCATCACTGCTACTCAGATAAAGAAGGCAACCCGCGTTGACCCAGTATTATCCCAAGTTATGGACCTGGTGATGCATGGAAAATCTCGACAAACCTCTCCAGTCTCACCCGACCTTGTTCCCTACATGTCCAGGCGGATGGAGTTATTGGTCCAATCTGGTTGTTTGTTGTGGGGGAGGCGTGTCATTATTCCACCACCCCTGAGATCACAGATGTTAGAACAGCTACATTCCGGTCACTGTGGAATAGTGCGCATGAAGGAAATTGCACAAAGCTACTTTTGGTGGCCTAGATTGGACAGTGCTATTGAAGAGAAGGCAAAAGCTTGTATGTCATGTCAGGGTGTAAGAAATGCACCCCAGTGGGCACCCCTACACCCATGGGACTGGCCTGAAAACCCATGGCAACGTATTCACGTTGACTTTGCTGGCCCCCTTGAAGGAAGCATGTTCTTGGTGGCAGTAGATGCCCATTCTAAATGGCCAGAAGTCTCTATAATGCAGTCCACTACTGCAGAGAGTACTATCCAAAAACTACGAGGACTCTTTAGTCGTTTTGGTCTGCCAGAACAACTTGTGAGCGACAACGGACCGCAGTTCGTCTCTCAGGAGTTTCAAAATTTTATGAAGGCAAATGGGATACACCACATCACGTCAGCACCATATCATCCGTCCACCAACGGATTAGCTGAAAGATTTGTGCAGACAATGAAAAACGTTTTGAAATCAGCAAAGGGACAACACTCCATTCAAAAGCGTCTGGATACCTTCTTACTTTCCTATAGAAACACACCTCATGCTACGACCCAGGCTTCCCCAGCCTTTCTAATGATGGGACGACAGCTGCGCACTTGCTTTGATCTGCTGAAACCTTCTGAACCCAGAAAAACTGTGCAACAGCAGCAGCAATATCAAGTCATCAGACGGGCACCCAGAGCAAAAGACCGAACCTTTAGCCCAGGACAGCCAGTTTTGGCTCGGAATTATACTTCCAGAGCTAAATGGGTCCCGGCCACGGTCATCACTCAAACAGGACCTGTTTCCTATACAGTCCGGACTGCAGAGAATCTTACCTGGCGGCGACATGTAGATCAGCTGTTGCCAGGTCATGCCAGTCCTCAGGACCCATCTGCAGTTGAGGGGTCTGACTTCACCCCTCCTGGTGAGACACCGAATCATGAGTCACCTGTTCCTGACTGTTCTCCTCCATTACTGCCGGCAGCTGAGATACCCCTTTGCCCAGCACGAGCTGATACCACCTCCTCACCTATTCGTGCTGCGGACCCTGAGCCCCTAGTACTTTCGGGTGCAACAACACCAGAAGTTCGCCGTAATCCACCTAGAGACAGAAGGCCTCCTCATCGGCTGGATCTTTAGTTAGGGCGAACCCACGGTTATGGGGCAAAATAATCCCCAGGGTTTAGCCGGGAATGGAGGCAGTCTACCCTCCTTCTCTAGTTTAGTGTGTGTTTTATTTAGGGGATGTTCTTATTGGGGGGGAGGAATATGTTGTGTATTTGGTTGTCATGGGTTTTGTTACTATGGCAACTGAGTTAGACTATTATGGGATAGCTCAGCCGGTTTCAACCAGCTGAGTGAGCTCTCTGATCTGTAAATAAAATGGAGGTTTTGGTTAGCTGTCTGCTCTCTGGCCTCAAGTGATTGCTTCCTACACCGGCTGCCCCAAGGATATAACAGTTTACATTAACCTGATTCCTAATTGACTTGAGATGAACTGAAATAAGCCTTGTTCAGACTGAAATAAGAGTGTCCACATGGTCTTTCGCACAGGTTTAACTGAATGGATTTAAAAATGTATTTCAGGCTCGTCTCTAGGCAGGCCGTTTGGTTTAAGTCGGACAATGCTGGTTTTGGAAAGGTTTGTCCCTGTCTAGTACCATACATGCTTTTGTCCGGTATCATTATGGAGGACACCATTTTGCAGAGCTTGCCACGCTGCTCCTGCCAGCATGACCTTGGACACACTGGGGCGGGGCAGGGTGGCACAGTCTGCAAAATGGTGTTCTCCGTACAGTGTGACTTCACATGAGTGGCGCCGGCAAAAACATGACAGTGGGGCCAGCGTCACACCAGTGAAGACAGGTTCATCCTGTTCCTGAAGTTCTGGAATGTCCAGTGTGCCAGGCAGTGCCGTAACAAGGGCGGAGCGAGTGAGGCACTTGCCTCGGGCGCGCAAAGCTGAGGGAACAGAAAAACCCTGGAGCGTCCCTGCCAGAACAAAAACTGTGCGCATCTATCCCGGATGCTGCTGCCTCTATGGCAACAAGAGAAGCCGGCAGCAGGCCCGAGGCAGCCGGCTGCTTCACATTAGGAGGGGGAGGGTGGAGGAGGCACACACGTGCTTTGCAGCCCTCCCCTTCCCCGGCACCCACCTGGAGGAGATGCCAAGGAGGCTTCCAGAGGGAGACAGGATCATCTGCAGTGGACCTCATTCACCTGAGCAGCTGCTGTGGCTTCGGTGAGTGTTTGACCCTGTGATCTACCACCCCCCAGCCTCCTCAGCCACCACTCCTGCAAACTGTGCATGGGGCAGCCCCATCCCCCAACCCCAGTGAGGCTACGGTGAGGAGCAGCAGGGGAGGAAGGACGCCACATGTGATGGCAGTTCTCTCCCCCTCAGCACACACCACCCCCTCCAAGAGCCCACACCCCCTTTCCAGCCCCTAAACTCTGTCCCAGAGCCTCCATCCAGCACCCAAACTCCATCCCAGAGCCTGTACCCCAGACTCCATCCCAGAGCCCAACCTCTCAACCATCCTACACCCCAATCCCCTGCCCCAACCCAGCGCCTGCACCCCAGACCTCTTCCCCCCACCAAAACTCCCTCACAGACCCTTAGGCAGGTGGGAGGCAAGAGTCTCGGGGGGCGGGCTCCAAGCATTCCGGGCACCACCAAAATTTCTACAAACCTGCCGCCCCTGATACTTGGAGGAGGGGTGAGGAGGCGAGCGGTGAGTCAGTGGATGGAGAGGGGCAAATCTCCCAGATTCAAAATCTAGGACTGTGTCTGTTGGTCCTTTTTGCAGCTTTTTTCTGGGCTGAGAGTTGTCCCAATGCTGCAAAGAGGGTGTTCCCAAAGGAAGGCACTTGCTTCTAACCCCAGAGGTCATCAGTATGTCTGCTCTTCTCTAGTCAGCCCACTTGACAAGTTTACCTGTCCTTGGTCTGGCTCCCAGCCCCTCTCCAAGGGTTGCAGCTGTCTGAGGTGCTGCCTTCCACGCCTTCCTCATTCACACCTCGTTCATTCAACAGGGCAATTGATTACAAACTGGGGGGAAGATCTGATTCTACTTCTAGCAAAAAGACATTTTTCTTTTACCTTAATTATACTACCTTAGAGGGCCGCTATAACATATTACCAAAGATCAATACAAAGTCATATAAAAGTTATACAAAAATGCATAATGCAGAGATTTATCTACAATTGCATTGATTGACTGCTGTGTGCAGTAATATAGTGACCCCTGGATCTTTGAATGAGGCTTTATACTTGCGGGGGGAGGGGCGGGGACAGCGAGTGGCAAGTTGGAGGTGAGCGGGTGGGCAAGCAGTGGGTGGGCAAGCAGCGGGTGGGCAAAGAGGCGAGCAGTGAGCCAGCAGGGGTTCTAGGGGCGGGCATGGGGGTTTCTGGCAGGGAGGGAGAAGGTGAAAGGAGGTGAGTGGTGGGTGGGGGACTGACTAGGAGGGACGCAGCAAGCCAGCAGAGGGCTAGGGGGTGAAGAGGGGTGTGATGGTCGGGCCGAGCAGGGAGGGGGCAGATCCTATTTTACTGCTGTGATCTGGTCACCCTATATGTGCCGTTTCTTCCCCCCCCTTCCTTTTCGGCCCACAGCTGTTTCGGCAGGCCGGCGCTGGGGAAGGAGGGTTTGTTTCCATGGGGTGGGCGGCACTGGGGGGTGGGTTATTTCCGCTGGGCCAGGTGGTGCTGCGGGGGGGGTGTTTTGGGGGGCTGAGCAGCGCTGGGGGGGGGTGTTTCAGAGAGGCCAGGGGTTTCGGCCCTCAGCTGTTTTCTTTGGAGTAATATGGCCCTCACCGCTTTACGAGTTTTGCAGGCCTGTGTTAGTGCATTTGTCTGCAGCCACAACAACCGTCATTCGAGTAATCACGTTCTAGTATTCCCAGTGAGCACACACTTATTATATATTAGGACTGATCGGATCCGCTTAAGACACACCAAATGGTGAGTGCCTTTGTTTATCATTCCTTATTTCTTATGGAGATCACAGATTGGGAATCTGCAATCTGTATAATATATTAATTTTGTTTAATGTTTAGATGAATTTAATACATTTATTTATGTATTTTTAATTTTTATTCCAGTCTATTGAACAAGACCCTGCATTATGAATAGTATGAATTCTAAACATCCGAGTGGGGCAGAGTACCACTGTCATAAACAGACAGTTAAAGGTTGATTCCTCTTTTACCTCAAAATGGTTAAGAAGCTCACATAACCTGGCTGACACCTGACCCAAAGGACCAATAAGGGAACAAGATACTTTCAAATCTTGGCAGGAAGGGGGGAAGGCTTTTGTTTGTGTGCTCTTTGTTTTGGGTGTGTTCGCTCTTGGGACTAAGAGGGACCGGACATCAATCCATGTTCTCCAAATCTTTCTGCACGAGTCTCTCATATTTCAAACTTGTAAGTAGTAGCCAGGCAAGACATGTTAGTTTTATCTTTGTTTTCTCAACTTGTAAATGTTCCTTTTTGCTAGAGGGTTTACCTCTGGTTGCTGTAACTTGAAACCTAAGGGCAGAGGGGGTTCCTCTGAGCTCTTTGAATCTGATTACCTGGTAAAGTTAAGGTCCATCCTGATTTTACAGAGAGGATTTTTATCTTTTCTTTTTAATAAAATTCTTCTTTTAAGAACCTGATTGATTTTTCTTTGTTTTAAGGTCCAAGGGGTTTGGATCAGTGTTCACCAGGGAACTGGTGAAGAAGTATCTCAAGTCTACCCAGGGAAGGGTTATAGTGACTTGGGAGGGTGATATTTTGGGGGAAGAGGAACTCCAAATGGTCCTTTCCCTTTTTTTTTTTGTTTAAAGCATTCGGTGGTGGCAACTACTGTAACCTAGGCTGATAAATAAGTTTAGGGGTTATTTTCATGCAGGTCCCCATATCTGTACCCTAAAGTTCAGAGTGGGAGAGACACCTTGACAACCATAAACGACGAAAACACGCTACAGTAGAAAATGAAAAATTGTCAATGACAATGGGGAAATGGCTAGTGAAAAATGCATCAAATGATGGGAATATGCCAACATACATCTCTGACATCATAAGTTCGGCACCGCTATCTAATAGTAACAATGAGAATTATACGACTTCAGAAATTATTGTTGCTATCAACCAGCAATTGGATCGTGAGGTTACAACTTCACCTTCAATATTGATTACTGACAATGATGAGGCATCGACACCAGTATCTATTTATCTATTACTGACAATGATGAGGTATCGACACCTTCGATATCATGACTAAAACTAATGTGAATGGCTGCAATTAGCAACATAATTCCTCTGCAAGGCAAATAATTGAAATCAATTTTAACTATCCACCATCTTGGCCCTGTATACATGATAAAATAAGATGCCACCTTATTGAACATGGACCTGACCAGGGAAAATCTGCAGATTTCCATGAATCAACATCGGAAGATGGAAGAAAATTTTCAGGAGACTGTTTTTTTAAAAAGCTTTTTAATGGTGAAACTGTAGAGCATCATTGACTTATTTACTCAGAAACCAGTACGTCTATTTTTTATTTTCCATGCATGTTATTTGATCAGCGCTTTACCAAACTTAATATTGCAAATCAGAAAGTAGGATTTAATGATTGGAAAAATTTAAACTGTGTTGTGGAACATGAAAATTCAACCAATCATCATGAACATTTCTGTAAATGGAAATCCTTACAAAAGATATTACTAAGCGGAGAATGTGTTGATGATGCACTACAAAAAGCTATTGAAACTGATAAACAAAAATGGAGACAAATTCTAAAAATAATTCTTGATGCCGTGATGTTTTGCGCCAAAAACAATTTACCACTTAGAGGATCGTGTAGCAGTATAGAAAACCCTAATTCGGGAATATTTCTTAATCTATTGGAATTTATAAATTATTATGCTGTTCAACTAAAACAGCATATCGTAACTCACAAAAAAGTTTCAGTGAGTCATTTTTCACCGGCTATACAAAACAAATTTATTGGCTTACTAGCAAACCAAGTTCGTAATGAAACTATATCCAAAATAAAAAAAAGCTAAATATTATTCTGTCCTTCTGGACTGCACATCAGACATATCTCATCGAGAGCAGATGTCCTAGATTGTGAGAATCATTAACAGAATTGTATCTATAGAAGAAAGTTTCATAGACTTCATTGAAACCAAAGAAAAAATGGGAAGTGGGTTAGCCGAAGAAATAATAAAGAAGCTCGAAAATGATGGGCTTGCTTTTCAAAACACGAGGCGCCAAGGCTATGATAATGGCGCAAATATGTCAGATGTGTACAAAGGTGTCAAAGCTGTCATTTTGCAAAAAAATAGATTAGCGAATTTTGTACCATGTTCAGCCCACTGTCTAAATTTAGTCGGAGTATGTGCGGCTTCCATAAATCCTACTATGGTTTCATTCTTTGCCACTGTACAAAAGTTATACACATTTTTTTCTCATTCAACCAGTTGCTGGGATATTTTAATGGGTATGTTAAAAGTATCACTAAAAGGTCATGCTGATACTAGATGGTCATCAAGAGCTAATGCAACTGAAGCCTTAAATTCACAGATTACAGAAGTGACCAAGGCTCTAAAAATGTTGCTGTTGCATCGAAATGTCCAGAAGCAGTATCAACAGCTAATAGCCTTCTTAAAAAAATTAATTATGAACTTTTGTGCACATTACCCATATGGCACAGTATCCTAACTCATATTGACAGAGTGAATAAAGCCCTACAAGCAAAAGGCATCACTGTTTCTCAGGCTTGTAAAATGATCAATGGATTACAAAATATTTTACAAGAGGTGCGTGAAAGCGATAATTATATGGTCAATATTTTTACAGATTGTAAAAAAACGGCTGAAAATATAGAAATACCAGCAGAATTTATTGAATCCCGAAAGTGAAAAGTAAAAAGTCAGCAACTTTATGAGTGTGCAGACAAATCTTCTAATTTATCACCTGAACAATCTTTCAAAGTACAAATAAAAACCATATTTGACACCATAATAGTTGAGTTAAATTGGAGATATGAAACTTTAAATGAGATATCTTCTGATTTCAATTTTCTTTTGGGTGATTCGCTTGTTAAAAGGACACTACAAATCTTCAAAAAGTAGCAATGGATTTAAGTCTCAAATATGACAGCGATTTGAATGCCACAGAAATTTCATCAGAGATTCAGAGTTTTAACATCAGCATTAGCGTTGTTTCCAAATGTTTCATGTGCAACTAGTTTGGACCTTCTCCAGTTAATTCATGAATATAATTTGCCCAAATGTTATCCAAATTTAGAAATTGGATTAAGAATATTTCTCTGCTTGCCAGTAACTGTGGCTTCTTGTGAAAGAAGCTTCAGTGAGCTCAAATTAATTAAAAACTACCTTCGAGCAACCATGGGTTAGGAGAGATTAACAAATATGTCTATCTTGTCAATAGAACATGAAGTAGTGAATAATATTAATTTTGAGGCAATTATCGATGAATTTGCCTCATTAAAAGCACGAAAAGTACAATTTTGAAAAATAGTTAATTGTATCTGATATGGTTCTACAGCTAAATTTTATTTGTGATTATTTAAATAGTATGTTACATGCACTATGATGCACACCTTATATGTAATAGTTGATTTTGTACACGGAACTTATGATTAAAATAAATAAACATTCTATTATCATTATTATTTATGTTTTTTTTTTTACAAAGTAACTACCATGGAATTATATGGAGGGGGGAGGGCACAATTTTACATTCTTGCCTCGGGCGCAAAAATAGCTAGTTACAGCTCCGGTTCCAGGGATGGTCAGTGGCCACCCTACTTGTCTACACAGGGGGGTTAAACTGGATTAATTTGAAGTAATCTGATTTTAAAATGTATGCATACACATACTGCAACACTAATTCTGTGTTTATGTGAACTCTGGAGTCCTCTTGCAAAGTGGGCTACCTATGCTTCAAATAGTTCTATCCATCTATTGTCTGTGTGCGCACAAGCCTGCTGTGCATCACTTTGACAGTCCTCCAATTGCTATCCCACACTGCTTTGCAGGCAACTGTTACTGACCTGTTTACCTGTGTGCCCTCTGGTGTCTAGTTCCCCAGATGACCCAACCCCTGTTTAAAAGTTGGGATGGGGCCAAATTTTGCCTATTTGCTCCTGGGTTTGAGTATATCACTATTGCTGCAATATTACCCCAGAAGTCCTATGACACCCCTTGAGCAGCCTCTGGGAGCCTTGCTGAGACCTGGATATTATCACAATCAGGGAGGGATTGTTGGTTCAGGAAGCTCTTGTAGCCAGTCACTGCCATAGGGATCTGGCTGTGGACGTTGCTAAGCTGATATCCCTAAGGGGCCATGACTGGTATGCTGACCAGTGCCTGATAAAGGAATTTACATCCCTGTTACACACAGTGACCAGCACAAGGGACACCTTTATCTGCCCTGATAGGCCTCCACTCAGTGTTACCCACTGGCGGGGCTATATCTGTGCAGTGGGGGAGGAGGTAGCAGGAGGAGTCAGTTTGGGGGCTTCCTAGGACCCCTCAGGGCCATTAACTGTGTTATCTGACTCTGAGATGGGAACATCCTGTCATTTCCAGCCTTTGGGGGAGTCTCTGCCCATGGAGGGGAGTGAAACGGCCACAAGGGGCAGCAGTGAATGCTGGGGCCCTCCTGTAGGGGCTGCCCTGTGCTGCAGACTCAGTTGTGTGGTGGACCTGGTCCCAGCGTGAAGGAGGGATGGGTAGTGGGGAGAGCTGGGGAAAGGAATTTGGTATGTAAGCCAGGGGAAGTGGAGTGAGAGCCCAGCCCCAGGCTGGGTGAATGGCACCAACTCATGGGAAGGAGCCCAGGAAGTTTGTCTCCTGTTGTCGTCACATGTTCACCCGACCACATGGCTCCTGCCCAATTCCATGTCCATTGCCTGGGCACCTTCTGTACAACCACACACCTGCCCCCTGCTTGCCATGCTCTGTACCCAGCAGCAGGGCTGCCCAGAGGATTCAGGGGGCCTGGGGCAAAGCAATTTCAGGGGCCCCTTCCATAAAAAAAGTTGCGATACTATAGTAACATGTATTTGGAAATGTAAAAAATAACCAGTGAAATACATTCAAAAATATTTTTTAATAATTTGAAAATACACAATATACATTATTTAATATTAAATGCTTTAATGGTATGTATACATTTGCAATTACATAATGCTTCTTATGAAATTGTTTTTTTACAAAACGTTCTGATCATTAATTATACAGCTGCAAATTTTTTCCTCGCTTTCATTTTGGCAAACTCATTAATAATGTCATCAAAACTTATGTCTTTGGCCATTTCATATTCTATGCTCAAAGTGAGCAAATGGTTCAGCCTTTCTTCCCCAGTGGCTGAACACAAATGATTTTCAATCAATGTTAGCTTACTAAATGCATGCTCTCCTGATGCTACCGACACTGGCAACACTGTTAGTAGGCATAAACAAATACAAATCTTTGGAAACACATTTTCCAACCCTTTTTTGAAGACAGCATTAAGAAGTGTAAGTACAGAGGTTATATGTCCATCAATCTTCTTTTGTTTTGTAAAAGATTATAAGTTCCTCTTGAAGATCTCTCTGGAGGTCTTTTGGATACGCTGTGGCCAAAGTGTCAACAAAATGTTCTATAGAAGATTCATCCACTTTATCTGGCAGACACAAACTGAGTGAAAATAAATTTGAGACTTCAGCCATTCTTTTGCCAAGACCTCCTAGCTCTGATAGAAGCAAATCCATTGTCAGGACGAACACTTGTACTTTGAACTGAATACCGGGCGAGTCAAACGTATAGTCTGCATCCCCTGTGTTGTCAAAGAATCACTTGTTCTTCCGGATCCTTGAGTCACTTTTCATTTTTGGGTCAATGACGAGGCTTGAAGTGACTTGTTTGGCTTAAAAAAAAAATTGGCCAAGAATCTTTCATTGTTTGAATTTCCTTGACTAAGTTACTCATGTGTTTAGCTCCCTCTTCTATTGTTAATTTGGCACTTTGTAGGACCTTGTTCTTATCAGCAATACACTGAGGCACTTTAAACCATATTGTAGTAAGAAGTACAAATTCAAATGACTTAAGCCACTTAATCAAACAGTCAACATCTGCCTGGATTTCGGGAGGTAAATGAAGCTCCTCTTCAATTTTAATTAAACTTTCCAGCACACCTGTGTGATTTTTGATTAGGGGGCGAACAGCATCAACTCTTGCCCTCTACCTAGTTTTAGATACAGAGTGAAGAGATATATTCGCAGTGGTCTGCAAAATTTTCCATCTCGCAGGGCTAAGAGCAAATACTCTATAGAGTTTCTGAACATTTCAAAAATATGTTTTTTTCTCTACACTGGTTTCCATAGTGTGGGTGCCACAGAGGTTCAGCGTGTGAGCGCTGCATGGAAAAAAATAGGCTTGGGCATTTTCTTCCAAAATTCTTGTCTTTACTCCCTGAAATTTTCCTGACATGTTAGAGGCATGCATTGTCATATCCCTGCCCTCTGCACCAAGATAGTTCCAAGTCACATTCTTTTAAAAACCTCTTTATCTGTTCTACTATATCTGCGCCAGTCTTCTTTTCAAAATCTACTAGTTTAAAAAAATCTTTCATGCGCATCCCAATTTCCATTTTTTTGCATCACATATCTGAGAATAAAAACTAACTGCTTTGTGGGTGTACCATCAACAATGCTGAAATATCAGGCTCTTCTTAACTCTT
This sequence comes from Mauremys mutica, assembly GCF_020497125.1. NCBI lineage: Eukaryota > Metazoa > Chordata > Testudines > Geoemydidae > Mauremys > Mauremys mutica. Next base: position 40,760,742 of record NC_059083.1, read on the forward strand.
CAAGAATAGAGTTTAAAACTTTCTCCCCACACAGTTTCAAGAACTCATTGTGAGTACGCCATGACAGGTAGTGAGCCTGCATTCTTTGACCAGACTCTCTGCATTGAGCTACCATCTCCAGATGTTGTTTCACCTCAGTATTGTACCTGCCCACAAGCTTCAGTGTTGACAAGAAAAGCCCACAGTCGTCATAATCAATAGTAGAATGTCTACCATGAAATGGCAGATTATTCTTTGCTAGGAAAAGAATTACGTCAACCATGGCAGTTAATATTTTACGCCATTTTTCCTCCTCCTGTTTAATACTATGCTATAATGCTGCATCAATGCCTCTTTTATCACTGAGTGTCCGAAATAATTCCTTTCACTTAATGTAATTGCTCGAATGTAAAGCGTTTTCTTCATGACTCTTGATTTTCTCGTAAATCTTTTTCCAATTATTGGCAATTCCAATGGGCTGTCGCTGGGTGATGGTGATGGTTGGTGCCAGGGGACTGTTGCTGCCTGGGGGTGGTGCTGCTGTTGCTCAGGGCTAGGTGGGGATCTGGACTCTGGGTTGGGGGGTGCCCGGCTCACAGGGGCTAATCTCAGAGCTGGGGGTCAGGGTTGTGGGGGGGGATGGAGTTGGGGGGTGCCTGGCTCAGAGGGGCTGGGCTCAGAGCTGGGGTCAGGGCTGGGGGAGGTGGGGTCGGGAGGTGTCCAGCTCAGAGGGGCTAGGCTCAGAGCTTGGGGTCAGGGCTGTGGGGGGGATGGGGACAGGGGGTGTCCAGCTCAGAGGGGCTGGGCTCAGAGCTTGGGGTCAAGGCTGTGGGGGGGATGGGGTCAGGGGGGTGTCCGGCTAAGAGGGGCTGGGCTTGGAGCTTGGGGTCAGGGCTGTGGGGAGGAGGGTTCAAGGGGGTGTCCGGCTCAGAGGGGCTTACCATGCCACTTTCCCCAACTTCTCTGCTTTCCTGGAACCTCAGTGAGCCGCATCCAGGAGCGGCCCTGGACAGCGCTGCAGCGGCGTGGCTCCAGCGGGACCTGAGCTCCCGCTGCTCGGCCCGCCAAACCCGCCCCCTTTACACACAGCTCTGAGTGGGGAGGAGCTCAGGTCCCGCGGAGCTACACACCACTGCAGTGCTGTCCAAGGCCACTCCTGGACGTGGCATGCTGAGGCACCGGGAGAGCCACAGACATTCTCATGGGGGCCCCTGCAGGGCCTGAGGCTGGGAGCAAATTGCTACACTTGCCCCACCCCACTTTGGCTGCCCTGCCCAGCAGCTCATCCCCTTGGTGCTGTCTCTGGAGAAGCAGCTGATGACCCTGAGCTGGGAGAGTGTCGTGCTGAGGTCAGACAGGTGTGGCTGGAAGCAGATTGGCTTTGCAGAGTTAAAAGAGTTTCATTGTACACACTCCTAGTGACGCAGCTGATTTAGCAAAGGGTGCAAATGGTTTATCAGCCACACACACTATGGTAGTCATGAGAGCCTCACAGACATTCACTTACCTTTGTGTTTCTCTCTCTGTATCCTGTGACAAAGTTCCTCCTCTACCTTGGTGGGTCCTGTGCTTATTGGCGGATTTGCTCACCTCAGTGATCTTCCCCTCTGGTGGAACCCACAGTCTGGGTCAACTCCTCCTGTGTCTGATCAGGACATGGGAGGCTTGGGGGGAACCCAGGCCCACCCTCTACTCCGGGTTCCAGCCCAGGGCCCTGTGGATTGCAGCTGTCTATAGTGCCTCCTGTAACAGCTGCATGACAGCTACAACCCCCTGGGCTACTTCCCCATGGCCTCCTCCAAACACCTTCTTTATCCTCACCACAAGACCTTCCTCCTGGTGTCTGATAATGCTTGTACTCCTCAATCCTCCAGCAGCACACCCTCTCACTCTCAGCTCCTTGCTCCTCTTGCTCCCAGCTCCTCACACACACCACTCACTGACTAACTGGGAGTCTTTTAACTAGTTCCAGCCAGCCCTTGATTGGCTTCAGGTGGCCCAATCAATGTAGCTATCTCCAGTGCCTTCTAGAAAGCTCTTAATTGGCCCCAGGTGTCTTGATTAACCTGGACCAACTGCCATTTGCTTACCATGGTACTAGGCATTTGGTTAGCCTGGGGCTAACATACCTGTTCCTTACTACTTTACTGTAGCCATCTGGCCTTGCCCCATCACAATCCCCTCTGCCGTAATACAACCAGACACCAGTACGACTCACCTGTGCGCTGAGATGCTGATGCTGAGTATGTGACATTAACCCCGGTCACTTTACAGACCAAGTAAAGATATCTGCTGGGAGAGCAATACAGCGGTGCACAGGCAATCCAGGAAGTTTTTTGGAAAGTGTAGGGGACAATTTCCTGGTGCAAGTGCTGGAGGAACCAACTAGGGGCAGAGCTATTATTGACCTGCTGCTCACAAACAGGGAAGACTTAGTAGGGGCAGCACAGTATGGGGAGGAAGTGACCAGCCCTCTGTGGAGAAAGAAGTAGTTGGGACTATTTAGAAAAACTGGACGAGCACAAGTCCATGAGGCCGGATGCGCTGCATCCAAGGGTGCTAAAGGAGTTGGCGGATGTGATTGCAGAGCCATTGGCCATTATCTTTGAAAACTCATGGCGATTGGGGGAGGTCCCAGATGACAGGGAAAAGGTTCATGTAGGGCCCATCTTTAAAAAAGGGAAGAAGGAGGATCTGGGGAACTACAGGCCAGTCAGCCTCACTTCAGTCCCTGGAAAAATCATGGAGCAGGTCCTCAAGAAATCAATTCTGAAGCACTTAGAGGAGAGGAAAGTGATCAGGAACAGTCAGCATGGATTCACTAAGGGGAAATCATGCCTGACTAACCTAATTGCCTTCTATGAGGAGATAACTAGCTCTGTGGATGAGGGAAAAGCAGGATGTGTTATTCCTTAACTTTAGCAAAGCTTTTGATATGGTGTCCCATAGTATTCTTGCCAGCAAGTTAAAGAAGTATGGGCTGGATGAATGGACGGTAAGATGGATAGAAAGCTGGCTAGATCATCGAGCTCAATGGGTAGTGATCAATGTCTAGTCGGCAGACAGTTTCAAGCAGAGTGCCCCAAGGGTCGGTCATGGGGCCTTTTTTGTTCAATATCTTCATTAACGATCTGGAGGATGGCGTGGATTTCACTCTCAGCAAGTTTGCAGATGACACTACACTAGAAGGAGTGGTAGATACGCTGAAGGGTAGGGATAAGATACAGAGGGACCTAGACAAATTAGAGGATTGAGCCAAAAGAAACCTGATGAGGTTCACCAAGGACAAGTGCAGAGTCCTGCACGTAGGATGGAAGAATCCCATGCACTGCTACAGACTAGGGACCAAGTGGCTAGGCAGCAGTTCTGCAGAAAAGGACCTAGGGGTTACAGTGGACAAAAAGCTGGATATGAGTCATAGAATATCATGGTTGGGAGGGACCTCAGGAGATCATCTAGTCCAACCCCCTGCTCAAAGTAGGACTAATCTCTGGACAGATTTTTACCACAGTTCCCTAAATGGTCCCCTCAAGAATTGAGCTCACAATGCTGGATTTAGTAGGCCACTGCTCAAACCACAGAGCTATACCTCCCCCCAAAGCTTCACTCCCTGACTGGGAATCAAACCCAGACTGCAGCACTGAGTGTGCCAAAGCCTAACCAGTAGACCACCACACAGATGTGTTTCTGTTGCCAGTGTGTCCTTGTTGCCAAGAAGACTAAAGGCATTTTGGGATATATGAGTAGGGGCATTGCCAACAGATTGAGGGATGTGATCATTCCCCTCTATTCGACATTGGTGAGGCCTCATCTAGAGTACTGTGTCCAGTTTTGGGCTCCACACTACCAGAAGGATGTGGAAAAATTGGGAAGAGTCCAGCAGAGGTCAACAAAAATGATTAAGGGGCTGGAGCACATGACTTATGAGGAGAGGCTGAGGTAACTGGGATTGTTTAGTCTGTAGAAGAGAAGAATGAGGCGGGATTTGATAGCTACTTTCAACTACCTGAAAGGGGGTTCCAAAGAGGATGGATCTAGGCTGTTCTCTGTTATGGCAGATGACAGAACAAGGAGTAATGGTCTCAAGTTGCAGTGGTGGAGGTTTAGGTTGGACATTAGGAAAAAACTTTTTCACTAGTAGGGTGGTGAAACACTGGAATGGGTTATCTAGGGAGGTGGTCGTATCTCCTTCATTAGAGGTTTTTAAGGTCAGGCTTGACAAAGCCCTGGCTGGGATGATTTAGTTGGGAATTGGTCCTGCTTTGAGCAGGGGGTTGGACTAGATGACCTCCTGAGATCCCTTCCAACCCTGATATTCTATGATTCTATGTCATTCAGATCCATGTTATTCCTGTTTTCCTGACTTTAATTCCTGTCCTGGCTGCCTGACAATGAGCAGAACTGGGAATCAAGACCATGCAGGGACACAGCTGGTTGAATTGCTTCCTCCCTCCCTGTTATTTCCCATGGCCCCAGGGCAGAAGGCCAGCAGGAGAAAGGTCAGGGAAGACCAGGGACATGGGCTGGGAAGGTGCTGTCGAGGGGAAGCCCAGGACGGAGTCAAAGCCATGGAGAGAGCGGGGTCCCTGCACTCACAGAGTTGCTGGGTCTGTGAGGCTGCAGGGGAACCGCTCCCAGGCTGTGGGGCAAACTCCTGCAGAAGCCAGGAACAGCCTCTAACACCCCATGTTGGGTTCCCAGCACCCAGTGATGTCTTAGACCTGCCTCCTGTCATTAGCATACAGAGCACGGCAGACACCACACCCACCAATGGCTAAACAGATTGAAAATTCCTGCCCCTGAGGAGAGAAGGAAGCAGGAGAGAATTCCAGGGGACAAATGCAAGTTGTGCAGCTGGTGCCTGGCTACACAGTGCTGGGACCCTGAGGGGATGAGGGGTTGTAAGGATGGAATAGAACAGAACATGGGGGAGTGGCGCTGCCTGGCTGCTACCAGCGCAGTTGGCCGGACCCTGAATGATGGGGTTAAAATCCCAACTACTCATTACATAATGATATTAAATTCTGATATAAAATCCTCTGCAATCTGTGACCCATTAGTAGTAATTAACTCGATAGCATTCATCACCATGCAATTTTGACAGGTTTCCACGCTTCTTTTAGGGCTTATGTCCCGCCTTCCCACCCCCCGTTTCCATTGGCGGCAAAGTGTGGCGCCATCGGCCATTTTGAAAAAATGTGTGCGTGTATTTGTTTGACTAGGGGAAGTGTTGTGTATGTTTGTGCTTGGGTACATGGAGAGAAAAAGGATGAAAGAAGAGTGTAAAGAGGAAAAAAGAGAGTTTGAGTAAGGTTTAGAGGAGAAAAAAGAAACTTGAAAGAAGAGAGGTAAGTTATTGAAGAAAAGAGACTGGTTATTCAAGAATAGCAAGATTTTTGTTTTTAAAGGGTTAGCTTAAGAAAAGAGTTAAATAATATTGAAAACTAGGTTTAGAAAGGGAATTTACTAAGGCAAAATCTGTTTAGTAAGACCCTGGTAAAAAAGTAAATAAAATGCATTTAAACTATTCAATACCAATGTAGGTTAAGAAAAAATCATTACAAAACATTAAAAACTAGGTTTTAAAAGGGAATTTACTAAAGCAGAGCCTGTTTAGTAAGCACAGAATAAAAACAAGTAAATAAAAAACATGTAAACTATTCAATACCAGGTTAAAGTAGAAAAAACATTTAAAACAATAAAAAGAGGTTTAAAAAAGAAATTAACTACAGCAAAACCTGTTTAGTAAGCCCCTGGTAAAAACTATAAAGAGTGACTAAAAAAAACACAATAAAATTATTTAACACCAGTGTAGGTTCAGAAAAAACATGTAAAATTATTAAAAACGAGGTTTAAAAAAGGAATTTACAAAGGCAGAGCCTGTTTGGTAAGCACAGGGTAAAAAAGTGAATAAAAAAAGCATTTGAACTATTCATTACCAGTGTAGGTTAAGAAAAAAGCCTTTAAAATTATTAAATAATATTAAAAACAATAAAAATAGCTTTAAAAAAGAAATTTACTAAGTCAATACCAGGGTAGGTTAAGAAAAAAAAAGAGGTTAAAAGAAAAAACAGGACAAGAAAAGAGAAGAGAGAGCCCTCTTTGCAAAGAGCAAAGATAGAAAGCACATGGTGGAATCAGAATGAGAGAGAGAGAGAGAGAAGCAGGCAGAGCCTCTTTAGTAAGCACAGGGTAAAAAAGTGAATAGAAACGCATTCAGTATCAGGGTAGGTTAAAAGAAAGAACAGGGCAAGAAAAGGGAAAAGAGAGCTTCCGTTGCAAAGGGCAAAGAGAGAGAGAGAGAGACAGAGAGAGAGAGAGAATTTTTACCTTTCCAGTCTTTCTGTAGAATGAGGCAATTTTCCTGGTTCAGACCCTCTCAGGCTTATTATCACCGCCTTTGGGTCGGCCCAATGAGGGCCGTAGCAACAAAGAACGTGGCCCCCTCCGAACATATGTCCGGGGCCCCTTACAATGCAGAAACTGGAATGCGGTATTTATTTTATGCAATATACAGGGTTCATATTATGTATACATAGGCCTACAGTGCACATGTATTCCGTATTTACGCAAAGCGCTTCTTTCGAGCCTTGTTCTCCGCAAATTGGTTAATCAATGCATCATAGTCCAGAGATCTGGCAATCTTGTTTTCGACTGAGATAACTGCAAGTGCAGAAAGCCTGTCATCTGTCATGGTTGAGCGCAGGATATTCTTGATCAGTTTCATTCTGCTGAAGCTCCTTTCAGCACCGGCGACAGTAACTGGTGTGGTCAGAAGAATTCTGATGCAGATGCAAAGATTCGGATATATCTCCTGAAGGCTGTTCTTGTCTATGTACGTTAAAAAATTGTTTGCCGTGACAAGTCCTCTCTCTTTCTCAATGACATAAATAAAACGATTCAATTCCATTATGAGTTCGTTGGCATCAATGTCTCCCATTTTTCTTTCAAAATTTTTGCTGTGATTCTCCAGTTCATTTTCTCTGTGACACTGCTTCAGGCTGTTAGCGTCGTACAGAAATCCAAACAACTTATACCACTCCACGAGTTGGTCAAATCGCGACGAAACAGAAGATATGGCCTGATCAGTGAGAACAAGAAAGAACTGCGATTTGAATTTTTCTTCGGCAGAAAGACGACTCGAATCATCAGCACATTCGTAATCAAACATTCTCTTCTTACGTTGCACCCTGGTTTCTGGAAACACCTGCTCAATACCCATATGCTCTGCTATTTCACGTGCATTTGTGACCACAGAGTTATATCCTGTATTTCGATAGTCTTCCAAAAACTTCATTGTAGCACCGACTTCTGCCTGCAGTACGTCAATTGACACATCTGTTGACTGAATTAATTTGCTGGTTTTATTGACGTGAAATAGTATATCGTACCACGTGTACACAGTCAGAACAAAAGGCCACGTAGTAACATGGTCTAAAAGCACACCGGCTTCTGTTGCTGTATTGCCATTTTTCTTTTCGAGCGCATATTCTCGCAAAGATGACAAAGCATTGCACAATTCTTCAAGGTGATAACGCAATGGATTCACAGCATCAATTCTCGACTCCCAACGAGTGTCCGATAACCCTTTAACAGATATTGGCATATGTTCTTGAAGTATATCTCAACGTGAAGGTGAAGAAGAAAAGAGAACGTATATTCTGTTAATTAGACCGAAAAAGTCAATGGCATATTTCGATGACTTTGCCGCGTCTGAGATCACAAGATTCCAAGTGTGAGCTCCACATGGTACATACAAGGCACGGTCATTTATTTCTAGCATGCGGGCTTGAACTCCTTTATTCTTTCCTCTCATATTTGCACCGTTATCATAAGCTTGGCCTCTCATGTCAGCAATGTCTATTCCTAAGTTGTTTGCCTTTTCAAGAAACGTTTCCAATAAGCCCTCGCCAGTTGTATCATGAACATTAAGAAACCCAACAAACGCTTCACGAATATTGACACCATTTTCACCGTTGCATTCAACAAAGCATAACACCACAGACATCTGTTCTTCACGTGACACGTCGGGAGTACAGTCCAAAATAACTGAATAATATTTTGCTTTTTTAAGCTGCGTTATGTTGGCCTCTTGAATGTTACTGGCAACGAGTTGAATCAGCTCGTTTTGGATCTGTGGACTGAGGTACTGAACATGTGTCTCTGCCTTCTTAATCCTCTGTAAAAGTTCGCTGAGGACAGTATCATACTTTGCAAGCAATTCAAACAGTCCCAAAAAGTTGCCATTCGAAGGATCGCCGAACTTTTCATTACTTCCTCGAAACGCCAAGTTTCTTTTGGACAAGAAAATAATGACATCAACTATGCGTTTGACAACATTTCTCCAGAAATCTCTTTCTTTCAGAAAAGCCTGCAATTCGAGTTGGTCAATAGATGTACGGTTTACTATGCCTGACCGAAGGTCAAACCGTTTCACCATACAGTCTTGATGACCTTTGCCTGTTTCATGCTGCTGAAGTCTTTTTGACAGTGCTTTCCAAGCAGATGTTCCACGACGTAGTGGTATGTCGCCAGTGCCAAATAATTTACAACAAAAACAAAAAATGGCATCTTTCTGAACTGAGTACATTAACCATGAACGTCTTATTTTCTCGCCATTTGCCATGGTTCGATAGAAATGAGTACTTGTGAACCTCCGTCTTTCCTCGTTAAATGGAAATTCGTAACTTTCATTCTGCTGCGGTGGGCCACGTGCAACAATGTCACACACTTGCCTGTCTGATATTATAGACAGCCAATCTCCTGGATCATCAGTCAGTGGTTCAGCTCCCTCATTAGTCCAAGCAGCGTTTGAGTCGCCTGCTTGTCTTCCTCACGCCACCTCTCCTCCCGTTCGCTGTGTGAGCGCTGGTACAGAGAGAGGGTCTCCCTCCACTGGCTCTGCTGGTCCGCCTCGGCTCGGGAGCACCCCATAACTTCAGCGATCATCTCATCCCGTGTCTTTCTCTTTCACCGCCTAATCTTTGCCAGCCTCTGTGAGGGGGATGCTGTGGCAGGTCTGGAGACAGTCGAAGCTGTGTGATGGGAAAAAGGGAGTGAATTCCTTGCAAAGATACATTTTTGCGAACAATGAACACAGTCTAGTCTGTGTCTGTGAACAACACCATGCACGGCACCTATCTCATCCGCACTCCTGCAGCAGGCAATCCTGAAAGCATAAACTCTGCCTCTGTTCTACCCCATCGCAGTGTCCCCTGACCCTTGCACTTCTGGGTTGAGATCCCAGTGCCTGATGGTGCAAATTTCATTGTCGCGGGTGGTTCTGGGTAAATGTAGTCAGACATTCCTTCCTCTGGGAAAGCAACGCCAGACAATCATTTCGAGCCCGTTTTCCCTGGATTGCCCTGGCATACACCATAGCGTGGCAACCATGGAGCCTGTTTTGCCTTTTCTCACTGTCACCGTATGTGTACTAGATGCCGCGGACAGAGGCGATTCAGCAGCGCTACACAGCAGCATTCATTTGCTTTTGCATGACAGCAGAGATGGTTATCAGCCATATTGCACCATCAACCACACCAATGTAAATTGGCAAGGTGATGACGGGTAGCTGTCCTATTGCACTATACCTTCTGCTTCGGTCATAGGTGCCCCTGGCCGAGATCAGCCGGGGGCGCAAAAGACAAAACTGGGAATGACTCCCCGAGTCAATCCCTCCTTTATCTAAAAATAGACACAGTCCCGCCTAGAATATGGGGCAACTGTACTAGGGTTTTAGTGTATCAGAGAACTACAGAGCACAGCCGCTCTGTGTCAGATCCCGCAGGAATGACGAGCTGCGTGCCATTCACAGGGGGTGCCCCTGCAACAACCCTACCTGTTGCTTCCCTCTTCCTCCAGCCTTCCTGGGCTACCGTTGTAGTGTCCCTCCATTTGTATGCTGAAGTAATAAGGAATGCAGGAATAAGAAACAGTGACTTGTTAGGGAAATGAAATGAGAGTAAGGCAGCCTCCAGCTGCTATGATAGTCCAGACAGTACAGAATCTTTTCTTTACACATGAAGGGCGGGGGCTGATGGAGCTCAGCCCCCTGTTGCTATGATGAAGACGGTTAGCAGGCTGTCTACTTATGGGCTGATGACGAGGACAGGTAGCAGTCCTATTGCACTACACCATCTACCACAAGGCTAATGATGAGGACGGGTACCAGTCATTTTGCACTGTCAGTCACCATGAGGTGGGGGAGGGGGGGCAAGGATGCTACCGTAGCGTGCCGCAGCATTGCATCTACCAGCAGCATTCAGTACACATAGGGTGACAATTACAAGAGTCAAGAGACGATTTCTTTCCCTTTTCCTTCTGGGGGTGGGGGGTGGCTGTACATTGACGAGCTATGCCCTGAACCACTGCGGACCCTGTGTTTGACCCTAGAAGCATTTGGAGCTCAGCCAAGAATGCAAATGCTTTTCAGACACAACGGGAACTGTGGGATAGCTTGCGTCCTCAGTCCCCCCCCCATGAGCGTCCATTTGATTCTTTGGCTTTCCGTTACGCTTGTCACGCAGCAGCGTGCTGACTCTCTGCTACGCCGTCTGTCCGGAGATTTTTTAAAAATACTTTGGACCAGGCGTAACATTATGGTAATTTTCCTAATTAGATGCAGGAGTCTCCGAGCGAGATCACCCTGAGGACGGTCACTGAAGGAGATAGAGAGCGCATGCTGCGTGAAAGCCAGCACAAACCAGGGGCCTATGCAGCCGTCTCGGGGAGGCAATGCTTCCTGAGTACCTCATGAAAGCCTGGTGCGGAAAAGTGTGCTACCACGGAGCACCCAGTAAGGCAGCTTTCCCCAGGAACCTCCTGCGGAGGCTTTTCGATTACCTCCAGGAGAGCTTCGTGGAGATCTCCCAGGAGGATGTCTGTTCTATCCCCATATATAGAGAGACCTCCTTTTCACATACTTCAGATTCCTGTTATATTAAGAATAAAAGTTTACATGTTTAAAGCACTTACCGACTGCTCCTTCCCCTGATTCAGGGTCCAGGTTAACGGCCGGGGAGGGTTGGTAGGGGATCTCCATGACAGTGATGAAGAGATCCTGGCTGTCGGGGAAGCCAGCGTTGTAAGCGCTGTCGCCTGCCTCGTCCTCCACAAACCCTTCCTCATCTTCCCCGAACATCGCCGAGGAACTGTCCGTCGACACTGTCCCATCGTCAGAGTCCATGGTCACTGGTGGGGCAGTGGTGGCAGGCTCCGTAGCGTCCGTTTGCCGCTTTGATTTTTTGGTAGCCTTGTCTGGGGTCCTTGATTTTCACGCGGCGCTGCGTTGCATCCCGCCTGTATCCTCTGTCTCTCATGGCTTTGGAGACCTTCTCGTAGGTCTTTGCATTCCATTTTTTGAAGCGCAGCTCCGAAAGCACAGATTCCTCACCCCACACACCGATCAGATCCAAGACTTCCCGGTCAGTCTATGCTGGGTCCCTCTTTCTATTCAGAGATTACATAAACTCCTCTGCTGGAGAGCTCTGCATTGCTGCCGGTGCTGCTGAGCTCGCCCCGATGTCCAACCACGAAATGAGATTCAAACTGTCCAGACAGGAAAAGGAATTCAAATTTTCCCGGGGCTTTTCCTGTGTGGCTGGTCAGAACATCGAAGCTCGGACTGCTGTCCAGAGCGTCAACAGAGTGGTGCACTGTGGGATAGCTCCTGGAGCTACTAAGTTCGATTTGCATCCACACCTAGCCTAATTCGACATAGCCATGTCGAATTTAGCGCTACTCCCCTCGTCGGGGAGGAGTACAGAATTCGAACTAAAGAGCCCTCTATGTCGAATTAAATGGCTTCCTGGTGTGGACGGGTGCACGGTTAATTCGAATTAACGCTGCTAAATTCGAATTAAAGTCCTAGTGTAGACCAGGCCTTGGAAACATGGCCCTAGGCCTCTATGGCCCCCGGCACCTGCAAGAGGCTGATTTGCTGTGAAGGGCAGTGGGCTTCCACAAGGGGCTCACCGATGGAAGCTCTGGCTGGGTCTGGACTGTCATGTGGTGAAGTGGCTGTAACCTGCCTCAGGCCAGGATGGCTGTAGGGGCTGGCATGGCTCAACGATCAACCACACTGGGGAGGAATTAGGTGAGAGCAGAGCTGGTGGGCCACAGTGTGTGTCACTCACTGGGCACCTGCATTCGGTGGCAGCCGCTGATAGAGCACCAGTGAGAAGTAAAGCCGCCCCCGCCCTGCCAGAAACCCCCCTAAGGGCAGCAGCAGCCTTACCAGCTCTCCCTTGGGGTGATGGCCCCCCAGGATGCCAAGGGCCTTGTGGGCACAGACAGGTGCAGTTGACCCTAACTCCTCTGTGTTTGTAAAAATCTCCCCCTCTGAGAGTCAACAGGGAATGGGATTATGCTCCTAAATCCCTTAGGAGCTTTAGAAAATTTCTCCCTTGCTGCACCACTTGCACCCAATCCAGCCCCAGGTGTTTCCCTTCCATCTTTCACCCTCTCACTCTGGAGTGTCCCATTAGTGAGCTGAAGATGAAAACACCGGCACACTCCCAACAGCGCCCCACGGGAACATTACAGCCAGCGATCGGTTCGTACCCTGTCAGTAAATGGAGCAGAACAGCAAACAAACGCAAACCTGGCAGTGGAGAAGGGACGGGGCAGGTCTCTGAATCTGTGTGAGCATTTCTACAGCCACAGCTGCGATCCCAGTAGGAAAGTGACAGTTTATCCCCCAACTCCCAGGAACGAGGCCCGTTGATAGCAGCAGCTCGTCTGACTAATCAGCCTGGAACTATCCAGGGGAGCAGTTCAGCTGGGGTTGCAGTGAGTGACCCCTACCTGCGGTGTCCTGTGGAGTCGTTTCTGAGCTGTTCCAGTCTCTCCAGGGGGCTCCCGGCTTCGCTAGCACCCAGAGCCATTCCCTCTAGGCAGAGCTCCTGCTCCCAGGGACTGGTTCCCTTTCCCAGGCTGTGACATCCATCCTGCCGGAGGGGTCAGGGAGCCGCAGGGGTTAACTCCAGCCTGCCCCTGAGCTTTTCAGTCAGTTAATGCATTTTATATTGAACGGAAGCCCCGTCCTCTCTTGGCACATCCACCAGCTTCAAAAGTGAAAGAAGGATCGAGGCTGGAACGTGACTGTGACTGGATCCGCCTCACAGGATGGTTGTGGCACAAAGATCAAATTCCTCTGACACACCCACAGGGCTAGGGAGAGAGCAGCTTCCCTGCCAGCAGACTCAGCTCTACAGGTTGCCTGGTGACGGCCAGTTCTGCAGGCTGTTTGTCCCGTGCTCTATGAATCTCTGTAATCACTTCAGCCCTGTGTAAAGAATGGGACCAAATCCTGCTGCAGCAGCCCCTAGACTCAGTGGCCATGTTAATTCATTCCAGTTCCCTGATGTAAAATTAACCAGTGATTATTTGGGGGGCAGGCTTTTGCTCTATGCTCTCCAGTGGGCCAGCCCCACTCCCTGGGCCTCCACTCCTGTGGTGTTATTCAGACAGCCTGGCCCAGATCCCCTTTCCTGGTCCCTGGCTGCTCTGCTCTTCCCCTAGAAACAGGTCCCAGCAGGGCAGGGAGACATAATATAAAATGGTGCCTCGCTGAGCACAACAAACCTCTTGAATTCTGTGGGATCTTGGAAAATGTTGAATTCCCTCACTGTGTAATGTTGTGATAATTGAGCTACACTACTACCCGAATTGTGAGCTGAGCTGTGAGAAGTGAGAGAAAGTTGATAAATTTCAGAGTAGCAGCTGTGTTAGTCTGTATCCGCAAAAAGAGCAGGAGTACTTGTGGCACCTTAGAGACTAACGAAAGCTTATACTCAAATAAATTTGTTAGTCTCTAAGGTGCCAGAAGTACTCCTGTTCTTTTTTTAAAGTTGATAAAATATCACAATAGCCAATAGCAATAAATGCTGATAAGAAAAGCTGCAAACAGAGCTGGTGCTACCCCATTGGGGTCCCTTATCAGGAACAGTGTGTGTGTGGGGGGGTGGCCCTTACCCAGCCATGTGAATTCTAACTGTATTATTTCCACAGATCAGGCCCCTGAGCTGCTCGGGGCCCTAAGCAGCTGCTTAGTCTGCTTATGCCAAGCACCAGCTCTGGTGGGAGACAGACAAAATGAATCAATCCGCACAGACAGACTCCTGGTTTAACTCCAGGACTGTGTTCAGATCGCGCCTGGTAAACATGAGGAGGGTGGGATGGGAAATCAATGGAGCACAATGGGTGTGTCTGAAATTAGGCCTAGCTGGTGAACAAAATAATGAGGGGATGGGCTATTCCACCCACCACTCCCTCTGTGGGAACCTCTAGAAGAGAACCTGGGTGGGGAATTAGCAGCCGCTGGCTGACTAGGATCTCGGTGGGCCTGAAAGAGAGAGCTCCACCATCATGGCTACCACCCCCACCATCTCTTGGGACCTCAGAATCCACTATTACACTGTTGGGCCTTCATAGGCCTGATCCAGAGAGATGCGCTGACCAGACCAAGCCAGGGAGGGTCCCAGGTGACATCACCACCTCCACCGACTCTGGATACATCCCTGGGATAAGAGACTTTGTCTCACTCTCACTCTCACTCACACACACACACACACTCACCCCTCTCTCTCTGTGTCCTTTTCCTTCCCTGCCTTATTTTTATTCTGTCCAGTCCCTCTCCTTTTGCCTTCTGTATATTTTGCAAAATAGCTGTAAGCCTGTGGCCAGAAAGAGGCACTAAAAGCAATGACCTAAACAGCTGGATGCTGGTACAAGTTTGCTCTGTCCTCGCAGTGGCTGATCAGACCATGTGCTGTGATTCTCCAGCAGTGAGGCTGTGAGTCAGAGTCAGACCCACAGACAGAAGCTGCATTTTCTCTCCCTGACGTTCTTTTCTCTCCCCTCCATGGAACCTTGGCTCAGATGTCTGGGGCAGATCATTCCTCTCAGAGCTACTGTTTCAGTCTGTCTGCAGACTCAGGCAGTCATTGCCTGTTCTCATTTCCAAGATTATTGCTTAAAAGTCTTTAAATCATGACTTGAAAACTTCAGTAACTCAGGCAGCATTTATGGGTCTATTACAGGAGTGGGTGGATGAGGTTCTGTAGCCTGTGGTGTGCAGGAGCTCAGACTAGATGATCACAATGGTCCCTTTTGCCCTTGAAGTCAATGAGTAAATTAATTGGGTGCCCAATTCTCATTAATTTTAAAAGGGAGCTGGGCCTCCAAATCTTCTGTGGGGCTTTGAAAATTCCACCCATGATTATTGAAGATGCAGATGGAGATTCTGGAGCCCAGTTCTGCAGCAAGAGGTGGATTCTGCAGCCTGAGAATTGAGGGATTCACTGGGCCCAGGTGTAATTAGGAAATAATGTTTATGTAACACCCACCTGCCCAGGCTTCCTGACGCACTAGAGAGAAACTCCAACACAGGTCTGGTTGTGAGGAATGTGACAAGGACCAGCAGCCTGGCAGGAGCTCAGCAGCCGCCCAAGATAATCAGACAAAACCCTCTCCACAGTGTCAGTTTCATTCATAGATTTCTTGGTGCAATTAAATAAAACAATGTAGCAGAGTCTATGGCCAGGTTCCCTTCATGCAGCTGCACAGGCTGAGATCCCATGGGCAGGGCCCCATCTAGGGATCTGAGTCAGTCACTCTCCCTGTCCAAAAAAACCAAGGAGTCCTTGTGGCACCTTAGAGATTTAACAAATTTATTTGGGCATAAGCTTTCATGGGTTATGAACCTCTTCATTAGATGCATGGAGTGAAAAGTACCGTGGGCAGGTATAAATATACAGCACATGAAAAGATGGTAGTTGCCTTACCAAGTGGGAGGGTCAGTGCTAATGATACTAATACAGTCCAATCCCTCAGACAGAGACAGACACCTACAGGATTTCTATCAAGCATTCTTAAAAGTACAATACCCACCTGAGGAAGTGAAGAAACAGATGGACAGAGCCAGACGGGTACCCAGAAGCAGGGGCGGTGCAACCATTTAGGCGACCTAGGTGGTCGCCTAGGGCGCTGAGATTTGGAGGGGCGCCATTTTCTTCGGCAGCGACTGCGGCAGCCGGATCTTTGGCTGCTCTGGTCGCTGCTGGCATTTAGGCAGAGGGAGGTGAGGCAGGGGGCACGGGGAGGGCCGCCTGCAGCAAGTAAGGGGGGAGTGGCATGCAGGGGAACTCCCCGCCCCAGCTCACCCCTGCCCCACCTCCTCCCCAAGCACGTTGTGGCTGCTTCACTTCTCCCACCTCCCAGGCTTGCGGCACCTAAGCTGATTGGTGCCGCAAGCCTGGGAGGCGGGAGAAGTGAAGCAGCCATGGCGTGCTCGGGGAGGAGGCGGGGTGGGGTGAGCTGCTTCACTTCTGCTTCCCAGGCTTGCGGCGCCAATCAGCTTAGGCACCACAAGCCTGGGAGGCAGGAGAAGTGAAGTAGTGACAGCATGCTCGGGGTGCTCGTGTGCAGAGCAGGGGTGATCTGGGTGGGAAGGTGCCTCAGGGCGGAGGGTGGGGGGTGGGGAGCTGCCGCAGGGGGGACACCTCAAGGTGGAGGGGGATAGCTGCCGCAGAGGGGGGACACCTCATGGTGGAGGTGCGGGGGGGGGCGCAAGGTGGAAGTTTCTTCTAGGGCGCGAAAGATCCTTGTACCGGCCCTGCCCAGAAGTCACCTGTTACAGGACAGGCCCAACAAAGAAAGAAACAGAACACCAGTAGCCATCACCTACAGCCCCCAACTAAAACCTCTTCAGCGCATCATCAAGGATCTACAGCCTATCCTGGAGGATGATCCCTCACTCTCACAGACCTTGGGAGGCAGGACAGTCCTCGCTTACTGACAGCCCCCCAACCTGAAGCAAATACTCACCATCAACTACACACCACACAACAGAAACACTAAACCAGGAACATATCTCTGCAACAAACCCCATTGCCAACTCTGCCCACATATGTATTAAAGGACACCATCATAGGACTTAACCACATCAGCCACACCATCAGGGGCTTGTTCACCTGCACATCTTCCAATGTGATATATGCCATCATATGCTAGCAATGCTCCTCTGCCGTGTACATTGACCAAATCGGACAGTCTCTACAAAAAAGAATAAATGGACACAAATCAGACGTCAAAAATTGTAACATTCAAAAACCAGTAGAAGAACACTTCAATCTCCCCAAACTCACTAATAGACCTAAAAGTCGCCATTCTTCAACAACAAAAAAACTTCAAAACCAGACTTCAACGAGAAACTGCAGAGCTGGAATTAATTTGCAAACTTGACACCATCAAATTAGGCCTGAATAAAGACTGGGAGTGGCTGGGTCACTACAAACAGTAATTTCCGCCCCTCCCCACCCCGGCCGATATTCAGACCTTCTTGTCAACTGTTGAGAATGTATCACATCCACCCTGATTGAATTGGCCTTGTTAGCATTACAATAAGTAATTTTTTCCTTCTGTTGATATTCACACCTTCTTGTAAACTATTGGGAATGGGCCACATCCACCCTGACTGTATTAGCCTACTTAGCACTGACCCCACAACTTGGTAAGGCAACTACCGTTTTTTCATGTGCTGTATATTTATACCTGCCTACTGTACTTTCACTCCATGCATCTGATGAAGTGGGTCATAACACATGAAAGCTTATGCACAAATAAATTTGTTAGTCTCTAAGGTGCCACAAGGACTCATTTTTTTTTCTGATACAGATAGACACGGCTACCTCTTTGAAACTGTTTCCCTGTCCAGTGGATGTTTTGTCTCTGTGCTGAGACTTCAAACAGCATCTGTGTCGATGCCAGTTGTGAGAGTGGATGAGGCAATGTGGTACCAGTTCCCTATGAAATAGACTAAGACTCAGCAGCTCACTTCACATAGGTCACCAGACGTCCATGTATCAAGCAGCCCCAGGTGATATTGCCTTTTCCAGTGAATCTCCACTAGGCTGACTGGCCCATCCATTCCCCTCACCACCTGCTGTCGTATCCCTGGAGCACACTCTGCAGGGGGGCAGTGCCACAGAGACCTCTGAGCCCATTCACATGGGAGCAGGGGACCCTGATGCAGAGGTTTCCTGTCAGAGCAGATCTGGGCAGGGGGATACAAGTCATCTCCATATTTGGTAACTTTTCTTCATACCAGTTTGTGTTGAAAGGCTCCTTGTCTCTTGAGGCAGGAATTGTTGTAACCTTCAGACTTTACAGCAATAAATAATACGGGTAGCACCTTAAAATCGTTCCCTTATTAGGTCAACCGTTGCTTGATGGCCAGGGACACATTAACTGTCCAGCTCTTGGGAAGTTTCATTCTTAAAAAGAGAAGGAAGAGAAGTTAGAAAACTTCATCTAACGTTGAACAATGTAACACTAGTGGTTGATATTGGCTCACACAGGGGACAGGATAAGGGTACAGAACCCCTCTTGGGGCAAGCTCTCACCCTGCCCCAATTGGCCCCATTCCTGCTGTCACCCACCCATTCTGCCCTCTCCCAGTGTCCCACCCTTCTCTTATCTTAGCCTGTTCCCTTCTGTCCTTGGCAGATCCAGCCTCAGGATCCCCACCACGTGATCTGTCTGTTCCTGAGGCTGGGAGGGGGAATCAACACTCCTCAGCTCGATGCTTCAAACCTGTGAGCCCCCATCCCACTCCCATTGGGTGAATGGTTAAAACCCCCACTGACATCAGTGGGGGCTGCAGCTGGGCCCCATGTGGGGACCTCCCATGTGATTGCCAGTGGCTCAGTATCACACATGGCACCAGAGAGATGTTGGGGCAAAATCCAGTCACCTCAGCCTGTTTGCCCCCAAACTCTCCTCTCTCTACAAGGGCAGAACCAGGCTTTTAAACCTGGTGATTAAATGGGGATGTCCCCTCCACACTGTGTTTATACCATGTTAGCAGCTCAGTGACATGCAGGTTACTCCCCAGTGTGGAAATACCCTGATTGCCAAGCAGGAGGACACGAGACCTTCACTGGCTGCTATTTCTCCCAGCACCTGGTAAATAATTTGCCTGACTGATCTGACTCCACCCCGTCTCCCCACTCAGTGCAAAGAAACACTGTAACTGAACTTTCCCCTCATCCTGTGTCATTTGTGACCCGACTACAATCTGTGATTCTGTTTAACAGCAGGAGACGGGAGCAGGCGGCAAAGGAAGGAGGGCGGACAATGAGT